>NC_050463.1:0-350082 GCF_903995425.1 Onychomys torridus
AAGAGAGATCATCGCACAGGCTTTTATGATTTGTCTTGCTTGTTCTCTAGTGATGCCGAAACGCAATCTCAGTGTGTTGGCAGGGACATGAAACTGTCGGTGAAATTGAATAGCATTTTCCAATGGGCTGAGGCTAAGGAAAATAGAAGGCCTAGTGGCAGCGTCCACCAGAGAATTAGCAGTTGCCATAGGGCCAGGTAAACCAGTATGAGCCCGAATATACCCTATAAAGAATGGATGTTTGCGGGTAAGGATTTTATGTTTTATAGCTAACAAAATATTGAAGACAGGGCTGGTAATTCTAATCTTTGCTGCCACTTCTAACATGTGCACGGCATTCACCACATACTGGGAGTCGGAAACAATATTAAGAGGTTCAGAAAAACATTTGAAAACTTCTAGCACAGTTAGACATTCAACAATTTGTGGTACATTTGGACGGAAAAACAGCGGTACTGGTTCACCACCTTCTACTAAGTAAGCTCCTATACCAGACTTCGAGCCATCTGTATAGACTGTGCAGGCTCCAACTTGTTTTTGTGTAATCTTGGGAAAATATAGCAAATTTTCTTCAACAAATTTAAACAAGGGATGAGCAGGATAATGATTGTCAATAACATTTGGGAAACTGTACGTAAATACTGCCCACTCATCAACAGTGGCAGTCAGTACCATGCACTGATCTTTAGTATAGGGAACAATGATTTTATCAGGGTACTTCCCAAAATGGGTCAAGCAGTAGCGTAATCCTTCAATCGCCATATGCGCAACCAGGGATGGATAATGCGTTATATTGTGGGGTGTGGCTGCATTATTCGCATGTAGCCACCAAATGGGGCTTGTTTGCCAGATCACTCCAGTAGGTGTCTCTCGAGTTTTAAGAATTAGGAGCTGTAAGTCCAGATTAGGATCATATCTAATAACCTGTTTCCCTTCAAGGGCAGTTTCAATAATTTGTAATACTGCCTTGCCTTCTGAGGTAATATGACGGGGAGAGGTTATACAAGGATCCCCTTCTAAGATGGCATATAATGGCGTCAGCACATGTTTTGGAATTTCTAAATACCCTCTAATCCAGTCAATGTCCCCCAATAATTTTTGGAAATTGTTTAAGGTTTTTAAGCATGCAGTTTTTAAATGAATTTTTTGAGGTGAAATATGGGCAGCTTCTAATTTAGATCCAAGAAATTCTACCGCCTTTCCTTGTTGCACTTTCTCTGGAGCTAAGTATAGGCCAAAAGACTCAAGTGCTTTGCTAGTATCACTCAACATTTGATGCAATTGTTCTATTGTGGGAACTGCCAATAATATATCATCCATATAATGGATTATCTTAACCCTTTTATATTTGCTCCTCACTTCTTTCAATGCTTGGTCTACATATAATTAGCACATAGTAGGACTATTAGCCATACCCTGGGGCAAAACCTTCCATTGATATCTTTTGTCAGGTTCTTCATGATTAATGGATGGCAATGTAAAAGCAAAGCGAACCCTATCAGCCGGGTTCAAGGGAATAGAGAAAAAACAATCCTTGATATCCAAGGTGATGATTGGCCATCCTTTAGGTATTGCTGATAATAGGGGTAAACCACACTGCACAGGGCCCATAATTTGCATTTGTTGATTAATAGCTCTAAGATCATGTAACAATCTCCATTTTCCTGATGTCTTTTTTATAACAAAAATAGGAGTATTCCATGGAGATTGAGATTCCTCAATATGCCCTAAATCTAATTGTTCTTTAACTAAATCAGTAGCTGCTTGCAATTTTTCCAAAGATAACGGCCACTGGGGAACCCACACACTTGCGGATGTGTTCTATGGTATGGCTAGAGCTTCCCCAGTGGCCCCCATCAAAAACCCAATCCTGTTCTACTTTGCTTATTAAAGGGCTGAATAGGTTCCACAGCTCCCTGAAAGTTCTTACCCAATCCTTTACCAGGGATATAGCCCTGCCTCTTCATAATATTCTTGCTCACTGTAGAGTAGTCATTGGTTAAATGCATTCCTAGTTGTTGTTGAATATCCTTTCCCCACAAGTTAATGGGTAGAGAGACTATGTAAGGCTGAAATTTTCCTGTTTTTCCATCTGCAGTCCAAGTTAATTCTCTTGAACTTAAGTTAGGTGTTTCGGCATACCCTAAACCTTGGAGGGTTCCTGAAGCTTTGGTTAGAGACCACTTGTGAGGCCAATCTTCCTCCCTGATGATGCTACGATCTGCAACTGTATCTAATAATCCTACAAATTCTTTTCCTTCAATGACAATCGTTAACATAGGTCTTTGATCTAAATCCAGGCTAATATAGCTAGCATCTATCCCAGAGGATCCAAAGCCTTTATTTTTCCTAGTTGCTTTTCTTGAAGGGAACATTTGATGACAAGAGGGGATAATCAGTAGCTGTGCAATCCGATCCCCTTTCTCTATTGAAAAAAAGCCCAGAGGGTGATTGGCACATAACCTTAATGTTGCCAGTATAATCAGGGTCTATGACTCCTGGAAGAACAATCAACCCTCTCATAGTACAGGAAAAGTGGCCGATAATGAGGCCTACGGTCCCTGGGGGGAGAGGCCCATCCAGGTCTGTACTGATAGCCTGTACCTTCATTCTTGGTGTAATTACCAGACTGGAGGCGGCACGGAGGTCCAACCCTGCAGATCCTTCTGTGGCTCTCCTTGGTTCTGCCTCTGAGGCGGCCGCATGTCTAATGTCACTTCCTGTGCTCCATATATTTGTGGGCCCTGGAGGCGGGGGCCCTTCCTCCCGTTTTTTGACCCTGAAGTTGCGTTAGGGATGGGCATATCATTTATGTCTTTTACGGATCTGCATTCATTAGCCCAATGTTTTCCCTTCTTACATCTTGGACATGTACCTGGGGTGCAAACTGAGTTCTTTGAGGCGTCTTTGAAACCATAAGAAGTGTTTATTTTTGGGCAGTTCTTTTTGATATGCCCTGGTCTACCACAGGCAAAACACCCTCCTTTTGAACCTGTTGCTTTTACTGCAGATAAGACCGCGGCCGCTAATCCTGCATTACAGAGAGGACCACCAATCTCCCTGCAAGCTTTGAAACGTGTTTCTAGACCTTTCCCTTTCCATGGAGTGATAGCTCGTCTACACTCATTAGTACATTGTTCATAAACCAATTGTTGTATAAGTGGCATGTCTGTCTCTTGATCCCCAAATATTCTTCCTGCGGCCTCTAACAGTCTAGCTACAAAATCTGCAAATGGCTCATTTGGTCCTTGGAGAATCTTTGTTAGATTTCCAGAGACCTCTCCCTTATTAGGGATATGTTTCCATGCCTCACTATAGATTGTGGCTATTTGTCCATATACTTCCACTGGATATGCTGTCTGATTGTTAATCCACTGTCTCTGACCTAGTAGCATGTCCATATTCCAGTGTGGCTGTCCATTTTGTGCATTCAATCTTGCTTGAGATTGTACTTTGTCCATAACTATGGATTTATAATCCAGGTATTGGCCAGGATTAAGGCAAGCTCGAGCTAGTTCAAACCAATCAGATGGTGTAAGAGCACTTTGAGTAAATCTAGATATAAGAGTTATAGATATAATGTATAACTAGCATTAGGGCCATACGCTTTACAGGCTTCCACCACATCGTTCAGCTATTTGAAAGGGACGGGCTCAAATGTTCTATTTCAAGTCTGCGGATCTTCATAAACAGGAAACGCAAGTGACAGCTGTCTCCAAGCGCTGGCACAGATGAAATGACATCCGCCAGTTTTGGGGCCTCCCTCTAGAGGTGGCGCAGTAGGTATTACAGAATTCAATTCATACCTACCTTGCTCATATCTAGTGGCTTCCTCTTCTAAAGCTTGTTCATCTTCATAATCTAATTCTTGCTCAGTATCCAGTTCCCTCTCCTCATTTTCCTCATCCAATTCTAATTGAGCTAGGGTAGGGTAAATACTTTTGGCCATGTCTGGCCGCTTCTGTTCTTTTTCTTTATTTAGGCCTTTCTTCCTTCTTTTCGACTGTGTTTTATCATTAGTAGATCTCTCTGACATGCTTTCCTGATGATCACTCAGTAATTGTTTAGTTGTTTTTAATACATCCTGATTTGCATTTTCCTTTAGATTATTAAGGACTATATTACGTAAAGTCAATGTCCCTTTACTTATCTTATCCCTCCTGGTTTGTAAGTCCTTTCCTAATTTTTCCCAACAGGTCAAATTCAAATCTCCTGATTTTGCAAACCAAGGTGCTACCGTATCTATTTCTTTCAGCCATTTTTCTAACACTGATTTCTTTACTGATAGTCTGTAGAGAGCTGTGTGTAGCCGCACCCTAAAGATGGTTCTGGCTTCTACCCTCTGCCTTCCCGATGGCAAACACTCTTTATGGTAAACAGCTCTTTATTTGGCTATGGCTGGATTCGTGTGCTGCTGGCATATGCGTGAACCTGTGGACAGTGCCCACGTGGCTGCTTGGGGTTGGCAGCCCAGCCCTACTTAGGTGCTGGGAGAGGCTTGCGCCAGGGGAGAGAGAAAGACAATGCAATTAACCAAGGGCTTGATTAAACTGTTTTAAGAAGAATCCCGGTGTTGGTGTTGCGTCATCCTTGCTGGTTGAGGCGGGCGCGACAAGTGGTGGCCTCCTACGGGGACAACTACCACGTCTCTCTCCGGATTCAGAACTTATTACAGTCAGGCAGTATACCGGTGGTAAGTCCTCAGGAAAAAAAAACTGGGGATCTGCGACAAAAGCGGGTAACGCTCACCTGTAGAAGGGAGAGCAGGGAAGCAGAGCCGCCACTATAGAGGACGGGTAATTACAATAACAAAGTCAGCCAGGTAAACCTGCTCTGTGACTTTAGCGGACGGGTTATTTGCATAACAAAACAAGCCTGTGAAGCAAAACCAGCAGGTGAAACAAAACAAACAGGGAAACCGGAGGGCTGGGGCTGGTAAAGGCTCCAAAAAACCTCTGAGAAACTTCTCAAATTGAGAAAAGGAGAAAAAAAGAAAAAAAATACTAACATGGGCGCTTCCTCCTCGCACCCAATTTTTCTGGCTCTTAACGAGCTGCTTCTCTTTAAGAAATTGAAAATAAAAAAACACACCCTAGAGCGATTTTTGCAACAGTGTGATGTAGTTGCACCTTGGTTTGCAATTTCTGGAAGCCTCACAGTGCCTTCCTGGGAGAAGTTGGGAAGAGACTTAGATTTTGCCACAGAGCAGGGCACACTTAAGCAGGGGGTTAGACCAGTCTGGAGACTAATAAGGGGATGTTTAGAAGATCAGAGATGCAGTGAGGCAATTGAGAATGGTCAAACTGCTCTGGAAATACTGCAGGAAGAGAGATCTGACAAGGCAGCCTCCGACAGGACAGCCTCAAAGAAAACAGTACCAGGAAATGCAGGGCAAGTAAAAAAGGAGACAAAAGCTGAGAAAAAACATCCAAAATTATATCCTAGCCTTGCTGAGTTGGAAGACTCGTGTGCTTCCGATGTCTACTCATGTGCTTCCGATCTCTGATTCTGTCTTGGATGATGAGGATGTTGAATCCGTTTGTGAGTCATTGCAACGAGTAAAGGTTAGAAAGAAATGAAAAGAGAAAAGAGGATCCCAGTTAGAAAAGGGATATGAGAGCATGATCCCTTATGCTCCCCCTCCGTATCCTGGGGCAATGGGGGCAGCGGGCGGAATGTCTTTTAATCCTAGAGTATGGAGAAAAGTCAGAATGGAAATGCAAGTTGCACTCCCAGTATTTCAGAATCCTCAGAATCAGAGATATCATGAACCTCTAGAATTCAAGGTTGTAAAATTATTAGCAGAGTCTGTCCGGACATATGGTATTACAGCTTCCTTTACAGTAGCTCAGTTGGAAGCTCTGCATAGACATGCTATGACGCCATCAGACTGGATGAACCTTGCATGAGCCTGTTTAAGTTCTGGTCAGTATTTAGATTGGAAAGCCTTTCTGATAGAGTTCGCTAGTGAACAGGCTGCAGCTAACAGGGCTGCTGGTGGAGGGCCAAGCTGCTTGGGATATGGATATGTTACTTGGACAAGGTAGATTTGCAAATCAGCAAAATGGGTATCCTATCCAGGTTTATGAGCAAATTAACAACATTGCTACCAGAGCTTGGAAGGCATTGCCCAGTAGAGGAGAAGTTAGTGGTAATCTCACTAAAATTGTCCAAGGACCCATGGAACCCTTTTCAGATTTCGTAGCTCGCCTAGTGGATGCAGCTGGAAAGATATTTGGTGATCCTGATACAGCCATGCCATTAGTGAGGCAGTTGGTTTATGAGCAGTGCACTAAGGAATGTAGAGCTGCCATTACACCTTACAAAACTAAAGGATTGGAGGTTTGGATGAAAGTATGCAGGGAATTAGGGGGACCACTAACCAATGCTGGGCTGGCTGCTGCAGTTTTACAAATTAGCCAGAAGAGGGCAGGTGGCACTGGGACTTGCTTCCGATGTGGTAAAATGGGGGCATATGAGACGCAACTGCCCCCAAGGAGGGAGTAATCAAGGGGGAAGTAACCAGCGACCAAACAGTGCCCAACGCCTGGTCCCGGGACTGTGTCCTAAGTATAAGAAAGGAAAACATTGGGTGAATGAATGCAGGTCAGTCAAGGACATTAATGGACAGCCTTTGAGGAATAATACTCCCCCAAAAAACGGACAGCAGGGCTCCCAGCCTCAGGGCCCGCAAATATATGGGGCAATGGAGGATCAGAGACAGGAAGGGAATCAAGAGCAGTGGCCAACCCTCAGACATCCCAAACACCGCGGCGAGCCACTGCAGGTTCAGTAGGATTGGACCTCTGTGCCACCACCAGACTCATATTAACCCCACAAATGGGGGTGCAAGCAGTGGAGTCTGATTTTCAAGGCCCCCTTGACCCTGGGACAGTGGGATTGTTAATAGGGAGATCATCAACTACATTAAGGGGATTACGAGTCCATCCTGGGATAATTGACTCAGATTATACAGGTATAGTTAAAATCATGGTTGAGTCACCAAAAGGAATCACTGCCATTTCCCCAGGAGACAGAATTGCACAACTTATCCTGTTACCCAGCTTACATGATTCTCACCCAGCCTATGACAAAGAAAGAGGAAGTAACGGATTCAGCTCTTCAGGCACAGATTTAACATTTTTATCATTAGACTTAGATCAGAGACCCACATTACAGTTAACCATTAATGGCATCAAGATAATGGGACTTTTGGATACTGGTGCAGATCGCAGTATCATAGCTAGCAAAGATTGGCTTCGAGGTTGGCCTATACAGGCTTCCTCACAAACATTGCAGGGACTGGGTTATGCCAGTGTTCCAAATGTTAGTGCAAATTTGTTAAATTGGCAAGATTCTGAAGGTCACTCTGGCATTATGCAACCCTATGTCCTTGAGCTTCCAGTGTCCCTCTGGGGGAGAGATCTTATGAAATCCATGGGCTTTCAGTTGAGTAATGAATACTCCAAAGAATCTAAAAATATCATGAAAAATATGGGGTGTCATCCTGATTTTGGCCTGGGAAAATTTTTACAAGGCAGAAAGGAGCCAATACAAACAGTACCTAGGAAACCCAAACAAGGGTTGGGTTTTTCCTAGGGGCCGCTGAGGAGGGCATTCCCATATCCTGGGTAACAGAGGAGCCAGTTTGGGTTCCTCAGTGGCCACTCTCCTCTGAGAAATTACATGCTGCATATCAATTAGTGAAGGAGCAATTGGAGAAAGGACACATTAAACCCTCCCTTTCTCCCTGGAATACACCCATATTTGTCATCAAGAAGACATCAGGAAAATGGAGATTGTTACATGATCTTAGAGCTATAAATGAACAAATGAGAATTATGGGACCTGTACAGTGTGGTCTTCCATTGCTGTCAGCCTTGCCTGAAAATTGGCCTATTATTGTGGTAGATATTAAGGACTGCTTCTTTTCCATTCCACTGAATAGCAAAGACAGTGAGAGATTCACTTTCACTTTACCGTCCACTAATCATGAGGAACCTGATAAAAGATATCAGTGGGTTGTATTGCCACAAGGCATGGCCAACAGTCCTACAATGTGTCAATTATTTGTAGCAACTGCTTTAGAACCTTTGAGAGCAAGTTTTCCTGGCCTGAGATGCCTCCATTATATGGATGATATACTGTTAGCAGCTAAAGAAGAGAGCATTCTTCAAGAAGCATATAGCTCACTTGTAGAACTGCTAAAGCAAAAGGGACTCTGTATTGCCCCTGAGAAGGTGCAACAGAGCAAAGTTGTCAATTATCTTGGCTCTAAAATAACTAATCATTATATCATGCCACAAAAGGTAGAGTTAAGGAAGGATCATCTTTGCACATTGAATGATTTTCAAAAATTATTAGGAGATATAAATTGGATAAGAGGGAGTTTAGGAATGGCCAATTACGAATTAAAACCATTATATAATATTTTAATTGGAGATGCAGCCTTGGATTCACCGAGGCAATTAACCAATGCAGCCTGAGAAGCCTTAACAAAATTAGAGGATAGGCTACAAAGAGCTTTTCTTCAAAGAGTGCAAAAATAATGATGATATTACCCTGTGCATTCTGCCTACCCAGTTGCAACCTACGGGAATTTTATGGCAAAAAGGACCCTTGTTATGGATTTATACTAAAATCTCACCTGCAAAATCAATTGAGTATTATCCTACTGCTGTAGCATTACTTGTGCAACAGGGTATTCAGCAATGTTTACAATATTTTGGGACATCACCACAAATGTTAGTTGTTCCTTATGATTCTACTCAAGTCAAGGTATTATGTGCTGCCATAGATGATTGGGCAATACTGCGTTGTACCTATTCAGGACACATAGATTGCCATTATCCTAAACATCCACTATTAACTTTCTTTAAAGAACATCCTGTAGTTTTCCCTAAAGTAACTGCTTCGCAGCCCATTCCAGGAGCCAGTGTTATATTTACAGATGGGTCTAAGACAGGCTGTGGTGCTTATATGGTGGATTCTACTGAACCTGTAAAGCATCAATTCTTGCCAGGTGCACCTCAACAGGTGGAGCTTTCAATAGTTCTTGAAGTTTTCAAGGCTTGTCCATTTGCATTTAATTTAGTGTCAGATTCTAGTTATGTTGTTAATGCTTTGAAAAGCCTTGAATGTTTAGGGCCCATCAAATCTTCTAGCCCGGTTAGCTCATTGTTTGGCCAATTACAGAAACAGATCTGGCAAAATAAAAATCACTTTTTTGTGCAACACATCCGTGCACATACTAGTCTGCCAGGTCCATTGGCTGAAGGCAATGATATAGTGGATCAGTGTACTAGACAGGAATGGATGTTTGTGGCTTCTGCCATACAACGAGCACATGCATTCCACAAAGAATTTCATGTTAATGCAAGGACATTACAACAAAAGTTTTCTATCGCACGTGCGGATGCACGAAAGGTGGTACTAGATTGTTCCCAATGTGTCATTTTTCATCATCCTTCTAGATTAGGAGTTAACCCTCATGGTTTGCTCCCCTTAAAAATATGGCAAATGGATGTTACACACATCTCTGAATTTGGACGTGTCAAATATGTACATGTATCTGTTGATACCTGTTCTGGAATCATTCATGCCACCCCAATGGCAGGAGAAAAAGCCTCTCATGTTATTGCTCATTGCTTAGAAGCTTGGGCAGCATGGGGTAAGCCTCAACAGTTAAAGACAGACAATGGTCCTGCATATACCGGACAGAAGTTCGCTTCCTTCTGTCAACAGATGAATGTGCAACTTGTACATGGCCTACCATATAATCCACAAGGTCAAGGCATTGTGGAGCATGCTCATCACTCCTTGAAGGAGTTGCTTCAAAAACAAAAAGGGGGAATAGGCTATGTCCGTACCCCTAAGGACAGACTTTCTCTTGCATTATTTACTCTGAATTTTTTGAATTTGGATGCATCCAATTGTTCTGCTGCAGACAGGCATCATTGTCAGCACAGTCCTTCTAAAGGAATGGTGAAGTGGAAAGATGCCTTGACAGGTGACTGGCACGGACCTGATCCCGTGCTAACATGGGCACGAGGTTCTGTTTGTGTTTTCCCACAGGATCAGCAAGACCTGGTGTGGGTTCCTGAGCACCTCGTGAGAAGAGTCCAGTGCCAGGAAGAACATGTCTGCGAGGACAGTGATCTCTCTGTTCGAGCTAATGATGATTCAGCTGCGAATGATGGACCTAAGATGGGGGATACTGTCAGTGTTCCCCAGACCAATGCCAGTCCGTCTTGATGCAATATTATTCCCACGGCTACTTGGTAGTAATAAAAGTATGGATGTTCCATATCTCCCTATGGACCCAGAGAAAGCTCCTATAGGAGAGAATAGGTCTTTTGATTTAAATGGAATTCTTTGTTTCCAAATTGTCAGAAACAGATCAGATGTTTCCCCATGTGTCTTGATATATAACCAGACGGCTGGATGGTTTGATTTGCCTGGATCAGGCCCTTGTTTTTCAGCCAATGCCTCTTGGGTGTCTGGATGGTGGCCTGCTAAAGCGTTGGGAAATGATACACCTGGTCAGCCAAAATGGGCCCCCTTTTGTTGGGGTCAAGATGGAGGGAACGTCTGGCCCTAGACAGGTTGTCAGTCTCGTATTGTGATCTGGGCCAATCAAGGGAAGAGTTTCACCTTTTCGCCTGGAATAAGCACAGACTTTAATCAGACTTTTGTAGGTAGTAATTATAGTGAGCAAAATCCCTCTCAGTTGTATATTTCTAATCCTTTTGATAATTGGCTATTGTGTGCCATTAATGGAAGTTACATGAATTTAGAGCCCCTAGTTATGATTGCTGGGGGAGTGCATGGGATCAGTCAGTTTTCATGGAGTAGCTCCAAGCCTTGGGGCTCCTGGGATTCTGTGCCTGGCCCGTTATCCACAGGCATCACTGCCAAAACTGATACAGGCTGTGCGTATGATGGAGTTAAGCCACTGGTTAATATTACTTATAATCCTACTCCAGTTTGTGTGTATCCTCCATTCTTGTTTATAGTGAGCAAAGAGAGGCCTGTATCTTGTCATAATAATACCTGTTTTTATACTCAATGTTGGAATGCTTCTAAATATGATTATGCCATAATTACCCGTATGCCTCGCTGGGTGCCTATGCCAGTTGATGCTCCTAATGCTATGACCCTGTTTAGACAGAAAAAAGATTTTGGCATTACTGCAGCCATTGTTACAGCTATTTCCTTGGCTGCTGTTGGAGCTGCTACAGCCGCCATTGCCATGAGTCATACTGTACATACGGCACAGACCTTGAATAATCTTTCTGCCAATGTGGCACATGTTCTGGATGTGCAAAAGGTCGTCAATGCTCAAATACGAGGAGGATTGATGGTGGTCAACCAGAGAATTGACCTGGTTCAAGAGCAAATTGATACCCTCTGGCAGATTGCCCAACTCGGCTGCCAATGGAAGTATGAAGGGTTATGTGTGACTAGTGTCCCATATAATAATTTTACCCTTGCTGCAGATTTATCTAAAAAGTTGTCTAGTTATCTTTTAGGCAATTGGACCGGAGAGTTTGATAACCTGATGGACCAGCTGAGAGTAGCTATTGTCACGGTGAATTCGACCCGAGTGGATACCGGACTGGTGGAGGGATTGTCTTCCTGGATTGCTACAGCCATGGATCACATGAAGGAGTGGGTTGGAATAGGAGCCCTAGTAGGCTTACTGGTGCTCACCTCCCTAGTATGCTTGTGGTGCATTTGTTGCATTAGGATCTCACAGCATCGCCACACAGCCATGATTGTCCAAGCCTTTATGGCCATTGATGCAGGACAGTCCCCCCAAGCCTGGTTGGCTACTTTAAAAGATATTTAGGCACAGGATGCGAGGCCTGCACACTGCACTTGAGGTTATGATACGCTGACCTCAAGAAGAGCAAGTATGATTGCATGTGGGTTGGTACCCTAACTCCCACCTCTGTGAAAAGGGTATCGGATGGGTCTAGTGTTCTCTGGGTGGATGACGCCTGGACAAACATTAGTACATGTTCCATTTTAGCAGAGATCAGACCTCTACTCTTGCCTGTTGCTTTGTAAAACAAAAAGGGGTAAACTGTAGAGAGCTGCGTGTAGCCGCACCCTAAAGATGGCTCTGGCTTCTACCCTCTGCCTTCCCGATGGCAAACACTCTTTATGGTAAACAGCTCCTTACTTGCCTATGGCTGGATTCGTGTGCTGCTGGCATATGCGTGAACCTGTGGACAGTGCCCACGTGGCTGCTTGGGGTTGGCAGCCCAGCCCTACTTAGGCGCTGGGAGAGGCTTGCCCCAGGGGAGAGAGAAAGACAATGCAATTAACCAAGGGTCTGATTAAACTGTTTTAAGAAGAATCCCGGTGTTGTATCATCCATGCTGGTCGAGGTGGGCACAACAATAGTCCTTCTCTATTTAATAGAGTTTGTAGTGGTGTAAGCCACTCTTTCATGTTCACCCCTTGATTATTGCCCATTTTTCTCGCGTTTATCTACACGTGGCTGTTAGTAATGCCTCTTTATTTACAAAGGACTTATTTTACTTTCGTTTTCCCTTTCAATCAGGTCGCAACAGCACAGGCAAACTCTATCTGACTGATGACACCTCAGGAAAAAACAACAACCTAGTACCACCAAAAACCAAACAATTATAGATAGGATAAAAACGATAGCATCCCTATCTGAAGAGAAGATCATACCTTTGACTAACACTCACCTCCACATGTGACGTTCTGGATCCTCTTCAGCCCTGCGCCTGGTGCCTTAGGAGTTCCCACGGCCCGCATAAGGAAGACACACAACATGAAGATTCTTCGTCTATCACGCTTTATTGAGGCACTAGGTTGAGGGGAGAGCTGAGGCGCAGGGCCCCCGAAGCAGGGAATTGCTGCTGCTTATATGCTGCTCAAGGACTATGGGTCACGCTGTGATTGGCTATGTAAGGTAGGGCACCACCAGGCTTTTCGGGATTGGCTAGTCCTTGTTGCTAGGCTGATTACGTGTATACCGCAGAGCGAGAGAAAAACAACACGTGTTGTTGGCTGGTTGTCCAGCACCATCTTGTAATGGCATCCACAGCAAGAAACATGAGCATGTCCAAAAAAAAGAACTGTGTTTCCTACTCATACAGACCATATCTAGTTCAACTCTGCTCATGAAACTGATACAAACCACAGCTCCTCTTACATAAATGCTCTTTAGTTAATAGTGAGAAACGCATTGGGTTCATGAACTGTGTAAATTCATTTGAGCCGAAAATTCATTGGGTTTGCCACAAATGAACTCTTGCTTGTAGGAAGACACAGATCCTGTGGTTTAATTCCATTTCTGAAGGGAAATTCAGACCAGTGTTCTCATCCATAACACAAGCTCTCCTTTAGAGCAAGAAGCATGCTCCTGCTTTCCAGAGTCTCCAATACAGCAGGAAACATGAGCGTGCCGAGATAAAAAGAACAATATTTCCTACTCATATGGACCATATCTAGTTCAACTCTGCTTATGAAACTCATACAAACCACAGCCCCTCTTACATCCAATACTTTTTAGTTAATAGTGAGAAAAATTTGTTAGCTTTGTGCAATGTGTAACTTCATTTGAGCCCATGAGTGACTTGGTTTTTCAGATGAACTCTTGCTTGTAGAAGACACAGAGCCCGGGATTTAACTCTGTTTTTGAAGGGAAATTCAGACCAGACTTCTCTTCCGTGAAACACACTCTCCTTTAGAGCAAGAAGCACACTCTTGCTTTCTGGCATTTCCAGTACAGCAGGAAACCTGAAGCATGCTCAGACTAAAGATCTGTGGTTCCTACACATACAGCCCATATCTACTTCAACTCTCCTCATGAAATTGATCCAATCCCAGCTCCTCTTACATAAATGCTCTTTAGTTAATAGTGACAAATCCGATGAGTTCATGAACTGTGTAAATTCATTTGAGCCAAAAATTCACTGGGTTTACCAGAAATGATCTCTTGCTTGTAGGAAGACACAGATCCTGGGCTTTAACTCCGTTTCTGAAGGGAAATTCATGCCAGTGTTCTCATCCTGAAACACACTCTGTTTTAATGCAAGAAGCATGCTCTTCTTTCTAGCGTCTCCAATACAGCAAGAAACATGAGCAAGCCCAGAAAAAAAGAACTGTGTTTCCTACTCATATGGACCATATCTAGTTCAACTCTGCTTATGAAACTGATACAAACCACAGCTCCTCTTACATAAATGCTCTTTAGTTAATAGTGAGAAACGCGTTGGGTTCGTGAACTGTGTAAATTCATTTGAGCCCAAAATTCAATGGGTTTCCAAGAAATGAAATCCTGCTTGTAGGAATACACACATCCTGGGGTTTAGCACCATTTCTGAAGGGAAATTCAGACCAGACTTCTCATCCACAACGCAATCTCTCCTTTAGAGCAGGAAGCACGCTCCTGCTTTTCAGATTCTCCAATACAGCAGGAAACATGAGTGTGCCGAGATAAAAAGAATGGTATATCCTACTCATATGGACCACATCTAGTTCAACTCTGCTTATGAAACTCACACAAACCACAGCTCTTCTTACATCCAATTCATTTTATTTAATAGTGAGAAAATTTTGTTAGCTTCATGCAATGTGTAACTTCATTTGAGCCCACGAGTGACTTGGTTTTTCATATAAAATCTTCCTTGTAGAAGACAGGGAGCCCAGGATTTAACCCCGTTTTTTTAAGGAAAATTCAGATCAGACTTCTCCTCCGTGAAACACACTCTTCTTTAGAGCAAGAAGCACACTCTTGCTTTCTGGAATTTCCAGTACAGCAGGAAACCTGGGTGTGCTCAGACTAAAGATCTGTGTTTCCTACACATACGGACCATATCTAGTTCAACTCTCCTTATGAAACTGATAGAAACCACAGCTCCTCTTATATAATTGCTCTTTAGTTCATAATGAGAAACGCGTTGGCTTCATGAACTGTGTAAAGTCATTTGAGCAGAAAATTCACTGGGTTTACCAGAAATGAACTCTTGCTTGTAGGAAGACACAGATCCTGGGGTTTAACTCTGTTTCTGAAGGGAAATTCAGACCAGTGTTCTCATCCATGAAACACACGCTGTTTTAATGCAAGAAGCATCCTCTTCTTTCCAGTGTCTCCAATACAGCAAGAAACATGAGCATGCCCAGAGAAAAAGAACTGTGTTTAATACTCATACGGACCACATCTCGATCAACTCTGCTTATGAAACTGATGCAAGCAACAGCTCTTCTTACATAAATGCTCTTTAGTTAATAGTGAGAAACGCGTTGGGTTCGTGAACTGTGTAAATTCATTGGGGCCCACAAATCACTGGGTTTTCCAGAAATGAACTCTTGCTTGTAGGAAGACACAGATCCTGGGGTTTAACTCCATTTCTGAAGGGAAATTCAGACCAGACTTCTCATCCATAACACATACCTAAACATAATAATTGCAATCTACAGCAAGCCAACAACCAACATCAAGTTAAATGGAGAGAAACTCAAAGCAATCCCACTAAAATCAGGAACAAGGCAATGCTGTCCCCTCTGCCCCTACTCATTCAGTATAGTACTTAAAGTTCTAGCCAGAGCTATAAGACAACATAAAGAGATTACCCAATGACAGAGAATTGGATGAGATCTACATGACCAACCTGGATGACAGTGGGAGTAATTAAGGGTAAGGTTTGAGGTAAAGAAAGATTATGACAGCAGGATATCCCTGCTGGATAAAGAACAGAAAGGGAGTTCTGGAGAGATGGCTCAGAGCTTACGAGCACTGACTACTCTTCCAGAGGTCCTGAGTTCAATTCCCAGCAACCACCTGGTGGCTCGCAATCATCTGTAATGATATCTGGTGCCTTCTTCTGGCCTGAAGTCATTCATGCTGTATATACAATAATAAATAAATAAATCTTGAAAAAAGAGAGAGAATAGTTTGATCTTTTAAAAAAAGAACAGTAAGGGAGAACGAGGAATAACAGACCATGATAAATGAAGACCACATGAGAGCAGGAATAGGCAGAGTGTTGTAGAGTTCCCCAAAAATCCACAATGATACATCCTCTGCAGACTGCTGGCAATGGTTGAGAGACAGCCTGATCTGACCTAGTCTGGTGATCAGATGGCCAAACACCCTAAATGGAACTCTCATCCAATAACTTATGGAAGCGGATGCAAAGATCCTCGGCCAGCCCCCAGGTGGAGCTCCAGGTGTCCAATTGTCGAGAAAGAGGAGGGACTGTAAGAGCATGAATTGTTGAGACCAAGATTGGTAAAAGCACAGAGACATATAGCCAAACGAATGGAAGCACATGAATTATGAATCAAAGGCTGTGGAGCTCCAAGCTGGATCAGGCCCTCTAGATAAATGAGACAATTGAATAGCTTGAACTGTTTGGGAGGCACCCAGGCTGTGGGACCAGGACCTGTCCTTAGTGCATGAGCTGGCTGTTTGGAACCTGGGGCTTACACAGGGACACTTTTCTCAGCCTGGGAGGAGGGGACTGGACCTGCCTGTACTGAATCCACCAGGTTTAAATGAATCCCCAGGGGAGTCTTGGCCCTGGAGGAGATGAGAATGGAGGGGATGGGATGGGGGGAAGTTGGGGGCGGGGTGTGAGGGTGGAGGACAGGGGAACCCATGTCTGATGTATAAAATTATAGCACAAATATAATAAATGACAACAAAAAAAACCTTCTCTGCCATTAGCTCAGGCCTACCATTGAGTGGCTCTTACACTTAAACTCTGCCCATTTCTGTTAGTCTGTATGTTGCCACATGTTCCATGGCTTTTCCTGTGTGCCATTACATGCTGCTTCCTGGATGACAGGCTGCCATCTCCTGATTCAGCCTTCCACTTCCCAGACATTTCCTTGTCTGTTTATCCCACCTATACTTCCTGCCTGGCTACTGGCCAATCAGCATTTTTATTTATTGACCAATCAGAGCAACACACATTCACAGCATACACAACATCCCACAGCACCAGAGAACCTCTTAGCTCAAAAAGGGCTTTCCTTTTACCAGGTGTTTGAAGCTGTGATGCAGACTGACAAGCTATCAGTACTCCCCCACAATCAGGAAACTGGTGGCAGAGGAAAAAAATGACAGTTTTAACTTTTAGTGACCTACAGACTTTCCCTATCCTATCACCTGTAAGTTTATAGTTGAACACCTGTATGATAGACTCAGAGTGTCTTCACCTAACCACACAGTAAGTATATATTTCTAGCACATAAATTCCTTCTCTGATTTATCCCAACTATTAACTGACTTCACTCTTATCTCTCCCCTATTGGGTTGTAAATAAAATTGCCAGGAAGCCTCTAGTTGGGACCCCTACAGTCTTGTGCTGTATACAAAACATAAGGTGTGGGCAGTGGTAGTACACACCTTTGAGCCCAGCACTCGGGAGGCAGAGCGAGGTGGATCTCTGTGAGTTCGAGGCCAGCCTGGTCTACAGAGTGAGAATCAGGACAGGCACCAAAACAACATAGAGAAACCCTGTCTCGAAAAACAAAAACAAAAACAAAAACAAACAAACAAAAAAACCCAAAAACATTAGGTGTTACTGCTTGGGATAGGATATACACCAGTTCCGGGAGAAGCAGGTAAGAGATAAGGAAAAGGAACCAAGAAAATGAAGAGATTTGAGAGAGTTGAACTGGTGACTGAATGATGGTGGCAGATGAATAAATGAACTGTACGAAAAAACTCCAAGCAACTGGATTCATTTCTATGCAGATGGTAGCATCTCTCCTGGGCCCAAATGTCTTCTCTGTAAGGGATTGCTGCCTTCTTCCTTTCTTCGATGCAGTCTTATGCTTCTGCTAAAGATTTTAGGTCATTTATTGTTAACCTGGGCATTACCCATCCCAAAGCAGACAAGGAATGGGGAAATTGAGAAAAGAATAAATTTTCAATAAATAAGCTGCCTAGAGTGATAGCTTAGCAGTTGAGAACACTGGCTGTTGTTACAGAGGACACAGATGCCATTTCCAGTAACCATGGTAGCTAACCATCTCCTGTAACTCAAATTCCAAGGGATCTGATACCCTCTTTTGGCCCCTACAGGTACTGCACACAGATGCCTGGAGACAACCACCGAAATACATAAAATAAAACAAAGATTAAAAAGTAAAATCTTTGCCGGGTGGTGGTGGCACATGCTTTTAATACCAGCACTTGGGAGTCAGAGCCAGGAAGATCTCTGTGAGTTCAAGGCCAGCCTGGTCTACAGAGTGAGTTCCAGGAAAGGTGCAAAGCTACACAGAGAAACCCTGTCCTGAAAAACAAACAAACAAACAAAAAAGCCAAAACAAAACAAAAAGAAAATCTTTTACAATGATGTCAGAGCCCCGAGAGAGACAGCAGGCAGAGGTAGTTAAAATGAAGTCCTTCTGGTACTGCATGGAAGCAACTGTGTCTTTCCTCTGAGCCAGCATGCACAGAAGCACAAAACAGGCTTATATTGAGGTTAAAATAGCTCAGCACAACTTTTCATCTGAGAACATCAAACACAGTGCTGATAGCTGACTTTTCTTTGTTGTTTTTTGTATTTGTGTTCTCTGTCCTTTGCATGAATGAGAATTGAAGGAAATGATACATCTTTTAAATTTATAGACACTTTTTTTTTTGCCGGAGCTGAGGACTGAACCACAGGCCTTGCACTTGCTAGGCAAGCTCTCTACCACTGAGCTAAATCCCCAACATTTAGACACATCTTTTAACTGTAGATCATAATGTATGATCTAAAAGATAGATTTTTCTCTATAAGTCTTCATCTGTCTAAGTGGCTGGACTTGTGGTCTCCTGTCCCTCTTTAGATTGTTCAAAGTTATAACCTGGGTCCTGATCCTAAAAGAGACTTAAGGATGATACCATATATGGAATGCAAAATTTGTTCTATAATGGATGCTCTTTGAGCATTATCCAAAGTTTGATGCATGCTGCTATTAAAGAGTTTTTTGTTTATTAATCATTTAAGTTTGTGAAGTGAATTTCACCGGGAAAGGCATATTAATTGTAGAACAGCTGTACCTCCAGCATTTCAGAAAATGTTTCTGAGACAAGCTTTCTTCTGTTGACTCAAGTGTCCTTGATCCCAGACTATTACACTCCAGGGCACTGAAATTACTTTCCTCTTGATTAAATCAACTAACTTAATAAATTAATGGGCTATTCCATCACTGAGTTTTAAAGTTTCTCTTTTGTGTCTTATAGTCAACTATCCATTGCAGTCACAGGAATAGGATTTGCATTGGAGCATGGCTTCTACCTTTATATTAAAACTTGAGGAATAATTTATTATGTAGACTACAAGGAGAAATAGGGTAGGCAATCAGTTACTGGAGTTACCATTAATGAAAAATACCTGATTTGGACAGGGTGAGAGATTTTTTTTTAATTTCATGGCATATATTAATTCATTTCGTGTGAATGAAGAAAGACCAGATTTATGGGTGTACAATTAGGAGAGGTTAATGAACATCTAATTTCCAAGTAGCTGGCTCTGCTTTGCAGATATATGCAATCCTGGTTGGTACAGTTAAGTCAGCTCAGACTATTGAGACACAGGCCATTGGCTGTAGCTATGTGTCAGGTTACAGATCTCAGTAGCTAACATTGCACATAGGGTCAAACTCACACAGTATTTTATTACTGCCATTTGCTCTACCAGGGAATATCAACTATTGGTTTTACTTTTTTTCCTTTATTATTATGTGTTTTAAATTTTACACATCAGCCATGGGTTCCCCTGTCCTCTCCCATCCTGCCCCCCACAACAACCCTCCCCCCAGAAACTCCCCTCCATTCCCATGTCCTCCAGGATCACGGCACCCCTGGGGATTCATTTAAACCTGTGGATTCAGTACAGGCAGGTCCTGTCACCTCCTTCCAGACTGAGCAAAGTGTCCCTGTGTAAGCCCAAGGTTTCAAACAGCCAGCTCATGCACTAAGGACAGATCCTGGTCCCACAGACTGGGTGCCTCCCAAGCAGATCAAGCTATTCAATTGTCTCACTTATCCTGAGGGCCTTATACAGCTGGGAGCTCCACAGCCTTTGGTTCATAATTCATGTGCTTCCATTCTTTTGGCTATTTGTCCCTGTGCTTTTTGCAGTCCTGGATTCAACAATTCAGGCTCTTGCAGACCTTCCTCTTTCTCGACGGTTGGAAACCTGGAGCTCCACCTGGGGCCTGGCTGAGGATCTCTGCATCCACTTCCATCATTTATTGGACAAGAGTTCCAGCATGACAGTTAGGGTGTTTAGCCATCTGATCACCAGACTAGGTCAGATCAGGCTTTCTCTCGACCATTGCCAGCAGACTACAGAGGATGTATCATTGTGGATTTTGGGGGATCTCTCAAGCACTCTGCCTATTCCTGTTCTCATGTGGTCTTCATTTATCATGGTCTGTTATTCCTCATTCTCCCTTTCGATTCTTGATAGAGCTAGGATCTCCTGCTGCCTGAGCTTTCTTTCCCTCAAATCTTGCCCTTCAGTACTCCCAATGTCATCCAGGTTGTTCATGTAGATCTCATTCATTTCTCTATCATTGGGTGATCCCTGGGTCTTTCCTAGGGTCCCGTTTTCTAGGTAGCCTACCTGGAGTTGTGTAGCAGTCTAGTCATCATTGTTTTACATATAGTATCCTCCTATGAGTGAGTACACACCATATTTGCCCTTCTGAGTCTGGGTTACCACACTCAGGATGATTTTTTCTAGATCCATCTATTTGCCTGCAAACCTTATGATGTCATCCCTTTTCTCTGCTAAGTAGTACTCCATTGGGTATATGTACCATATTTTCTTTATCCTTTCTTCAGTTGAAGGGCACCTAGGTTGTTTCCAGGTTCTGGCTATTACAAACAATGCTGATATGAACATAGCTGAGCAAATGCCCTTGTGGGATGATTGAGCATTCCTTGGGTATATGCCCAAGAGTGCTACAGCTGGGCCTTGTGGGGGAGATGGGTTCCTAATTTTCTAAGGAAACGCCATATTCATTTCCAAAGTGGCTGTACAAGCTTGCATTCCCACCAGCAGTGGAGGAGAGTTCCCCTTGCTCCACATCCTCTCCAGCATAAGTTGTCTTCTGTGCTTTTGATCTTAGCCATTCAGACAGGTGTAAGGTGGTATCCCAGAGTTGTTTTGATTTGCATTTCCTGGATAATTAGGGATGTTGACCAATTCCTTAAATGTCTTTCAGCCATTTGAATTTCCTCGGTGGAGATTTCTCTGCTTAGTTCTATACTCCATTCCTTAATTGGACTGTTGGGCATTTTGATGTCTAATTTCTTGAGTTCTTTATATATTCTGGATATCAGCCCTCTGTCAGATGTGGGGTTGGTGAAGACCTTTTCCCATTCTGTAGGCTATTGCTTTGTCTTGTTTTCCATGTCCTTTGCTCTACAAAAGCTTCGAAGTTTCAGCATGTCACATTGATTGATTGTTTCTCTCAGTGTCTGTGCTACTGGTGTTATATTTAGAAAGTGATCTCCAGTGCCAATGCATTCAAGAGTACTTCCTACTTCCTCTACTATCAGGTTCAGAGTGCCTGGATTTATGTTGAGGTCTTTGATCCACTTGGATTTAAGTTTTGTGCATGGTGACAGATATGGATCTATTTACAGCCTTCTACACATTGACATCCAGTTATGCCAGCACCATTTGTTGAAGATGCTTTCTTTTTTCCATTGTACATTTTTGGCTTCTTTGTCAAAAATTGTATGTTCATAGGTGTGCGGGTTAATGTCAGGGTCTTCAATTCTATTCCATTGGTCCACATGTCAGTTTTTATGCCAGTACCAAGCTGATTTTATTACAGTAGCTCTATAGTAGAGCTTGAGGTTGGGGATTGTGATGCCTCCAGAGGTTGTTTTATTGAACAGGACTCTTTTGGCTATCCTGGGCTTTTTGTTTTTCCATATGATGTTGAGTATTATTCTTTCCAGATCTGTGAAGAATTGTGTTGGTAATTTGATGGGAATTGCCTTGAATCTGTAGATTGCTTTTGGTAAGGTCGCCATTTTTACTATGTTACTCCTGCCTATCCATGAGCATGGGAGGTCTTTCCATTTTCTGACATCTTCAATTTCTTTTTTCAGAGACTTAAAGTTCTTTTCATATAGGTCCTTCACATGCTTAGTTAACATAACTCCAAGGTATTTTATATTATTCGTGGCTATTGTAAAGGGTGATGTATCTCTGATTTTCTTCTCAGCCTATTTGTCTACTGTATATAGGACGACTACTGATTTTGTTGAGTTGATCTTGTATCCTTCAGTGTTGCTGAAGGTTTTTATTAGCTGAATCAGTTCCTTGGTTGAATTTTGGGGTCACTCATGTATACTAACATGTCATCTGCAAATAGGGAGAACTTGACTTCTTCCTTTCCAATTTGTATCCCCTTAATCTCTTTATGTTGTCTTATAGCTCTGGCTAGAACTTCAAGTACTATACTCAATGAGTAGTGGGAGAGGGGACAGCCTTGCCTTGTTCCTGATTTTCGTGCTATTGCTTTGAGTTTCTCTCCATTTAACTTGATGTTGGTTGTTGGCTTGCTGTAGAATGCCTTTATTATGTTTAGGTATGTTCCCTGTATTCCTGATCGCTCCAAGACCTTTATCATGAAGGGGTGTTGGATTTTGTCAAATGCCTTTTCTGCATCTAGTGAGATGATCATGTGGTTTTTTTCTTTGAGTTTGTTTATATGGTGTATTACATTGACGGACTTTCATATGTTGAACCACCCTTGCTTCCCAGGGATGAAGCCTACTTGATCATGGTGGATAATTGTTTTGATGTGTTCTTGGAGTCTGTTTGCCAGAATTTTATTGAGTATTTTTGCATCAATGTTCATGAGGGAGATCGGTCTGTAGTTCCCTTTCTTTGTTGCATCTTTGTTTGGTTTAGGAATCAGGGTAATTGTAGCCTCATAGAAGGAGTTTGGTAATATACCTTGTGCTTCTATTGTGTGGAACAATTTAAAGAGTATTGGTATTAAGTCTTCTTTGAAGATCTGGTAGAGTTCTGCAGTGAAACCATCAGATCCAGGGCTTTTTTTAGTTGGGAGACTTTTAATGACTGATTCTATTTCCTTAGGGGTTATTGGATTATTTAAATGGTTTATCAGTACTTGATTTAACTTAGGTATGTGGTACCTATCCAGAAAATTATTCATTTCTTTTAGATTTTCCAGTTTTGTGGAGTAGAGGTTTTTGAAGTATGACCTGATGATTCTCTGGATTTCCTCATTGTCTGTTGTTATGTCCCCCTTTTCATTTCTGATTTTGTTAATTTGGATGCTCTCCCTCTGTCTTTTGGTTAGTTTGGATAAGGGCTTGTCTATCTTGTTGATCTTCTCAAAGAACCAACTCTTTGTTTCATTAATCCTTTGTATTGTTCTCTTTATTTCTATTTTATTGATTTCAACTCTCAATTTGATAATTTCCTGGCATCTGTTCCTCCTGGGAGACTTTGCTTCTTCCTGTTCAAGGGCTTTCAGGTGTGCTGTCAAGTCACTAGCATGAGATTTCTCCAGCTTCTTTATGTGTGCATTCAGTGCTATGAATTTCCCTCTTAGCACTGCTTTCATAGTATCCCATAAGTTTGGGTATGTGGTGTATTCATTTTCATTGATCTCTAGGAAGTCTTTAATTTCTTTCTTTATTTCTTCCTTAACCCATTGGTGATTCAGTTGAGCATTATTCAGTTTCCATGAGATTCTAGGATTTCTGTAGTTTTTTCTGTTGTTGAAATCTAAATTTAAACCATGGTGGTCTGATAGAACACAGGAGTGTATTCCAATTGTTTTGTATCTGTTGAGATTTGCTTTGTGGCCAAGTAGGTGGTCGATTTTAGAGAAGGTTCCATGGGGTGCTGAGAAGAAGGTATATTCTTTTTTGTTTGGGTGCAATGTTCTGTAGATATCGATTAATTCCATTTGAGCCATAACATCAGTTAAGTCCTTTATTTCTCTGTTAAGTTTCAATTTGTCCAATCTGTCCAGAGGTGAGAGCAGGGTGTTGAAATCTCCCACTATTAATCTCTGGCGTTTTATATGTGATTTAAGCTTTAGTAATGTTTCTTTTACATATGTGGGTGCCCTTGTGTTTGGGCCATAAATTTTCAGAATTGAGACTTCATCTTGCTGGATCTTTCCTGTGATGAGTATGTAACATCCTTCTTGATCTATTTTGATTGATTTTAGTTTGAAGTCTATTTGGCTGGATATTAGGATGGCTACACCAGCTTGCTTCTTAAGACCATTTGATTGTAAAGTCTTTTCCTAGCCTTTCACTCTTAGGAGGTGTCTGTCTTTGAATTTGAGGTGTGTTTCTTGTATGCAGCAGAAAGATGGGTCCTGTTTTCATATCCATTCTGTTTGTCTGTGTCTTTTTATGGGTGAATTAAGTCCATTGATATTAAGGGATATTAATGATCAGTGACTGTTTGTTCCTGTTATTATTTTTATTTTTTGGTGGTAGTGTGTGTGTGTACTTCTCTTCTTTGGGGTTTATTGCTGTGGTGTTATCTATTGCCTGTCTTTTTGAATGTCTATCTGACTTCCTTAGGTTGGAATTTTCCTTCTAGTGCTGTCTGTAGGGCTTGGTTTGTGAATAAGTATTGTTTAAATCTGGTTTTGTCTTGGAAGGTCTTGTTCACTCCATCTATGATGATTGAACATTTTGCTGGATATATTAGTCTAGGCTGGCATCCATGGTCTCTTAGTGTCTGCATTATATCTGTCCAGGTCCTTCTGGCTTTCAAAGTCTCCATTGAGAAATTGGGTGTTATTCTGATGGGTTTGCCTTTGTAAATTACTTGGCAATTTTCCTTTGCAGCCCTTAATATTCTTTCTTTATTCTGTACGTTTAGTTGTTTAATTATTATGTGGCGAGGGGACTTTTTTGGTGGTCTAGTCTGTTTGGTGTTCTATAGGCTTCTTGTATCTTCATAGGCATTTCCTTCTTTAAGTTGGGAAAGTTTTCTTCTATGATCATGTTAAATATATTTTCTGTGCCTTTGAGTTGGTATTCTTCTCCTTCCTCTATCCCTATTACGTGTAGGTTTGGTCTTTTCATGGTGTCCCAAATTTCTTGGACATTTTGGGTCATGACTTTGTTGGTTTTAGTGTTTTCTTTGACTGATGAATCTATTTCTTCTACCGTATCTTCAACACCAGAGATCCTCTCTTCCATCTCTTGCATTCTGTTGGTTATACTTGCCTCTGAAGTTCCTGTTTGTTTACTCAGATTTTCTATTTCCAACATTCCTTCTGCTAGTGTCTTCATCATTGTTTCCATTTCTATCTTCAGATCTTGGATTGTCTCCCTTGCTTTTTCTTGATGTTCATTCAAGGATTTATTGTTTTCTTCTACTTCAATTGTCCTTTCCTCTAGTTTTTTTATAGCGTTCTTCCCGTTTTTTGTTTTTCTGTTCCTCTACTTTATTTTTGATTTCTTCTATATAAGGCTCTAGACTCTTCATGATGTTACTTATAAGGTTGTTTTCTTCTTCTTCTTCTTCTTCTTCTTCTTCTTCTTCTTCTTCTTCTTCTTCTTCTTCCTCCATGCTGTGATGTTCAGGTCTAGCTGTTGGAGAAGGGCTAGGTTCTAGTGATGCTGTATTGCTCTTTATTTTGTTGTATGTACTTCTGCCTTGACGTCTGCCCATCTCCTCTTGTATTTCTTCTTGGTCTTATCAGTGTACTTGGTCCACACAGAGCTGACAGATTTAGGGAGCCTCTCTCTGGTCCAGATGGGAGCTCTGGTCCAGATGGGAGCTCTGGTCCAGATGAGAGTGCTGGCCAGATAGGAGCTGGGGGCTGGACTCTGAGTCTCAGGAAGTCCCTGGGGTCTCCTTATCTTGTCCAGATGGGAGCTCCTCTTGTCCAGATGGGAGTTCTGGGGCAGGATGGAATGCTGGAGGCTGGTTTCTAAGTTTCCGGAAGTGGCTGGAGTCTGTCTGGTCCAGATGGGAGTTCCGAGGCAGGATGGAAGCTGGGGGCTGGTTTCTCAGTCTCTGGAAGTGGCTGGGGTCTCCCGCAGATGGGTGTGGGGGCAAGGGGTGGAGGTTGTAGGGTTGACTGGAGGGTCTAGGAGAGGGGGAACCTTCCTGGTGGGGATGGGGGAGTCCTGCCCTATGGCCAGTACCTGGGGTCCAGTTGGGCAGGTCTTCCCTGGAGTGGTTGGTGCCCAGGGCTGGGACCCAGGTGTGGGCCTCTCTGGGTGTGACCCCAGGCACTCACCTCTGGTCCAGGTGGGAGTTCCAGGGCAGGATGGAAGCTAGGGGCTGGTCTCTGAGTCTCAGGAAGTGGCTGGTTTCTCAGGCAGATGGGTGTGGGGGCAGGGTGTGGAGACTGTAGGATCTGCCTGCATTCTTGGAAAAGGTGAACCTTCCCACGTGGCCCACCAAATGGCCAGAAACTGGGACCAAGTTGGGCAGGTCCTCCAGGGATGGCTGGTGTCCAGGGGTGGGACCCAGGTTCAGTTGCCTCTCTGACTATAACCCCAGGCACTCACTTCTGGTCCAGATGGGAGTTCCACGGTGGATGGGAGCTGGGTGCTGGTGTCTGAGTCTCAGGAAGTGGCTGGGGTCTCCTGCAGATGGGTGTGGGGGCAGGGCGTGGAGGTTGTAGGGTTCACTGGAGGGTGTTGGAGAGGGGGAACTTTCCCAATGGGAATGGGGGGTCCTGCCCTATGGCCAGAACCTGGGGCCCAGTTGGGCAGGTCTTCCCCAGAGTGGCTTGTGCCCAGTGCTGGGACCTAGGTGTAGGCTTCTCTGGGTGTGACCCTAGGCACTCACCTCTGATCCAGATGGGAGTTCCAGGGCAGGATGGAAGCTGGGGGTTGCTCTGGCCAAGCAGTTTTAGTTAATATAAGCTTCTGAGTGATTATTTTATAAGTGGCTGTGGGGTCTTTGGGGCTGGGCAGGACCAAAGAAAATTTCAGTTACACTTGTCCTCTCTCCATCCCTCCACAATTTCTTCCCTTATAATTTCTTCTATGTTAAGCATGTATGAATATGTATACACAAATATATAAATGAAACCTGGTAAGTTCATTTGTGTTGGTTGTGTGTATATGGTTTCAGGACTGAACACATTGTATTGGATATGCAATTAGGGAGCTCATCCTTGCCTGAGGCTAATTCTCCTACCTATAAGTGAATTCTTCACTTTAAAGAGCAACAAGAGTCTGACCCCAAAGTGAACTAAGCTGCCTTGGACAGGGAACATTATCAAGAATATAAAATATTATCAAGAATAGAAAACTTGGGGTGGTAAATACCTCAGATAAAAATTGGTGGTGCCATGGCCATAAAGTTCTGGAACTAGAGTGAACAATCTCCTGGACCAATCACAGTCTGCCTTGGTTCTGTGGTCCTCTCACCATACCCCATTGACCATTCTCCTCTTGGATGATTTTGAAATCCTTAAATTCTTACATCTACTTTCTAAGTACTATTTTTACAGGCCTGTGCCACCATGTCTGATTTAGGTGGCTTCAACTTCATTTAGGGAGGCATTAGACAGACAGGATGAGTAACATGAGGAGTTACAGTCAACTATATTCAAAGACTATTTATTTCTGTGAGCCTGGCTTTCACCATCTGCTGAATAAGAAAATGCTCTTCCCAGGTCCTTTGATGAGTTATAAAAGACTCAATGATAAGAAAATATAATATTGTGCATAGTTGTAAGACAGTGGACTTTAAGGCAGAAAGGCTTCACTGGATGGGAGCCTTCTTCTGTTATTGGAGTACAACTGGCTACCCTCCCACCTAGGCTCACCCACTCATCCTCTGTAAACCAATTAAATGAACCAAGTTATCCAGTGAGTGGCATGCCCCCTCCAGTCACTCTGGAGGTCCTGGAGATAGATCTCTCTGATGTCCTAGGACAGCCTTAGTCTATAGTGGGTGTTGCAGGCCAGATAGGGATGCATAATAATAGTATTCTCTAGAAACATAAGAAAAGACAAAATAAATGAATAGAAAGTATAAAAAAGCAAAAATTACTAATGAAAATTTAAAACACGATATGTATTCAGTTTGACTAATTTGGAACAATGATGAAAATATATAATTAAATAATCCTTCCTAGGTGTTCTAACAGGTTTAGACAGAAAGCAAATATATGCAAAACTAAGTAATCTAATGAAGAAATATACTGAAATTTCTTATCTCTAAAATCCTCACACATTCTCAGATCCTGTCTCCCCTGTATGGTGGTCAGATAAAGAATGTTTCTTCAGCAGAGACCTTCTCATTTTGAGTACTCAGTCTTTTCTCACAGTGAGATTCCCAGGGAAATTTCATGCAGTCCACTGTTTCACTAGTTGTTAGCCAAAGGGAGAGATATAAATGTCTCTTTAGAATATCCTTATTCCTTCCAGGAAGGCAGGTTACAGGGATTGACAGGGTGGGGACTGAAGAACGTTAAGGCCCAAGTTGGGACCACAAAGTGAGGGCCCACAGGGAATTGTCACTGATGGCTACATGTAGTTGTCAAAAATAAGACAGAGTGGGAGACCTGCATGGCAGTGAACCACCACAGCTGATTGGATACAGAGAACTCAATTAGGTGACAGCTTGTCCTCAGGTACACCCCAGGCCTTGCTTTCTGGTCATGTGATCCTAGGTTTTCACCATCAAAAATCCCTCCCTAACAATTCTTTCATACTCTACAGATCTTTGCAAATGTCTGATTGCCCTAGCCTTAGAGTAACTTGTGGATCTCCTGACAACCTGGGTGTCATCTGGAGTCACCACAATTCTGGCCCCAAATGAAAGTTTTACAGGCATCAACGAAGCAGAATATGATCCCATTCAGACAAATCAGTCTTAATTCTTGCGAGATCCTCTTCTCTCTCTCATATATATATATATATATATATATATATATATATATATATATATATATACATGTTTTTATCATTTTAGATCTGGTATCCTAGCAGACCCAGAGAATGCATCAGATCTGCTGCACCTAGAAATACAGGTAGTTCTGAGCCATCTGATGTGGGTACTAGGAACCAAACTTGGGTACCCAATAGGAGCACGACTATTCAATAAATTCTCCAGCTCCCTAATATGAAATTAAAATGTAGATGAAGCTGCCAGATTACTCCCTCTGTCTCCTATCACTTGAAGGTAATGAAAGTCTCCTGTAGATGGTTGTCAAAGGATTCAATGGCTTTCTATCCCTCTGTGAATGGACTCTACTTTGCTTCTTATTTTAATTATTAACATAATTCTCTTGATATGAATACAGATATCAAAAGATAACAAACCTAACTTGTTGAAAACAATCAGTGTCCAGTCAGATTAAATAGGAAAAGTTACATAATTTGAGATATGCCACTTCTTTTTAGAATTTTTGAGATAGGGTACTTCTACATAGCCATGGCTGTCCTCAAACCTTAAACTCAGAGAGACTATCCTGCCACTGTATTGCAAGTGCTAGGTGTGGTGGCATTGTGTTCCCCAAAATATTGTGTGACCCCAATAAAATTATCTGGGGTCAGAGACAGAACAACCACAATATTAAACATAGAGGATAGGCAGTGGTAGCATATGCCTTTAATCCAAGCATTCTAGAGGCAGAAATCCATCTGTTCAAGGATACAGCCATGCATGGTGACTCAAGCCCTTAATCCCAGAAAGTGAAATTTTAATCCCAGGGAGTGATGGTAGAAAACAGAAAGTTATATAAGGCATGAGGACCAGAAACTAGAAGCATTTGGATAGTTAAGCTTTAGGCTTCTGATCAACAGTTCAGCTAAGATTCATTCTGGATGAGGACTCAGAAGCTTCCAGTCTGAGGAAACAGGATCAGCTGAGGAAATGATAAGGTGAGGAAACTGTGGCTTCTTCTGATTCTCTGATCTTCCAGCATTCACCCCAATACCTGGCTTGGGTTTGTTTTGTTGTTGTTTTTCGGAGCTGAGGACCTTGCACTTGCTAGTCAAGCACTCTACCACTGAGCTAAATCCACAACCCCTGGTTTGTTTTTATTAATAAGAACTTGTAAAATTCTTGCTACAGCTGGGGTTACAGGTATGCACCTCTAATCCCAGCTGAGATATGTTTTTTAATTATCTATTTTTAAATCAGAGAATTGAAGGATGAAACGAGATTTTAAAAGAAACCAACAATATTCTGATGAACAGTAATGCCTCTAGAAATTCTGTAATAATAATGCAAACTGGCAAGTCATTTCATATATTCTCAATAACTGGGTCATTTACTTTTCCAATTCCACCCATTTAAAAATGTTTGAACTATGTTTGTGTGTATATACCTGTGCCATCATGTATATGTAGCAGTGAGAGGACAACTTTAAGGTGTCTATTATCTACTTCTATGTGAATTCTAGAGATGAAACCCAGTGAGACATCTGGCTGCAAGTGACCTCAATTGTAAGAGTTTTATCTTTAATTACATCATCATCCTGGGACGCGGGCCAGCCTCCTTGATTACATCATCATTCTGGGATGTGGGCCAGCCTAAAAAGTGGGTGGACCCTCTGTGTCCCCCATCCCCCCTTCTCTCTTTCCTTCCATGCAGTCCCTCTGTCTCTCTGTCTCTGTCTCTCTCTCTTTCTCCCCCTCTCTCCCCTCTCTCCCAATAAAGCTCTAGAAAGGTAACCATGGCTCATGATTCTTCCGCCAGAACGCTCCTCTGGTTGGCCTCCATGGGTGGTGGCCAGCCACCAGCAGTGCCAATTTAACCAACATTTGGAGTTTAACCAACATTTGGTGCCTTTCAGACTCGATACACCAACCAAGGACCTGCTGACTGCTGCCACTTGCTGCCTCCTGCCCCATCCAGCAAGACCACAAAAACATGAGCACATGTGCATCCCTCACCTCCACTGGACCCCTATACAGCTACCACTACTGATACCACCACAATTTTTCACAGTGAGTCTGCCATTCTCACGGCTGTAGTCTGAGCTATATTCTTTGCAACAGACACCCTGGGGGTTGTCTTTGGGCTGTGCTGGCAATGGCAGGCACATTTTCACTCCTGATGAAGAGAAAAATGTTGTCTTGGGTCTACTGGGTAGACCAACTGCAGCACAGCTGCAGATCCCAGTTTGTAATTTTAATTTTTTATTTTTCTCTCAGCTACAGCATGGGACAAAGGGGTGGATACCACCCACTTACATTGGTGGATGGGTACCAGTAAATCTGGCCACATAACAGTGTCTCAGGAACTTCTGCCAGCAAATGGGAAAATAAGAGTTACTTTATCTCCAAGCTTTCTGCTAAAGCTCTAAACCCTCTCCTTCCCCACTTCTGCATTGGCCATGTGCAACCTCTTCTGTCTGACTTCCACGCTGGCAGTGGGTGGGCTCAAATGGGTGGGCTTGGGTGGCTTCTAAGACTCTTGCCCTAATTCACCTTAACTCCACCCACTCATTCTCAAACTGCCTTGAGAAGCACAGATGGGTCTGTAAGCTGCTGAGATCTAAACAAATAAGTTTACAGTAGTCAGGATGGCTTCTAAGCCAAAAAATCAGACTGTAGCCTCAGACAAGTCTTCCAAAAGAATTGGTTTACAGTATGCCTATGGGCAGATCTTCCAAAAGCTGCCCTTAAGCCAACAATCATCAGAAAAAAATTCAGGACACGGAGTAAAATCTGTCTCTTGTTCCCCAGACCTCCTGGCTAAAACTTAGTGAAATTTAGACTTTTTGGCTGGATGGTGGTGGCGTATGCCTTTAATCCCAGCACTTGGGAGGCAGAGGCAGGTGGATCTCTGTGACTTTGAGGCCAGTCTGGTCTACAAAGCGAGATCCAGGAAAGGTGTAAAGCTACACAGAGAAACCCTGTCTCGAAAAAAAAAAAAAACCCATAATCACATTTTACACACACACACACACACACACACACACACACACACACACACACACTGAAAAAAAACCAAGAAATGTTTTTGTTTGTTTTCTTTTGTTTTTAATAAATCTCATTACCATTACATTATCTGGCGTCTCTGGATAATCCCCTGGAAGGCAGTACTTCAAGATGAAGTGACAAATGGGAAATTAATGGGGGCATGAAGAAGCATAGAACTTCAAATAATATGTACCTATCCATAGCACAACAAGCTATGTTGTGAAGTACTGATGTGGATCACATGGCAAACACTGATGCTAACAAATTTCCAGCATTTCAATATGGTAGACTGATCATACCTTTCCAGTAACTTTTTAATTTTATTTTTAGTGATTCTCACTATTACTGCCTTTCCCCTTGGGGAATTATTTGAAGGATTTGTAAGGAATAAAAATGTGTACAATGGTAAACTCTCTAAACAAAATAATTATTTGGGAAAAAAAATCCCTGCCACTGTGGAACCAGAAATTCCATTATGTCCTCCTAATTGCACCAAGAACAGGAAAGTTAGAGATTTACTAGACACATCTCATCCCAAGGATAAAATGCCTACTATTCAGATCCAGAGACTAATGCAATTAATGGCAAGAGTTCACTTAATGAATATAGAGAAGTTAGAATGGTATGGTATAATGGGAAAAGAGTAAGACATATGGACCTTCACTTTAGGGAGCATTATGAGAGGAAGAGGCCCATATAGTAAAAATAAGGAATTGTAGTATAGTGTCTGCTCCCCATAAGTCCTTTTCCCAAGGTCAGACATTTGGAATGTTATTCCATTATTCCCTCAAGGGCTTCACGAAAATTCCCAGTTGCTAAAGTACTCATTTTCCTTATCTGTGGCAAGAGGAACTTGTGGTCCTTTCATTAACATATGGCTGGTGCCTATTATCAAGGTCAAGGGTAGGTTCCTTAACTTATGATTTCAAGCCAAACACCAGCTCACAAGCCTTATTTTCTCCTGTTTAATCATACATGAATCTATAGAGCATAAAAGGTGTCTTTTTTCAATTAAACACTGCTGGTAGCCATTCAGTTCTCCCTCATATCATGTCAGTCTCTTTCTCTCTCACCCCTGCTGACTCTACACATCTTCTTTGGAACATGAACCCCCTCCCAAGCAGGTCTCCAGCAAAATATACAATTTATTGCTGGTCATCATACATTATTATATCTCTTCCAAATAGATGAAAATGATGCTTTGGGTACAAACATAGGGTACTTAATGTGTCTTATACTTTCTTCTATTAAGCATTTTAACACTAACATTGTTGAAACATGTTGACAAAACAGTACACATTGGGGGTACATCATCTACTCTTGGACATCTACTCAGGAGGCTGACACAAAAGGATCATGAGTTCAAATGTATCCATGACTAAATACAGATATCTAAGCCAGGTGGTTTCAGTTCTGCATTGTTCTTTGGCATGAGTCAGAACCCAGTGTGGAGACTCTTGAGAGTCCATTGCATGAAGCTGTGAAGATAAAGACTGTGTTGTTTGAGACCATTTGATATTGAGTTACACAAGCTATGAGATATCTGCCATGGGCAGCTGGATACAGGGAGTGGGCGCAGCAAAGGAGAGACATCTATGAAAATTTGAAAGAATAGAGCTATTTAAGCCTTTTGTAAATGAAACCCCATGTATCTAAGAAAGAGCTGTAGGATTTGGTGTTTTCCCTGCTGAGTTTTTTTTTCTTGCCTTGGTCCAAATTTTCCTTCTTGTGTCCACATTCTTCTCTTTTTCTTTTTAAAATTTATTATTTTTTCATACAATATATCCTCTCATACAGTAAATTTTCTCCTCCCTCTACTCCCCCAAGTTTCCTGCACTGATCCCCTTTCCACCAGATCCATTCCTCCTCTATTTCCCTTCAGAGAAGTATAGATCTTCCAGTAATATCAACCAAGCACAACATAACAACTTACAATAAGACTAGTCTCAGACCCTCATAATCAAGGCAGCGCAAGGCAATGCAGTAGGAGGAAAATTGTACCAAGATCAGGAAAAGAGTCAGAGACACCTCATCATACACTGTTAGGAGTCCTACAAAAACAGCAAGCTACATAACCATAACATATATGCATAGGACCTGCAACAGATCCATGGTGTCACCATGATTGGTGCTTCAGGCTCTGTGTGCCACTATGATCCCTGTTTGATTGATTATGTGGCCAATTTCTCCTTGTCCTTGACGCTTTTGGCTCCTACAATCCCTCCTCACATCTACCGCAGGATTCCCAGAGCTCCAGGTAGTGTTTTATGAGGACTTCTGCATTTGCTCCAATGAGCTGCTGGAAGAAGCCCCTCTGATGACAATTGGTATAAGCACCATTCTCTGATTATAGTAGAATATAGTTAGGAATCATTTCATAGACTTTTTTCTTCTTGGTCAATTGTACTTGGATCTATCCTAATTCTCAGAGCCATTCAACTTCCAGTTTATCCAGGCAGTATTGGGCATGGACTCCTTCTTGTGGTCTGGGCCTCAAGTTACACCAGTTATTGGTTGTCTATTATACAAACTCTGAGCTGCTATTGCCCCAGCATATCTCAAAGACAGGACCAGCGTAGATCAAATATATTGTGGCTGGGTTGGTGCCCCAGTCCCATCACTGTGAGCCTTGTGTGGTTACAGAAGCTGGCTTCATGCAATGGACCCTCAGAGTCTCCACACTGGGCTTCTGACTCATGCCAAAGAACAATGCAGAACTGAAACCACCGGGGAAGAGCCAACCCATGACCTTTACATTTTGCATCTTTCTTGTTTCCAGAATCAGTACAACATGGATAATCTCCCTAAACTCCCTAAACTTGGATTCTAAGTTGTAATGGACCTTACCATACTTGAACCAGAGTTGCAGCAGGTTCTACAGTGAGATTCCTTTCTGAGAACAGGAGTCATTTTGCTTACTCCTTCCATAAATAGAAATTTTACCTTCATGGAGTCTTACCCTTCAGATGCCTTTATAGGCTTCTACTGTAGAGCAAGTGCCTTCATTTTAATGGCTACAATCTCCTTAAACTTCCTGTTTCACCACTGGACTGCTATCTGAAACTACCTAATGTTTTTCTCTACAAAACACAAATTTTTCATTTCTTTCTTTTTGTTGTTGTTGTTGTTTGTTTCTTTTTCACTGGAGACCTTAATGAGTCACCATACTAACCATCTAACAAAATCAGTATGTTGCTGAAAAAATCAACCCATTACTTTATAATTCTTGTTTACTCAATTTATCTAGGGATGAAGAAAGTAAGGGCAATCTGAGTCCAAAATATTATACAGATGACTTCTGGCTACTAAGTTTTTCATGGAGTCTATTTCCCACTGATATCCTATGACCTCAATCTTCACTGTCTGAATTGCTCTCAATATTCCCAACTTCTCAGTCCTACAAGAATAGCCAATTAATCTCTGTTTACAGCTTTCTGTGGCTTTTGCCATCTAATGTCCTGATATCTTGAACATTCCTCCAAAAGTCATCAGTCCTACGCCCTATGGAGCAACAAAAAAACTTCCTGTGTCCCATGTTTTATTCTAGCTTGTTCGTTTCTTGCTGTTATTATTTTTTTCAATGAAAAGCTTCTTATGTAATGAACAGTTTTATTTGGCTGAAATTGCCAGATCACAGTCTATCATTGTGGGAGCTTAGGATAGAAACTCAAGCAAGCAACTGAAGGCAAAATCCATGGGGAAACTTTTCTACCAGCTTTCTCTCATGCTTGGCCATTGTCTTGTGTTCAGCCAGCTCTCTTATCCATCCCAGGCCCATTTATTATGTATACTGCCATGCTCAGTGGAAGAGCCTTCTAATATTAACCATTAATCAACACAATCTCTCACAGACATAGTAATAAGCAATTCTGTTCTGGACATACTCTCAATTAATGCTCCCTCAAATGAAACTAGGCCACTTCATATTGAAAACTGAACCTAATCAAGACAAAAAGTCAATAATATCTCAGAAGGATTTTGAAACCCAAAACCAATGTTTCAACCATATCAATCATTTAATCAGAAAAAAAAGCCAAGTATGAAAATAACAACAACCAGGAAACACAGATATGGCTAGAAATTAGGATAGGCAAGCCTCTAAGATTAAAAAAACTAAAACTGTCTCTCCACAGAAAGTTCACATACCAAAATTAATAATAATAATAATAATAATAATAATAATAATAATAATAACTCAAGGAACTCATAACATAATACAGAAATTTTCCTGGATACAAAAATTGGTAAAGGTCCATCATAAGAACCAACCATATAATTAGATGGCAATAAAACTAACAATATTGGGGGCTGGAGAGATGGCTCAGAGGCTAAGAGCACTGACTCCTCTTCCAGAGGTCCTGAGTTCAATTCCCAGAAACCACATGGTGGCTCACAACCATTTGTAATGAGATCTGATGCCCTCTTCCTCTTCTGGCCTCCAGGCAGAACACTGTACACATAATAAATAAATAAATCTTTTTTTTTAAGCTGGGCAGTGGTGGCACACACATTTAATCCCAGCACTCGTGAGGCAGAGGCAGGCAGATCTTTGTGAATTCGAAGCCAGCCTGGTCTCCAAAGCGAGTTCCAGGAAAGGTGCAAAGCCACACAGAGAAACCCTGTGTCGAAAAACCAAAAAACAAACAAACGAACAAACAAACAAACAAAACTAACAATATTGATGGAACCACTGGGGGGGGGGGGAACAAGACACAAAGACATACCTACAAATACATATCATGGTCCTTTAACAAGAACTACAAGATTATAATCTAAATCAAACTATAAGAAGTCTCTGGCCATCACTCATCCTATGTACTCCAGTTCTCTCCATTGCTAATAACAGGAAGTGGATTGGGTGAGGAGAGCTGTTCCACCAAAATTAGAGAGAGTTGCTTGAAGCCTTCTGATATTTTAACTTTGTAGAAAATAGTTTTGACTAATAAAAAGATCTCATTCTAGTATAATAAAGAAAAGAATATTTGCTAGGAGACACCAATTTGTTTCCTATGATTGGATGTAAGTCTGAATCAGTGAGAAAATAAAAACAACTAAATAAATGCCTGTGTGCACACGGAACACATATATTACAGACATAATGCACTTCTATTGCCTGGGTGACAGAGTTCCCTCCTTCCCAGGGAATCTACATCTGGGGAGGCTTGGAATAGAAGGGCCACTGCCTAGGTCACCAAATGAACCAAGAGAACCATAGTCTGGTTCATGGTACATCACAGTCACAGCAGCTCTGACAGCTCAGCAGAAGTGCTCCTCCAGTTTTGGGGTCAGTGGCCCACACGTTCCCCCATGATATGACTTGTAGTCTCCTTCACAGCTCCGTACATCAGAACCAGAGGAGAATCCTGGAAAGAACCTGCAACCCCCCTCCCACAGCTACTCTTGATTTTTAAGCCTTCCCAGAACTCCATGTTAGCTAAACTCGCCCAGCTGGGCCTCAAGACATGAGCAGCTCCCCAAATGGGTGATCAACTGACCCAGACAGCACAGCCTTCCCAGCTCTGCCCTTCCACCCTAGGGGAAGACAAGACCCTAATGGGCGAATTTACATTTTAGAAGAAATTGTTCTAGTCTCCCAGAGCACTTTCTGTTCCTCTCCCAAAAAACAGGGTCTTTGGGTGAATACCCCATTACACACTCAATGTCCAGTGCAGCCAACCTGTTGCCTCACAGCTGGGAAGTCCTGTAGCCAAACATAGGTCACATCCAAACAGTAACTGTTGATAAAGCAAAAAGAGGCCATCAATTAGAAAACAATGAGGGATCAAGAAAGGGCTTGTAGGCAGGAAAGAGACTGTGGACATGATGTAGTTATAATCTCAAAGAATTACTTTGAAAATTTGATGCAGGCTTTGTGGCTGTGTGCTCCAGAGACTAGGGATTTGTACAAGAGCACACCGAGGATTACTCACACCTTTTCTCTCAGGCTAGACATCTAAAACCAGAAAAATCACAGTCCTGTTATTCAGGGCCACAACCTTTTACCCAGACCTTCTATTTTGGTTGAACTAGTGTAATGGCAGTAATTTGATTTCATGATGAGATCCCAACACATGACCAGTCAGGACGATTATGGATCACCTAAAATTGATGACCTGACTCCACATGGCTAATCTCAACTGCTGTCACATCAGGAAAGCCCTCACCCTCCAGCCTGCCCCTCCCTGTCTGCACTGCCACTGCCCCAGCTTCAGTGTTGGTCAGGAAACTCAATCCTTGCACAGGTTCCTCTTCATTTGTAAGTGCCCAATAAAGGCCAGAGGACACTCATTCACTGGTCTAATATTCCTTTTCACTGACTACTCAAGGATCAGTCATAAAGCTTCTTTTCATGATCCTTTCTGCCTCTCCACTTCTGCACTGTCAAACTACACCACATTCAAAGTTGTTAAATGAACTGTATTATTGCAAAGGACCCTCTCCTTTTGTACCCCAAATAAAAGCCAGAGGGGTTGGAGGACACCCATTAACTTGTCTATTTTTCCTTCTCACTGCCAGTCAAAACCCTGCCTGAAATGAGATGCAGGACTGTCTTCCCAGCATTTGGCAGCCAAGGCAGGACTAGGTGTCCAAAATATAAGTTTGTTTCTACACCATAATTTATTAGACTGTGAAATTTGGGGTGGGCCCACTAAGGCGCCATGATAGATTACAGTTAGTATCAGCTTCCATTTAGCCCAGCATGGAAATAATGGCAAGGTTGCTCCTTGTCGTCAAATTGGACATGGAGGCTAGTGAGGCACTTTATTAATATCAGGTATATTTTTTTGAGATGCCTGTTTTAAAAACTTTGTTTCCAATAACTTGTACACGTTAAACTTTTATTTTTCCCATTTTTCAGGTGCCTAATAAAAAGCATTATCATTATTAATTCAAAGGCTTCTTGGTATGTTATTTGTTATTCATGGTAAAATGTCTAAGTGAATCAGAAGCCTGATTGTAATGAGCATAGTAAAAAATGTCTTTTATACATGAAAACATAGCTTAGTCAATAACCCCACTACACCCAAGGCTGCACCTGATAAGCTGAAGCCAGTGACATCACTCACTCAAGCAGACAGAGTTCTAGAACTCCATGACATCCACTGGACACTATATAAACAGAAATCAAGAGCAATGCACTGCTCTGTACAGATGAAGAGACACTCACTACCTTGCTCTACCCTGCATCTGGAAAGTTTCCCCCAGGATCCTGACACTTGAAACAAAATAATGTTAGAGGCTGTGTGTGCCTGGTCTTCAGCTGACACACTTGGCACAGGTAAGCAGCCTTGGGAACAAATATCTTAGGACCTAAGTTAGGAATCGAGAGTGTGAACCTTATGTGATAACGATCAGCATAATAAAATACGACTTTTGTTACACTAACTCCACAGATCTACCCTCCAAGCCCACAATACTCTTCTCTGCCACTTCCTCTCCAGATGTGTTATCAGCTGTTTGCCCATTCTTTTGTCATTCTGACTGCAATTACCACAACTCTTTCCAACAGACCAAAACCACAACCTATAGAAACAGCAACAATTCATAATATCAACAATACTTCTGTGATAAAGTAAGGCACTGGGTGTCCCTACAAAGAGCACAACCTGTTCTCAGTAGCCTAGAAGAACATATTCTGGAACTGCAGCAAAACTTATTCCTTAATTTGTGTTTGTTTAAACCTTCCTGGTACATTGTTACTGCTATAGAAAAGTAATAATAGCTTCACTGAAACACACATAATATCTCCATAGACCTGAAAATGTATCCTGAATTTAAGTAATCTAAAATAGAAAATCCTAACTTCTAACTAAAGAACAGGGAATGTCCAGATCAATGATTGTCTATCTGTAAGTAAAACAACATTTGTTAGCAGAGTTCATATTTGCTGCAATGCACAATCATTAATTTAGACATTTTTATGGTAGAAAATAACTGGAAGATAAACGACATTTTACTGGGCATATGCCTGTAATCCCAGCTCTTGGAAGGTAGCAGGATTACCCCAAGTGTGAGACCAGCCTGGTCTATGCAGATGAACTCTAGGAAAGCTACCCAGGAAAACTATCTCAGACATTTTGATTAATTCAAAAATTAAAAATTTAAAAACAGGGTAAATGTAGTTTAGCCAAAATGTTCTTTAGGCTTTGTAACAAAAAGAAAAATACTTTCTTATACCTATTCTCAATACTATCCATAAGAAAAGAATGCGTCTTTGTTCAAAGATTGAAGACATGAAACAAAAGATGCCTTAAAAATTAAGTCATTTAACAGCACAATTATCCTACTGTGAGAAAAACCACAGATGAAATAAAAACTAATATAAAAGATTTATTAAACAAAGGGCTTGGTCTATTTACATACCAAGGGAAAATATTTTTAAATATCAAACCACTGTCTAAGGAAAGGAGCAGCTGAATAGTAGAGCAACTAACTGCCTAACATGAACCCTGCCTGGGTTTCATTCCAAGATGAAAATTACTTAGAATAATGGGTAATATAGATACACAAAAAAAATCCTAGTTTTAAAAGAAAATAAGCTTTTAAAAAGGAAATCTGGGAAGGGGTTGGAGATTTAGCTCAGTGGAAGAGCGCTTGCCTAGCAAGCTCAAGGCCCCGTGTTCGATCCTCAGCTCAAAAAAAAAAAGAAAGAAAGAAAGAAAAAAAAGAAAAAGGAAATCTGGGTAATGATGATTTAGAACTAATTTTTGTATACATGAGCCAAAAAGAAAAAAGACACAAATTACACAAGATTATTCTTCAACTCTGAACCAACACTGATGCACTATGAAAAAAGGAGCAACATTTTCACAGTTTACATGCTTACATCATAAGCTCGACAATGACTTGTGGGGCTAAGAGCATCAAGACATGATCATCCTCAGGTGGATATGGAATTAAAAGCCACTTCAGCCTACTAAAGACCAGGTCATGAAATAAGTAAGTCTGGCTCAAAATTTTTAGCCCATATGTGTTATAATACTTTCTCAAAGTACAACCAACATTGACATTTAGTGGTCATATAATAAAGATCTCGGGGTTGGAGATTTAGCTCAGTGGTAGAGTACTTGCCTAGCAAGCACAAGGCCCTGGGTTCAGTCCTTAGCCCCAGCAAAAAATAAAAAAATAAATAAAATAAAATGAGAAAAATATCTCAACCAAGTGTGGTAGTATGTACTTTAATCCCCAGGCTCTGGAGTCAGAGAAAAGCAGATCTCTGAGCTTGAAGCCAGCCTGCTGTACTCAGCAATACCAGGCCCACCAACAATATATATTGAGACTATTTCAAAGAATTTAAAACAAAGGTAGGCATGCTGGTGTAAAGTTTTCATCCGAAGCACTTGGGAGTCAGATGCAGGAGGATCTCTCTGTGATTCAAGGTCAGCCTGGTCTATGAAAGGGAGAAATTAGTAGCCATCTTGAGAGAGGTTCCTTCCCCTTCCCCTTCCCCTTTTCCTTTTGAAGTATTTGCTGACCAGCAGTTTTTGAACTGACCAGAAGTTGAACCTATGGGAAAGATAAGGCTGGGACAATAAATCTATGTATCCTGGACTTGGCAAAACAAGATATGGGGAGTAATGGACTCAGCTGACCAGAAGTGGACCTTAGAGGAGCGTAGGATTGGAACAATAAATCTGAATGTATATATCCTGGGTTCAGCAAAAGCAGGGCATAGGGAGTAAAAACTTATGTCTCTGTAGATACCCTGAATCCTGTTAGCCACTAGTAACCTTATGCTTACCTTACCCCTAACCCCCTTCACCAATCCTGAAATATGTAACATTCTGTGTGTGAACCTTTCCTATATAAACCCCGTAAAGTGAGTGCTTGGGACCTTCCCTCTTTTCACCTAATGTAAAGTGGTGTCAGGGGAGGTCCCTGCCTAGGCCAGAATAAAAGAAACCTTTTGTTCTTACATCAGAAGTTGGCTCCTTGGTGGTCTTATTGGGTGGGGGGCTCACACTCGGGCATTACATTTACATGTAAGTTCCAGAACAGCCAGGGCTACATAGAAAGAAGGTGTCAAAAAAATCAAAACAAGGTCTATTTTTGTTACATCAAAATATTAAAGTCCTTTATTACTTAAGCCTAAAGAGTCTTTAAAATGTCAATGTCTCCCACAGTACAGCCTTTTATGGTACTGATAAAGATTCAAAATGATTCTTCTAATCCATTAATATTAAATGCAAAAAATTTTATGCATCCCCTCCTCATAGAAGCCAAAGTATTCCAAGTATTATACTTTGCCAAAATATATTTTATGGCTACCAGGAAAGAGTTGTTCTATGAAGTCAGAACTTTTCCAAATATGCTGTTATGTCACACAATAAAGATTAAAATTTGGGGGATGGGGATAAGGCCTGGGGTTTGATCCTCAGCTCAAAAAAATAAATAAATAAAATTTGAAGAAAAAATGCAGTCTTGTGTAAATTTATTCAACACATATCCTGTGTTCTTTAAATACTGATACTGTTCTTGAAAGTTTAGTGTGTGTGTGTTTGCATATTTGTGTGTAATGTGTGTGGTTTAGGTGATGTGTGTCTGTTTTTGTGAGTGTGTTTGTGTCTTTATGGTTTTGTGTGTATTTGTATGTACATGTGTGTTGGTTTTATTGTGTCTGTGTGTTTGAGTAGTGTGTGTGTGTATGAGTGTATGTGGTGTGTGTGTTATGCATATGTTGTGTGTATATTTGTCTGTGTAAAAGAGAGAGAAAGAGGTGTGTAATGTGGGTATCTGTTTGATGTGTGAGCATACATACATGCTAGGCCTCATATGTAGTTGTCAATGAACAATATTCAGGACTTAGTTCTCTCTACCATGGGATCTCAGGAACAATCTTATTGCATTTGTACAACAAAGTGCCTTGACCTGAGGAGTCACCTCAAGATCTTACAAATACATATAAATAAGCTTAATAAAGTAATTGCTGACACCTAAAGTCAGTGCAAATATACTGTTGTGTGTAATTATTTTTTCAAACATAGAAGAAGTAACTCAGGTTTACTATTGAAACATCTTAGGTCAACTTCATGAGTGGGGAGATTTTAGTGCTTAAAATAATTTTATCTAGAGAAATAGTGGCTACAATTACCCAATTCACTATATCCACCAGTCTATGCAGTTGCTAACACCGGTTTTAAACTTCTCTAGTGCTAAGCATTAGCTAGATGCCTTTGCCACAGGACATAGTTGGCAATTTAAGATGCATACAAATTATAATACCATCGAGAGGTATTATACATATATATAATACATTAGCAGAGGCAGGTGAAGGGGAAGTCCTTGAACTTCAAAAAATACAGAACACATGTGGTGAAACTTTCTAGAGCTACAAATTGCAAATACCAACATTAAATCACTTTTATTTAAAATTCCATTTTCTAGGCAACATCTCCTAACTGCTATGATTCAGAGTAACTCATGGCGTTTAGTAAGCTGGAATAAGCTCTTTTTGTGTTCCTGACAAGCAGCCAAAATTGGTTACCAGTACTCCACATTCATTGAGTTTTTGTTTTGAAATCCCCCTCCAATTGTGTGAATGGCATAATGGATGTGACCAAATGCCCTCAGTCTCTGCAGACTCTGTTATATAGCTTTTATTGGCCGAATCACTTTCTATTCTAAGTCTACAAGAAGCAGCAAAACTAGTTCTGCTGATCTAACACTAACATTTTACAATCGATAGGAGTACATGACATATAACCCCAGCACTCCGAACCAGGGAGGAGAGCTGCCACAAATCAGTGGCCTCCCTGGGCTAGATAGCAAGACGACAAAAAAATTCCATTTAGGATAGTCAGGGTAGGCCTAAGAATTTCAAGTCTTTTGCAGCAAGAAAATCACATTTGAGGTGCCATTTTTTGTTCCAACTTTCTTCTCTGTTGCTGAGATTAAATTTTCTTACCAAAAGCAACTTAGGTAATTAATAGGTTAATTTGGTTGATAACCTAGGTCACAGTTCATCCTTGTGGGAGCTTAAGACAGAAACTCAAGCTAATAAATGAAGACAGAATGTAGATGAAACCGTCTTGCTAAATAGTAAACACAGAGCCAATTGCAGAGTTAAAAGCCAAGAGGTCAGAGCAATAGCTGAGAGCTGAAAACCTAACCCTTCACTGATGCTCTGTCTTTCCTCTCCACAAGAGAGCTACATCTTGTGTCCTGTATTTTATGTAGACTTTCTGTTCTGCCTTCTCATTGGTTGTAAACCCAGCCACATGAACTCCTCATCACTGCCTGTCTGAACAGACCTCCAGGTCTTCTATGGTTGGTATTGAGATTAAAGGCGTGTGTCGCCATGCTGGCTGTATCCTTGAACACACAGAGATCCTGCCTAGCTCTGCCTCCCAAGTGCTGGGATTAAAGGCATGCACCACCACCACCCAGCTTCTGCTATGGCTTGCTCTGAATCCAAGGCAACATCATTAATATACAAATAAAATCACATTTCAGTACAAATAAAATATCACTATATTTCCCTTTTTCTATTTTAGTAAAAAGGAAAAAAGTTATAACTAATATAGGAAAAACTATATACAAAAGTACAATAACTATATACCATATATACAAGCAATAAATACCTAAACAATGTCTAGTCCATTAGCATTTGACAAATTCAGAGAAAATAATTCCATTATCTATCCTATTTGGTAAGTCCAAAATGTACCTGATTCACTTTCTATCCTAACTTAATTACTAACAGAACTGTCTTATAATGTCTTTCAAATTTATACACTTTCACCTCTAGTAAGTTTCTTTTGTGAAATTTTGAACAAGGAAAATTATAACTATAACTAACTGATTTTCAACTCCCTCAGAAACCCAAGAAGGAAATAATACTACCTAATAAAAATTAAAAACAGGAAGTGCATGCAAGCAGCTTCCAAAAAAATTGTGAGTTGATAGAAACAGCCAGCTCCCTTGTCAGTTACCTGAGGTTTCTCCACAGTGTTGGGGCATCATCTTCAGCCTATAGGCTTAGCGTATCTGACAGACTCATTTGTGAACTAATATGTATACAAGATCAACAGTTTGACCTCACATTTGGTGAGAGCAGTCCATGTAGCAGAGACACGTGAATTCCATTAGTGTCATGTCATGATACAGGATTTTAAATTCTGGAAATTATTGATGATTTTTGGTTTTAATTCAGCTGCCCATTCTTCTTGGCTGTGTGTGTGTGTGGCTTCATCTTGGCATCCCATTCTTCTCCACATCCCTCTATTAAATACCAGCCTACTACTGAGAGAGGTGAGCTTAGTTATTCTTCAAGAATAACTGTTTCATCTGCTGTTCCACTGCACCACAGAAGCCGTTGGCTCACTGTCTGTTCAGCTGCCTTCAAAGAAAAGGTCATGGTACCTTTTCCAGATTGCAAAGGCCTTTCACTTCAGGGATGGTGCCATATTGTCCTGGCTTCAGAAGATGCCTTTTGTTAAAGCCACAACCACACTTATTTTGGCAAGAATTGGTAGTCCTTTGTTTCATGTCCTGTCTGTCCTGTTTGTCAGCAGTTGATTCAAGGATACTTTGTTGTCCAGTGACTAATTTTTGCCACAATGAAAGTTAACTTCATATGCAGTTTCTTCAATGCCCATATTTTCTCTGAAGTAGAATGGTATTGTCAGGAGCTGACATGTCTCATAGTCATAGCAAAAAAAGAAAAATTCCTAAGTTATTAAAACATTTTAAATGCATATTCTGTAGATCTCTGAAGGGTTTGAAGATGACCTATCTATCTAAAATATATCTATTCGATCTTAAATGCATGGCTGGCAAAATCTCTCTGCCTCAGCCTTCCTGTTCCCAGAATCCTCTTCTCTGCTTGTCCTGCCTATACTTCCTGCCTGGCTACTGGCCAGTCAGCATTTTATTTACACACAAATGAGATATCCACAGCAACAGAACATGAGGAAACATTGCTTCCTAGCTCGCTCTCTTGTTTTGTGACTGTCTTGTGCTAAGCTAGCTCTCTTATCCAGCCAAGGTCCACTTGCTTAGAGATATGGCCAAATCAGTGGAAGAGACTTCAAACAACAATCATAAACAACACGCTCTCTCTCAGACACAGCAATCAGATATTCTGATCTAGTCACATCTGTTCCCTCAGATGACTCTAGGCTATGTCATGTTGACAGCTTGTGCTAATTAGGAAAAAGAGACAATAATATATGACATTTTAAAGATCCAAGTCAGGGAGCATGAATTACATCCAATCACCAAAGCAGCAAAAACACAAACATGAAGATACCAAAAACTGGAAAACGCAGATATTCCAGGAAGACAAGGCAAGCCTCTAAGATCAAAAAGAGAAAACTTGGGCTGGAGAGATGACTCAGAGGTTAAGAACACTGGCTGTTCTTCCAGAGATCCTGAGTTCAATTCCCAGCACCCACATTGTGGCTCATAGCCATCTGTAATGAGATCCGGCTCCCTCTTCTGGCCTGCAGGGATACATGCAAACAGAACACTGTGTACATAATAAATAAACCTTTAAAAAATCTAAAAAAGAGAGAGAAAACTAAAACTGTCTCTCCACAGAAACTTCCCAAATCAACAAAAAACCAAGGAAATCATAACAAGAATTTTTCTGAATACAAAATTAGTGAAAGTCAATCATTTTCCAGTGAAACAACAATGTAAATAGATGGTAATAAAACTAACAACATAGGTCCCTGGCAGCAGGACCAGGACTTATCCCAGGTGCATGAACTGGCTTATTGGAGCCCATTCCCTCTGGTGGGATACCTTGCTCAGCCTTGATACAATGGGGAGGGGCTAGGCTCTCCTTCAACTTGGTATGCCAGACTTTGTTTGCTACGCCCACAGCTGTGACACCTGTGTAGCTGTAGCAAGTATGCCGCTGCGCTGGGGCCCAGCAGCTGAAGGGTTGAGGTTGGAGCTTCCTGGAGCATGGCCTCAAGCGGTTCCCCCACAATCAGCGATCGTCATGCAGCCTGAGGATCCCAGGAAGCCCTGGAGAGCAAAATGGCCTTGGTGACAGTCCTTGTTGGCACTAATCATGATCTTTCTCTGTATGTCTTATCTGTGTGTTCTCCAGTTAACAGCACAACCAGTACAGGTCGGCACCAACATGACTGACCCAGATGACCCTGTACCCGGAGCACCTCCATTTATCAGATCACTGTATAAGGAAGCTCAAAAGACTTCCTCAAATACATCTCTGGGGTCGTTCCTGTTTAGAGTAGAGCAGTGCGAGCTCTTGTCAGAAACAGAGCCAGAGAGCCCAAAACTAAAAGTAAAAATAAAAATGTTATGAGGGAATAAACATAGCGTGCCAGACCCTTCTAGAGAAAAAGAGTTAGAGAAAATTCCTCAGCACACACTTCCCGGGGGGTATACACAGTACTTTTTAGGAGGGAGCTAGTGGACAGCCCCTAGATGGCCCCCCGAAAGTGGAAATTACCTAGAGCCACTCCCATATACAGGAAGTTACGATGAAGTTGGGAACAAGATGGGTAAATTATGAGGGGAAAAAAAACGGCTTTGAAAGCAAATGGGTATATAATAGTAAAATATAACCCAGGCTGGTAAGAGTTTGGCTCCCACAGATGTGGTCGCTGGCGCGAGACAGATTTCACAAAATTCTGAGATCATGCCCTCAGGCAATAACCACAATGAACTCCCCCTGTGGAAGTGATACACAAAAATAGATATGGATGTCTCTTGTTATTGTTTCTTGCTGATTCTGAGTAATTGTAATAAATAATGGTCTGGTGTAACCCCCTGCCAAGTTCCTTGGTTGTAAAAGTATATAAGCATTGCCTATACAGAAGTAAAATTGCAGCAGCACATCAACATATCATGTGTCTGTCTGTCATTCTCCTCGCTGATTCCTGACTTCTCCTTGAGCCTTCTCCCTGGTTCTCCCGCAGTGGTGGTCTCCCTCTGGGTGGTCTGCGGCAGGTGGCGCCCGAACAGGGACTTGAAGGACAGGTAATCTTTTCCTCCTTTTTCTTTCCTCTTCAGAAGTCAGGTACAGTTCTTACCAGGGAGCTGCAGTCCCGCCAGTAAAGGATCACCGGTTAAGTGTAAGTAAACAAGGAACCATGGGGCACGTGTTGACTAAGAATGAGAAAATGCTGGTAACTATGATACAGCGTATGTTAACTAAATCAGGGTTTCGGACATCAGTTGCAGATGTGGAGCAATTTATTGCCTTTTTAAAGAAGACCAGCCCTTGGTTCATTGAAGAGGGATCGTTGACCCTAGATGAATGGAAAAGAGTGGGGAAAGAGATGCGTAAATATGTGCAGGCTAATGGCGAGAAAACTCTGCCTCCCCAAGCATTTCAATTATGGTTCCATTTAAGGGACCTCTTATCAGATACAACCCCATTTCAAGGACTTTGTAGGGAGACTGCCTCTGACCCAGGGGAATCCCCCATTTATGATGAAGTGGGTCCAGAGGACGGGGATGAGGAAGAGCGTATGCCGCTTACTGCCTCTGCTCCCCCCCATGCAGTATAGTACCAGGAAAATAAAGGAAAATGATGATGATTGGGGTCTTGATGATCAACAAGCAGAACAGAAATGGGAGGATGACTATAGAGATCATTCTGACAATCCTCGATCTCTTAAGGTAATTGGCACTGCGGCCGGTCAGTGCCCCATGCCAAAGCCAAGAAAACACCCCCCTTTGCCTCCCGTTGGCTTCCAAGGAGCCATGGCCGAGGCTCACAGGAAGGGTGATGCCTCCTTTGGAATCTTCCCTGTCACAGAATTATGGGATGATGAGGGACCTGTATGGGAGCCTCTCCCCTTGAAGGTCTTAAAAGTATTACAATCTGCTGTAAAGAGTGTTGGTGCTTCTGCTCCTTATACGCTGCAGATTGTGGATGTGGTTGCCAGTTCTTGGTTGACACCTTATGACTGGATGCAAACTGCAAAGGCCACTCTCAGTCCCGGAGACTATATTCTCTGGAGGACTGAATATGAAGACAAAATTAAGGAGGCAGTGGTACAATCACTTAAGAAATGTGGGCCCAAGCCCACTATGGCAATGCTTATGGGGACAGAGGATTACGCCACCCCACAATCACAGACAAAGATACCTAGAGATATCTTGCAATTGATAACAACTAACGCCGTACAATCATGGCGAAAAATTCCCCCTCAGGGAACCAAGGGAGGAGCATTGGCTAATATTAGACAAGGTACTGAAGAATCCTACCAGGATTTTATAGCTCGGCTTGAGGAAGCTGTCTCTAGAATGCTCCCCCCCTCAGAGGGGACGGATATTCTACTGAAGCAGTTAGCATGGAAAAATGCCAATGCTCTATGTCAAGATCTGATTAGATCAATAAGAAAAACTGGAATCCTCCAGGACTACATGAAAACATGTCAGGATGCCTCACTGGTTGTAGTGCAAGGAATCGCCTACGCCGCAGCCATGAAAGGACAGAAATTTAGCGACTATATTAAACAGACATATGGGAATGGCAGGAAAACTGCCTAATCTCCAAATTGCTTTCAATGTAGAAAGGAAGGACATATGCAAAAAGAGTACAGACAGGGAAACAAAGCCGGACCTAAAAAGGGAGCTCCTGGCCTATGCCCTCCCTGCAAGAAAGGGAAACATTGGAGAAACGAGTGTAAATCAAAGTTCCATAAGGATGGAACGCCCCTAGGAAAAGGGGGCTCTGACGATGAGCAAGAAGAGACAAAAAATTAAGTCAGGGGTGTTCTCCTAACCCCGCACCAAAGAGAGAGGAGAGGAGACAACAAGCACCTCACTCAGGACTAAACCCTGAAGCTCCAGGGTTCACTGTCCATGATTTGCCTAGAGCAACTCCAGAAAGTGCCGGCTTGGATCTTGCTAGCACTAAGGACATGATACTGTCCAGATGGGATGGAATAGCTTTAGTTCCTACTAATATACGGGGCACTCTGCTGCCACAAACTGTGGGACTAGTCATCAGATGAAGTTCCAATTATCAAAAGAACTTTGAGGTTCTTCCAGGTGTAATTGATGCAGATACAGAAAATACTATTAAAAGTTATGGTGAGGCCATTAGCTGAGACCATACAGATTCACAAGGGGCAGAGGTTGGCTCAGCTGGTCCTCTTACCTTTTGTTAAATTACCCAATCCTGTCATGAAGGATGCCCGGGGGCAAGGACAATTTAGATCCACTAAAGGAATGTTCATGGTACAGGATCTTGGAGAGAGACCCTTTAAGTGTACCTTGATTAATGGACGGAAATTTCGGGGTCTAATGGACACAGGTGCAGACAGGACTTGTATAGCTGCTTCAGAATGGCCTAGTAATTGGTCTGTTCACAAAACAGGATCCTCCTTGTTGGGACTCGGCTCTGCTTCAGGGGTTATGCAGAGCACTACATTATTAAAATGGAAAAATGAAGGTAAAGAAGGCTTGATACAACCTTATGTGCTCCCGTCTCTCCCATTCACTTTGTGGGGGAGAGACATGCTTGATTCCATGGATATTAAACTAATGACATCAGATCAAATTAGTTATCAAAATTTTTCATAGGGGCCACTGCAGAACATCTGTATGCAGACAAAATAGAATGGCTTACTCAGGAGCCTGTATGGGTGAGTCAGTGGCCCCTAATAACGGAAAAGATATAGGCTCTGGAACAACTGGTGCAGGACCAATTACAAAAAGGGCATATAATAGAATCTAACAGCCCATGAAATACCCCTGTCTTTGTTATCAAGAAGAAATCAGGGAAATGGAGACTGTTGCAGGATCTTAGGGCCATCAATACAATGATGAAGGATATGGGGCCATTGCAACCTGGCCTGTCCTCTCCTGTGGCTGTGCCTCAAGGATGGCATATAATTGTCATAGACTTACAAGACTGTTTTTTTACCATCAAACTTAACCCCTCAGATAGTGAATATTTTGCCTTTAATGTTCCCTCAGAGAATTTTAAGCAGCCTTTTAAAAGATATCAATGGGTAACATTGCCTCAAGGAATAAAAAATTCTCTTACATTGTGCCAAAAATTTGTAGATCTAGCTTTGCAGAAAATAAGACAAAAATATCCTGATTTATATCTCATTCACTATATGGATGACATACTTCTGGCCCATAAAGATAAAACTCAGTTGGAACACATATTAGAAGAGACCATAGAGGCACTAACCCTGTATGGATTAGTGATAGCCCCTGACAAGATACAGAAAGACAGGCCTCTAAATTATTTAGGACAAATAATTAAGAAAGATTATATTACCGCTCAAAAGGTCTCCATCAAAAGGGATAAATTGAAGACTTTAAATGATTTTCAAAAATTATTAGGTGATATTAACTGGCTCAGACCTTATTTAAAAATTACCACTGGTATGTTGAGCCCTCTATATTCAACTTTACATGGTGATTCTAATCCAAAATCCAAACGTGAGTTGACAAAAGAAGCTATTAAGGCCTTGCAATTGGTAGAACAGGCTTTAACTGCAACTAAGGTTAAACAAGTAAATTATGCAGAGCCATGGTCTTTGATACTTTTTACAACTTCTTATACACCCACTGCTTGCCTATGGCAAGATGGAATGATGGAATGGTTACATTTACCACATACTCAAGCTAAGACGCTGGCCGATTATCCTTATTTATGCTCCATATTAATGTAAAGGTCACAATTGGTCAAAAGAATTGTTTGGGAAGGAACCACATGAGCTTATTATTCCATATAATAAATCACAATTGGAACATTTATATCAATTCAATAAAGATTAGATTTTGACACTACAGAATTTTACAGGTCAGATATTATTTCATTACCCTAGACACCCTATAATAGAATTTGCAAGACATGTGAAATTGATATTTCCTGTCTGGTTCTCTCATAGCCCCTTAGATCATGCTATAAATATTTTTACAGATGGTTCCTCCTCAGGAAGAGCTACGGTTTTTACCCAGACACATGGCCTATGGGTAGAGAAAGGAGAAAAGACTTCTGCACAACAAGCAGAAATTAGAGCAGCTATTTTGGCCTTTAAAAAGTTCTCTCAAGAGTTTAACCTTTTTACAGATTCTAAATATGTAGCTAACTTGTTTCCAGCGTTGGAAACTGCCCTTTTGTCAGGAAAGTCCCCCATTTTACCATTTTTGCAGAGATTACAAAATTTAGTCCAAAAAAGGTCACAAAAATTTTATGTAGGACATATTAGAGAACATAACAAATTACCTGGTCCACTGGCTCAAGGTAATGCTATGGCGGAGTTATTGACCCAAAATTCTTTGGAAATGTTTTCTGTACATAAGGCTCAGCAAAGTCATGCCATACATCATCAAAATGCATCTGCTCTAAGAAAGATGTTCTCTATAACAAGGGAACAGGCCAGACATATAGTAAAAGAATACACTCATTGCCCCCCGGTACATCACCCACAAAAGACGGGTGTAAACCCTAGAGGTTTAAAGCCTAATGTTATCTGACAAATGGATGTGACTCACATCTCTTCTTTTGGAAGAATGGGTTATGTACATGTCACAGTAGACACGTACTCCCTTTTCACTTATGCCTCAGCTAGGACCGGGGAAGCAGTCAAAGATGTGGTTATACAGTGTTTTCAAATCATGGGTCTTCGCTCACAAATAAAAACAGATAATGGGCCTGCTTACACTTCTAAAGCTTTTAAACAATTTTGTGGCCAATGGGGAATCGGCCATATTACAGGGATACCCTACAATCCTCAAGGACAGGCCATTATAAAAAGGACTCATCAAAATTTAAAATTACAAATAGAGAGGCTACAAGCCTCTAATGGGTATTTTACTCCTCATCATGTCTTATCCCATGCCCTGTTTGTGCTCAATCATCTGAATACAAATGACAAGGGACTCAGTGCAGCCCTGATTCATTGGGATCGTGAATTCCATAAGACTCCTTTGCCACTAGTATATTGGAAGGACTTGTTGTCCAGTACATGGAAGGGACCGGATGTTCTTATAACCGTGGGGCGAGGGTACGCTTGTGTTTTCCCACAGGATGCCGACTCCCCCATCTGGATCACAGATGGCCTTATCCGACCTGCAAAGGGAAAAGAGAAGGCGCAAGCGCCGCTGGAGAAAGCAGCAGAGGAAACTGGTGACGGACATAAAAAAGATGAAGCTCAAGGGCGAGAAACCGAAAGTGACTTGGTCGCAGATTCGGCTTCTGACTCAGAATGCAAAGAAACTTTTAATTAAACAGGGGAAAACCCTTACAGCTTCTTTTTATTTCCTTGACTTTCTATCTTTAATTTCCTCCCCACTGCCGGTCACTCAGGGAATTTCCTACTGGGTGTATGTTCCTAATCCCCCGATTATTCAGCCTGTAGGATGGTTAGATCGGGAGCCTATCAAGATGTTAACCAATGACTCAGTCAGATTGGGTGGAGCACAGGATTCTGACGCTCGAAGCAGCTCCTCCTCCTTAATAAATTTTGAGGGCAGAGCAGATTCGCTCCCAATCTGCCTGACGCTGCAGGGGAAAGTGCCTTACGGCTGCTTTCTGACATCTTACAGGACCTTCCTGACTGATGGCCCAGACAGGGCAATCGCTGGTAAGAGATGGGTGTGGGAGCTCCAGATACAGACTTTAGGGACTCAATTGTATAAAGATAATTTTACTCAAGTCAATCTCATTCCTATCACTCCCTGTATTCAAAAGTACCGGGATAAAGATCGATTTTGGGATTCTTCTCTGTCCAAATTCCCAGCATGGTTGACTTGCGGTTTTCCAAATGCAGCTGCAAGGTATGAACCACAGGGGTCGTCAGGATCCCTCAGGGTATGGGATTACTCAAATTCTAATGATAAGGAGGACACTTATAAGAATTATCTAAATACTCATAAGGAAAAATTTCATAATTATGTTTTTAAAGGACATGAAGAGCCTCTTAAGAGATGGTTCTCTCCAGGCCTTATGGAAGCTACATGGTTTGCAAAACAAGACAACATTACTAGGAGACATTCTGATTTGTTTAGGTTTGTTACAGCTTCCAATATGATGCTAGAAAAAAGACCTAACCATACTCAGTCAGAGGCCGTTGGCCTTAGAGCCTGCGTGTCTTACCCTAATGCTCTGCTCTTAACACAATCTTCCTTTATTAATATTACCCAGGATGGTAATTCTTTTCAGATAATATGTAATTCTTGTAAATTGACTAATTGTATCACTTCCACGGAGCCAAAAGATCTAGGGACGGTTCTCATAGTCCAGCGACCTCCGTTTGTCATGTTGCCTGTAGAGTTGGGCCCTGAACCTTGGTATGACAATTCGGCCTTGCAAGTTTTAAATACTTTAAAAGATTTGATTCATCCAAAACGGTTTGTTGCTGCTTTGATTCTAGGTATTACTGCTCTAATTTTGATTATTGCTACCTTTGCTGTTACAACAACCACATTAGTTCAGGAAATTCATACAGCTCATTATGTCAATACTCTTAATAAGAATACTACTATGACTTTACTTGAGCAAGAAGCTATAGATAAAAAATTAGAGTCTAAGATCAATGTTTTAAAAGAAATGGTTTTGGCCCTAGGACAGGATATTTCCAACCTCAAAACCACAATGTCTACTCGCTGCCATGGTAACTTCAAATCCATCTGTGTTACCCCGTTGCCTTATAATACTTCCCAGCCTTGGGAGAAGGTTAAGGCTCATTTGCAGGGAATCTGGCATGATACGGATATTACCCATGATCTGGCCTCTTTACAAAAAGATATTTCGACTATGAGTCAGGCTCATTTGCAAATAGGTGGATTACAAGATCTAGCTACAAAAATAAAAAAAAAGAAATTAAAAATATAAACCCCATAAATTGGCTACAATATTTTATTTTTATTAAAATGCTCATTTTACTAGTAATGCTTGTTGTTTTTCTTTTTCCTTGTCTTATTAAATGTCTCTATACTTCTATGAAGACAATACAACAAAACATGTTTGAGCTTCATTTTAAAAACAAAAAAAGAAGAACTGCTACGCCCACAGCTGTGACACCTGTGTAGCTGTAGCAAGTATGCCGCTGCGCTGGGGCCCAGCAGCTGAAGGGTTGAGGTTGGAGCTTCCTGGAGCATGGCCTCAAGTGGTTCCCCCACAATCAGCGATCGTCATGCAGCCTGAGGATCCCAGGAAGCCCTGGAGAATAAAATGGCCTTGATGACAGTCCTTGTTGGCACTAATCATGATCTTTCTCTGTATGTCTTATCTGTGTGTTCTCCAGTTAACAGCACAACCAGTACAGGTCGGCACCAACATGACTGACCCAGATGACCCTGTACCCGGAGCACCTCCATTTATCAGATCACTGTATAAGGAAGCTCAAAAGACTTCCTCAAATACATCTCTGGGGTCGTTCCTGTTTAGAGTAGAGCAGTGCGAGCTCTTGTCAGAAACAGAGCCAGAGAGCCCAAAACTAAAAGTAAAAATAAAAATGTTATGAGGGAATAAACATAGCATGCCAGACCCTTCTAGAGAAAAAGAGTTAGAGAAAATTCCCCAACACACACTTCCTGGGGGGTATACACAGTACTTTTTAGGAGGGAGCTGGTGGACAGCCCCTAGATGGACCCCCGAAAGTGGAAATTACCTAGAGCCGCTCCCATATACAGGAAGTTACGATGAAGTTGGGAACAAGATGGGTAAATTATGAGGGGAAAAAAAAGGCTTTGAAAGCAAATGGGTATATAATAGTAAAATATAACCCAGGCTGGTAAGAGTTTGGCTCCCACAGATGTGGTCGCTGGCGCGAGACAGATTTCACAAAATTCTGAGATCATGCCCTCAGGCAATAACCACAATGAACTCCCCCTGTGGAAGTGATACACAAAATAGATATGGATGTCTCTTGTTATTGTTTCTTGCTGATTCTGAGTAATTGTAAAAAATAATGGTCTGATGTAACCCCCTGCCAAGTTCCTTGATTGTAAAAGTATATAAGCATTGCCTATACAGAAGTAAAATTGCAGCAGCACATCAACATATCATGTGTCTGTCTGTCATTCTCCTCGCCGATTCCTGACTTCTCCTTGAGCCTTCTCCCTGGTTCTCCCACAATGGTGGTCTCCCTTTCGGTGGTCTGCGACATTTGTTGACTACCATGGGAGGCCTTACCCACTCTGAGGAGTGGATGGGGTTAGAGTGTGAGGGAGGTGAAGAGGTGGGAGAAGGGTAGGGAAGGGGGACTGGGGTTTGTATGTAAAATGAAAAAAATTAATAAATAAATATATTTTTAAAAAATTTTAAAAATGAACAGAGCTGGAGATCTAAGGAACATTTTGGCAGACATGGAGGTGCAGAGTTTGGTGTTTGCCCAGCTGTTTTTCAGTCTTGCTTTTGTTTAGTATTGCCTCACTATGGACTGTGTTTGGAATACTAATGTATATGCTGCGCTATTATATGTTGGAAGTATGTGATCTGATTTTTTATTTTGATTTTTACAGGGGGATTACAGTTAAGATATTTTCATGTGTTTTAGAAGAGACTTTGTATTTTGTACTTTGAAGCAAGTTAGAGACTATGATAGACTATGGGGACTTTTGAAGTTGAGCTGAATGCATTTTTTTCATTTTGATATAGCTATAAGCCTTTAGGGACCAGGAAATAGAATGTGGTTTGAAAGAAAAAGGCCCCAAAGGGAGTAGCACTATTAGGATTTGTGGCCTTGTTGGAGGAAGTGAGTCGCCATGGAGGCAGGCTTTGAGGACTTTTTTTCTCAAACTTCCTTCAGTGTGACATTCAGTTTACTTCCTGTTGCCTGCAAAATACAGGACTCTCAGACACTCCAGCACCATGTCTGCCTACATGCTGCCAAGCTCCCTGCCATGATGATAATAAACTAAACCCCTGAAATTGTAAGCAAGCCCCCAGTTAAATGTTTTCTTTAGCCGGGTAGTGGTGGTACATGCCTTTAATCCCAGCACTCAGGAGGCAGAGGCAGGCGGATCTCTGTGAGTTTGAGGCCAGCCTGGTCTACAGAGTGAGTTCCAGGAAAGGCACAAAGCTACACAGGGAAACCCTGTCTCGAAAAACCAAAAAACAACAAAACAAAAAAATGTTTTCTTTATAAGAGTTGCCATGATCATGGTGTCTCTTCACAGTAATAAAACCTTAACTAAGACAACAACAACAACAATAATAATAAAAGAAAAAGAAAAAAAGAAGAAAAGAAGACACCCCCCAAAAAAAACAAACAAACAAACAATAAAAAACCACTAACAACATAGATGACACCACTGGAAAAAAAAATGATATGAAAAGACATACCTACAAAAATATATCATGGACCCTTAAACATGAACGACAAGATTCTAATCAAAAGCAAACTATAAGAAATTACTGGCCACCACTCATTCTGCACACACTGTCTCTCCTTTGCCAATAATAGAAAAATAGGTTGTGTGAGGAGGGTGTTCCACCAAAATTGGAGAGACTCACTGGAAGCCTTCTGAGGTTTTAATGATGTAGAAAATAATTTTGACTACTAAAAGAATGTTATTCTCTTATGATAAAGAAAGTGATGTCTGTTAGGATCACTTAGACACCATTTTGTTTCCTATGATTGATGATTGTAAGTCTGCATCAGAGTGAGGAAAAGAAAACTTTTTTGGGGGGAGGGGGAGTTTTTGAGACAGGGTTTCTCTGTAGCTTTGGATTCTTTCCTGGAATCACTCTGTAGCCCAGGCTGATCCACCAGCCTCTGCCTCCCGAGTGCTGGGATTAAAGGCATGCACCCCCACCTCCCAGCCAGGAAATGAAAACTTTAAGACAAAATGCAAGTTAACAGATTTTTAAAGAATCACTATACACCTAAAGCAACTTGATTTGCTCTAATTGCTTTATAATTCACAAGCACTTTTGAAAACAAGTTTATTGCTATTTTTTGCATATGTTTGTACATGAGAGAGTATGTTCTCCATATATACAGAATCTGAAATAGTAGATAGTTATGAGCACCTCAACTTGAATGTTAGTATACTAATTCAGGTCATCCCCAAAAAGAATATGTGCTGAGGCACCTGATAAGACCTTTTATCCAATAAACCAACAGTCTATCACAGATTAACAACAGCAAGAACAACAAAACCTAAACAAATAAAGAAGCAAATAAATAATCCTTGGAAACGGGCAGCATCAAAATTAAAATGTTGTATATGGTAAATTTGCAGCATAAAGTGAATACAATCCAACAACAATGCCCAACAATTTATAAGAGGAATGCTGATTACAAAGCTACATTCACAGTGGGAACACTCAGAATAATCAATAAGATTATGAAAATTAGTACTCAGATTGATGTAATATGACTTCTATACTTACTATAAAGCTACAACAATCAAAAATGTGAGCAATATTTCTCAATGAATAATGGGGATAGAGAGAAAAAACCAAGGACAAAGGAAGGAAAATATAGTCAACTATTAATCCAAAGACCAAGGGAAACTTAACAAGGAAAAGTGTGATCTTTACTAATGTTACCCAGCTACCTATGATTCTATGTGTACATAAATTATACAGACACAGAGTTCACAACTTCCACAAAATTAACACACAGTGACCCTTAAAATGTTGTTTCTGGGGCTGGAGCGATGGCTCAGAGATGAAGAGCACCAACTGCTTTTCCAGAGGTCCTGAGTTCAATTCCCAGCACCCACATGGTGGCTCACAACCATCTGTAATGAGATCTGGCGCCCTCTTCTGTATATATAATAAATAAATTTAAAATAAATAAATAAATAAAAATAAACTGTTGTTTCTGACTGTCCAGCTACTGATATTTCTTGTAGACAGCGAGGCCCCATGCTCTAGAGCTCTCTCTGCAAATGGAGGTGATCCTGCAATGGCTCTGCAGCCCTTCTGCCTTCTTTTTTGTTTGTTTGTTTGCTTATTTGTTTTGTTTTGTTTTTTTGAGATAGGGTTTCTTTGTGTAGCTTTGTGCCTTTCCTGGAACTTACTCTGTAGCCCAGAATGGCCTCAAACTCACAGAGATCCATCTGGCTCTGCCTCCCGAGTGCTGGGATTAAAGGCATGCACCACCACCACCCAGCTCCTTATGCCTTCTTGTGGTTTCAGGTAAAAACAGCCCCACTGATGCCCAGTCTCAAAATGACATAGTAGAATAATTTAAAATCAGCTTTCTATCACATGGATTATGGTAAAAGAGGTGGATTCTGCTCTATCTACCTGCCCAACAAGATGCTACCTGAGAAACCCCTGCAGCTCAGAAACTCCCTTTTAACCCTGGAAGTAAACATCAGTAAAACACACCATTGCAGCTGATGGTAGCAAAAAGTTAGAAGCATTCTAATCATGTATTGCTGAATGACAATCCACATCACCATCTTTCTACCAGTTTCTAAACTATTTGAAAAAAAGTATAAGACAATCCTGAAAGTGCAATGCAATATTCAGAACTTCCAGAAACCAGATTTTCAGTTTTCCAATCTGTCTTCCAACTACACACCAAAAGCTTGCCTGTGTGTGCACACTGAACAGTGATATTACAAGCATCATATCCTAATATTCCGGGACTGCAGAGTCTCTTCCTCCCCAGAAAATCTATACACAGGGAGGCTCAGAGGACAAGGACCACTGCCCAGCTCACTACATGGATGAACAGAACCACAGTCTGGCTCGTGGTCCATCCAAAGCCCAGCAAAAATTACAGCTTAGCAGACCTTCTCTCAATACCCTACACTCACCATGGTATAGCTTGTCTTCGTCCTTACAACTCACTACAGAAGAAGCAGAAGAGAAGCCTGGGAAGAACCTGCAAGCTACCTGCCACTGGTACTCCCCACTGCTAAGCCTTCCCAGAGTCCCTCAAAGGCTAGGGCCACCCATCTGGGCCTCAGAATATTAGCGGATACTCTGCTGGTTGATCAGAGATCAAATGACTCAGACAGCACAGTTCTTCCAGCTCTACCATTACACCCAATAGATAGGACCCTAGTTGAGAAAGAATGTATTTTAGAAGACATTATTCAGCTCTCCTAGAGTGCATTCTGTTCCTCATCCAAAGCAAAGTGTCATTTGTGTGCACATCCCATTGCACCCCAATGTGAAGTGCAGCCTACCCATTGCCTCATAGCTGGGAGTCCTGCAGCCAAACACAGGTCACATTCACACAGGAACTCTTGTTACTGTGTAACTGTTGATACAGAAATACAGACCATGAATTTGAAAAAGATGAGAGGTCATGGCAGGGCTTGGAGACAGAAAAGAATGTAGATATGATGTAGTTATAATCTCAAAAAATAATCTTGAAAAGTTTAAACATGCTTTATGGACATGTGCTCTAGAGTCTAGCTATTTGTATTAGAGCACATCAAAGATTTCTCAAACTTTTATCTAAGGGACTACATCTCAAACTAGAAAAAAAAGTTCTGTTAGGCAGGGCCACAACATTTTACCCAGATCTATTTTGGTTGAACTACTGTAACTATAGCCATTTGGTTTCATGATAGGTCAGTCCTTTATCCAGATTCTTGATTGCCCTTGTCTGTGGACCCAAAGAAATGGTCAATCAGGACATTTATGTAACCTCTAAAATTGATGACCTAATTCCACATTGCTAATCTCAACTACTGTTGAAGTAGGAAGGCTCTCAATGACCATCCTGACCCTCCCTTTCTGTACTATGACACTACCAGCTTCAAAGTTGGTCTAGGAACTCAATTCGTGCACAGGTCCCTCTTCATCTATAAATCCCCACTAAAAGCCAGAGAGATTGGAGGTCACTCATTAACTGGTTTAGTTTTCCTTCTCGCTAACCAGTCAAGGCCAAAATGGAAGATTTTGGGGGACTGTCTACCCAGCACTGGGCAGCAGAGGCAGGATTAGGTGTTCAAAGCAATTCTCAGTTACACAGCATGAAGCAAGCTTCAATTACATAGCATGAGGCAATTCTCAATTACATAGCATGAGGCAATGATATTACAAGCTCATAGTCTCCCATGCCAGGATGGCAAAGCCTCCTACTCCCCAGGGAATCCACACTCAACAAAGCTCAGAGGGCAAGGGCCACTACCCAGGTCAATGCAGGGACAAACAGAACCTCAGTAAAGCTCATAGTTCATCCCAGACAAAGCAGCTCTGACAGCTCAGCCAACCTGATCTTCCTAGTATGGGGACAGTGGCCCTGCACACTCGCCGTGGCATGGTGTTTGTTTTTCCTTACAGCTCCCTACAGCAGAACAAAAGGAGAATCCTAGAAAGAACTTGTAAACTACCTCCTATTGGTAATTCTGATTGCTAAGCCTTCCCAGAGTCCCCATTATCTAGGACCACCCAGTTGGGCTTCAGGACATTACCAGTTATCCTACCGGATGAACAGAGATCAAACAACTCAGAAAGCAAAAACCCTCCCAGTTTGGTCCTTCCACACTATGGCAGGCTGGACAGGGCCAAAATGAGAAATTTATAGTTTAGTAAGATCTTCCACTCTCCCAGAACACTTCCTGTTCCTCTTTCAGGGAACAGGGTCCTATGTGTGCACACTCCATTACACACTCAATGTCCAGTGTCGTCAGTCCTGTATTTCATAGCTGGGAGGTACTGCAACCAAACACAGGTCACAATCAAACTCTATCTGTTGTTAAACAAAAAGAGGCCATGGATTAAAACACAAGGGTTGAACTAGGTGGTGGTGGCACATGCCTATATTCCCAGCACTCAGGAGGCAGAGACAGGTGGATTTCTATGAGTTCAAGGCCAGCCTGGGCTACAAAGTGAGTTCCAGGAAAGGTGCAAAGCTACACAGAGAAACCCTGTCTCGGAAAAAAAAAAAAAAACCACAAAGGTCTATGGGAGGGGTTGGAGGCATGAATTAACACAGTGGAAATAATGTAGTTATGATCCCAAATAATTCTGTTACAAAAGTGAAACATGCTTCATGGCCATGTGCTCCAGAGACTAGGGATTTGTATAAGAGCACAATGAGTACTACTCACATCATTTCTCTCTGGGTATATATTCTAAACCTGGAAAAGACAGTCATATTAGGCAGGGCCACACCGCTTTATCCAGTTCTACTAGTTAGTTTGAATTGATGTAACTACAGTCATTTGGTTTCATGAAAATTCAATTCTTTATCCAGATTCTAGATAGCCTGGTCTGTCGATTCAAGAAATAGCTGTCAGAACATTTATTGATCATCTAAAATGGATTACCTAACTAATGTCAACTACAGTCGCAGCAGGAAAGCTTTCATGCTTTTTCTTGCCCATCCCTTTCTCTGCTGTGACTACACCTGCTTTCCAGTTGGCCAGTAAAGTCAATTCATACACAGGTCCCACTTCATTTGTAAATCCACAACAAAATCTAGAGAAGTTGGAGGATACTCATTCACTGGTCTATTTTTTCCTTCCCACAAACCAGTCAAGGTCCAGCCTGGAAGGAGTTTCAGGACTGTCTTTCCAGCACTGGGCAGCAGAGGCAAGAGTAGGTGCTGAATGCAATTCTCTATTATATTGTGAGGCAAGCCTGAGCTACAAGAGACACTGATCTAAACCTGGGGTTCTCAACCTACCTAATGCTGTGACCCTTTAATACAGTTCCTCATGATGTGGTGAAGCCCCCCAACTACAAAATTATTTTCACTGCTAGTTCATAACTATGTTTTTACTACTGTTAGGAATTACAGTATAAATACCTCTCTGTGCTTTCCAATGATCTTTGGCCACTCATCCTGTAATAGGGTCATTTGATCTCCCCAAGGGAGCCATGATCCCCAATGTTGAGAACCACTGCTCTAAACTGCTATAAATAAATAGATAAATAAATGAATGAATAAACAAATAAATAGCATTAAGAAAAAATGGGAATAAAATTCTGACACTGGGAAACATTGATAAATAGTAAAACAAATACAGTAGTGCATTTAAAGAAAATGAATTTTAAAAATGATACCAATAATTGATGTTTTGTAATGATAAAAATAATTGGAAGGGTACTTAGGTATACTGATGATGAAATGGAGTAGGTAATACCCTGGTAGAGAGAATACCATTAATAAGAGACTGTATGATTTTGACCCAGGAAGTGTTAGCCACTGAGTGTTGTCAGATAACACATGGATTACAGCCAATGGCCGGAGTCTCAAACATCTGAACTGTGTCAGCCAGGATTGCACATATCTACATAGGAAGACTTCTCTAATTGGAAACTGAATACTTAGCAGTTCAAGCTATCTTTCCAAAACTGTACACCCACCAATTCTGTCTGTCTTCATTCACATGGAAAGGATTAACACATGCAGGAAAACTACAAAGAAAGTCACTCACCATGTAGACCATGAGACCCCTGCAGCTCACTGCCTTCAACTTCAGTCTGTGATCAAGCTATTGTCTAGTCTGTTTGCCCCTGCAGTGGACATAGTACACTGTTCATTCCTTTTCTGGTATGCAGGGAGAAGCCATGCTCCACACACAAATCCTTTCCCTGTTCTGCAATGGACACTCCACTATGTGACTCAGTCTGGCAATTTTAGAACTCTGTGGTGCTGCAGATGTATAATCTAAAATTTATGGTGGTCAGTCAGGAAGATAACAAGGCAATGCCCTGTGCAGCTACAGACAAGGCTCAAGTCCACCTCAATCAGCATAGAAGATCTTGACTCAAAACTGTTTTTCAAAAAGACTGGAGATGTCCCTGTTCTAGAATTAATATACCTTTATGGCACACCAGGACTTAATGTTGGTTGTGACCCTGTAATGGTCCCTTGAGTAGCATTTAGAGGCTGGTTTATGAATGGATGGATGGGACTTTCTGCTGGTTGTATATCAGGATTGTCTCCTTGGTTGTGGGAATGTTAATCCTGGGGAGCAAACAATTACACCTTTTCATAATAATTTCTAACCAGCATGGTTAAGCATACTACTTATCTTCGGGGTATTCATAATGCAGCCCTCCCTTACCCAAATTCTACTTTGTGAATTAATGTCTCCTAACAATTGGTACTAAATTGTACCATCAATTCTATTACCATCAATTCTACTTTTCTACATCACAGTTTAGCAGTGGAGTGCCACTTTACACAGGAGATACTGTTTATGAGCTCCACAGAATGGATCCTAAACATAATGTGATAAGTTCAAAGTACAGTGCTTCTGGAAGATACAGAAGACATGGGACCATGACTCTCTGAATTCGGCAAATCTTTGTTCCACAGCGACAACATAAACACTAAGGGCACCGGCATTTCACAGTGATGTCAACAACAAGATTATTTCAAAGTGCACTCCCACTTCCAGTGCTCTGCACAGATGCAGCCTGCAGAGTGAAGTTATACAGAGGCTGCCAGCAGGCCCAGGAATTGCAAATACCATGCAGGACCATGCAAAACAACAACGGAGGATGCAGGACCAACAGGACCATGCTAGACCATGCAAAACCAGGCAAAAACATGCTGAACTCTGCGTCTGCCCACTGGCTCCCACCCAGCCAGGGGAGGACCCACCACACTGGCTCCCACAGCTCAACTGGATACTCCTCCCAGTCTGGGGATAGGTTCCTAACTCATCATATTGTGGTTTTCCAGCTCTCCCATGCACTCTGCTCAGCTCCCTGAAGCAGCACTCGCAGCAGAGCATACAAAACCACTGGTGTTAGCTTCTTTTCAAAGTCAAGCCTGAAGTGGGTGAAGGGACCTTGCACAATTTATGACTGGCAGGCCACCTGGAGGGCAGGATTGGCTAGTGAGGCCTGAATGACAAGAGCACCTCCCATATGGTTACACAGCAAAATGATTCCTGACCCAGCCTTCCAACCCAGACCCAGACCTTTTCTGAACCAGCAGAGAGATGCATTTCAATAGCACCTGCCCCTGGCTCTAATAGCAGACAGACCCTGCTCTCTTCCTGCTCTCCATAGGCACTTCCCCTTCATCCTCCTGGACACAATGTGGCTAGCTAGCTTGTACAGCCTACTATACTATGTGTGGTGGAGGGATTCCCTGTCACACAAGTGGAAGGGTACCCAGAATATTAACAACTAAAGAAATTTAAGCACACAAAAGGAGATGTTTGTTAGGTGGCTTCATGCTGAGGTCAGGTAAATTGAATGCACTTTTTACCCCCTTGTCAAAAGGACGTCAGACAACCAGGAAAGAAAAACAAGAACTAGATCAGAAACAAAATAATTGGTCTTTCTCTCATCAGAGAGATGGATGATGGCTCCATTGCTTAAGAAGTTTTATTCCTGAAATTCAGAGCAGAGTGTTTGCAAATTAAATAATAAGGAAGAATACTCTTCCAGATTGACCCAAACACAAAGAAGAACTGGGTCCCCACCAGCAAGCATGCAGTTACCGTGTCTTCTTTTTATGACAGCACAAGAAATGTGTACAGGATAATCAGTTTAGATGGCTCAAAGGCAATAATAAATAACACCATTACTCCAAACATGACATTTACTAAAACATCTCAAAAGTTTGGCCAGTGGGCTGATAGATGGGCAAACACTGTTTATGGATTGGGATTCTCCTCTGAGCATCATCTTTCAAAATTTGCAGAAAAGTTTCAGGAATTTAAAGAAGCTGCTCGTCTCGCAAAGGAGAAGTCACAAGAGAAGGTGGAACTAACCAGTACTCCTTCACAGGAATCCGCAGGAGGAAACCTTCAGTCTCCTTTAACCCCAGAAAGCATCAATGGCATGGATGATGAAACGATGCTGGATGTGACAGTTAACTCAGAGCCAATGGCTGAGCCAGCTCAGAATGTGCTGCTGTTCTCACATAGATACACTTTCAACTCAGCTATCATGATTCAGTAGGACGTGCAAATATGGAGGCTTATTTGGCTCAGAAACTCTTGAGTGAAAAACCCAGGTCATACTTCTTTAATTAATTTGTTGTTTTTGGTTGTTCAAATTGACTGAATGAATATTTTCATTATCTGTGTGGAAAAGAGTATATTGAGTTAATTATATGAGCAACTTTTTCAATGGAACAAAAAAAAGAGTGCTCTTCACGGAAAGTTGAATACTTAGAGACTAATGGAGCTAGGAAGAATGTGGTTATGAGCACCATTGTTAGCCAGCAAATCTTACTCAGTGGACAGGTGCAAAAAACCACAACTGTATTATTCAAGGTTCTCTACATGAACAGGACTGGTAGAATGAATCTCTCCATGTATGTAGAAAGTTGATTTAATAGAATGTCTTATAAGCTGTGGTCCAGGTAGTCCCACAATAGCTGCCTACCAATGGAAATTTGAAGAGTCCAGTAGTTGTTCAGTTCATGAGGCTAGATATTTCAGCTGGTCTTCAGTATATACCCAAATACCAAAGAAGTAGGCTCTAATGCTGGTAAAGAAATGAAATTGGTAGCCAGTGCTAGGGCAAGGAGGGAAAGAGAGAGAGAGAGAGAGAGAGAGAGAGAGAGAGAGAGAGAGATTCCTCCTTCAATATATTTTACATATTCTTTGCTATGTGCTACCAGAAGTACAACCTAGATTAAAGGTGGATCTTAAACTTTACTTGAAATTTTTGGTGTTTTTGAGACAGAGTTTATCTGTATATCCCTGAACTCATTCTGTAGACCAGGCCTGCCTCAAGCTCAGGAAAATACAATTGTTCCTGCCTCCCGAGTGCTTGGGTTAAAGGTGTACACAGCCACCAAGTAGCTGAAGGTGGATTTCACCTCAAGTGATCAAGATTAAAGATGGGTTTTTAATTTCTAAACATTAAAAAAATCCCTCACAGGTATACCAAACTCTTTGGGATTTAGTTAATTCCAGAGGTAATCAGTTTGACTACTAAGAGTAACCATCACAACAGCCAAGAAAGAAGAAATGAGAATTTTTTTCTTGTAGGAGGCAAGGAAAGCATACTTTTCCTAAATAAAGGAATTATGTGGATTTTACTTAGGCAGTCTGGTCATGTTTATGTAGAATTCTCCCTATTCCTAAACAGATGAGTAAACAAATCCACTTCAGTGCATGATCACAATATAAAAGCAGAGACATTTAGGAGTATTCTTACTGCAATATCATACAGAAATATATATGAATTATAAAAATGATGGAAAGAAATGCCTCTAGCATGTTCATCTTGTACCACAAGGTCTTAGATGAAAATCAATAAATGACATAATGAAAAAATATTGCTTTGGAGCCTATGCAACCTGTCAATCTTGATGTTTGATCTAAGAAATAACTGTACCAGTGCCATTCTCACAGATAGAAAAGAGAGAGAACACAAATACAGAAAACTTCAAGGAAAAGTCACTCAACAGCACTGTATACTCTGCTCTTAGATGAATGATTATGATGAACTATATTAACCTCAGAATGAAGCTGCTTTTGCCTCTGATCAGGCCGACTCAGTGGAAGGCCACTGCTCCTTCCATGTAATAAATTATGTGGGTGACCCAGGTTTCATTTTTAGAATCCACATGGTAGTTAACTATTTGCTGTAACTCCCATCCCAGGCATCTCCTGCCTTCTTCTGGCCTCTGTAATTACTGTGCACTGACATGTCCATGGAAAACACCCAGATAATTTCATTTTTCAAAAGTTAGAAAAAGAGAAGAATGGAATTTTCCACAGTAATGCCACAGCCCTGAGACAGACAGCATCCAGGGCTAGTTAAGATGATGTCCCTATCAAGATGTCAGCAATTACTTTATAAAGCTACAAAAAAAAAACAGACTCAGCGGGTTGTCTTCATCTATGTCAACATACTCTTTCATACATAACTTACAGGGAAGAAGTCGGAAGGGAAGTATTTGAGAGGGGATGGAGTGAAAATAAAATAGGGTAATGTGGTATAATATCTTTTAAATAAAATATTTAAAGTAAAGTTAAATAAAAGGGGGCTAGAGAGATGGCTCTACAATGAATAGCCATATGAATTGTGACAGAGGGCCCAGGTTCTTTTCTTAGAGCCCACATGGTTGCTAACCATTTGCTGTAACTCCAGTTGCAGGCATCTCCTGCCTTCTTCTAGACTCTATAGATACTTTGCACAAACACATGCAGGCAAAACATTCACATAACTAAAATTAAAAACAGGTAAAAAGAGAAAAGAATAGAATTCTTTTTAGTGATGTCACAGGCCTGAAGGAGACAGCATCCAGTGATAGTTAAAAGGAATTCCTTCTTGTTGTGCATTCAAGGATCTGTGGCCTTTTTCTGAGACAGCCTTCATAGAGGCAAATTGAGTCTTGTTTTGAGCTCAAAATACCTCAGCAGAGCCATCCAAGGAAGAGCAGTGACCACAGTGCTGATAGGTGGCTTTTCCTTGATGTTTTCTCTATTTGTGTTCACTGTCTTTTTGTGAGAATTGTAGCATGGATACATCTATCTTTTAGGTGAAACATCAAGATTGACAGGTATCCTAGGCTCTAAAGCAATATAATTTCACAGTGTCATTTCCTTGATTTTAGGTAAGACATTGTGGTTACAAGATGGACATGCCAGAGGCATTTCTTTCTGTCATTATCATTATTTACATCTGTTCCTACATGGCTTTGGGGTAAGAATGTCTCTTGACTATTACTGCTGTGTTTTCTTGTTTTTCTTCTGCCCACTGAGGAAATTGTGCTAGTTAACAACCGTGTTCATAGATGCATTCTTCTTTACACCATTCCTCTCTAAGTATTCAACTTATTGTGAAGACTTCACTTATTATTATTACTTGCCAAGAGATTGAAATGAATTTTAGAGGAAAACTCCTGTTGGGTCCAGGGTCATACAATAATGGGAGACAGATTACCAAAGTCTACTAAACCAGAAGCAAACTTTATTCCAGAAAAATGAAAATAAAAAGTTAAATTTAAAATAAAACACCACTGGGCACAAAAGCTTATCAGCTAGCTGAGACCACAGCCACTGCTGGAATTCTGTGGCTGTGGCAAAGGAGGTGGGTACTGAAAGAGTCACATAGAAACAACTATTAAAAGTTAACTTTGGACTGGGCCGTGGTGGCACATGCCTTTAATCCCAGCACTCACGAGGCAGAGGCAGGTGGATCTCTGTGAGTTCGAGGCCAGCCTAGGCTACCAAGTGAGATCCAGGAAAGGTGCAAAGCTACACAGAGAAACCCTGTCTCAAAAAAACAAAACAGAAAACAAGTTAACTTTGGTCCAGGCGGTTGTTGGCTATAAGGGGCAAGGGAGTTAAAAGTTAACCCTAGTTGTTGACAGAGAAGCTGGCTGTAAAGCAGACAGCCATTGTGAACAGATAACCTTTAGAGCTGATGATTGTCAATTTTTGTCTCTTAAGCTTATAATTTTATAGTTGTATATTCCTGGACCCTTGAGGTACATCTATAGAAGGCAGGTTGCCAAATTTGGAAGGCCTAGTTTCTCCAGTAGCTTTTAGGCAGTCAGGGCTTTACATTTAACCTTTACATGTGAAGTACATTTATAGTTAATTTTGTGGATGTTGTAAAAAAACATCTCATGTATTGGGTAGTACTCCATTACTAAGCTGTGATATAGAAGAGTAGTACTAGTGATGTAAAGGATTTACCAAGCTTAGGAGATAATAAGGCTCACAAAGTATAATTTAGTTGAACAAAAGCTACCTCTATGTAAGGAACATGTAAGACCTAGGGTGAATAACCCTGGTCAGGAGTGATAAGCAATAGAATGATGTAAGAAAACCACAAATGGAGTAGTGATAAGCTATAAGATGTGTGGAAGTAGGGATAAGACTAAAAACCTAGCCAGGAAAGAATATAAAAGATGAAGCTCCAGACCCAACCAACAGAGCTCGTCAGGCCCTCATGTGAGACAACTCTCCTCTGCTGCCAGAGACGTGAGATCCTGTCCCCAGTGTAGATGTGGCTGACCAGAGGAAGGCTGACCCAAGATCCAGAGGAACAGACGTGCCGAGTCTGGACCTGTATACCTGGAGAGGTACTCCTGCTACCACTTGGAAGATAGGATAAATATTGCTTGTAATCTTACTGTGTGAATAAATGAGTATTATACCAAGTCTGAATCAAGAGTGATTATTCCTCCCCTGTAACCACAGTATGTGCTCGCTACACTCTAAAACACCCTAAAGATAAGTAGTATACTTATTTATTTGTTTGTTTATTTGTTTATTATGTACACAGTGTTCTGACTGCGTGCCAGAAGAGGGCACCAGATCTCATTACAGATGGTTGGGAGCCACCATGTGGTTGCTGGGAATTGAACTCAGGACCTCTGGAAGAACAGCTAGTGCTCTTAACTGCTGAGCCATCTTTCCAGCCGATAAGTAGTATATTACCCAGGACTGTTAGAGATTAGAATGCTATAAGATAGGTTTATTCACCAGGATTGTCCCAACATTTGGCTCCAAATCATTACAAAGAGACACTCTTGATTTACAACCAACCACTAGACCCATCCCTAGTTCAAAGAGCAGTCCTCAAACAAGCTGCTCAAGGAAGCATTATAGGGTCACAACCAGCCTTAAGGCATGGTATGTCATAAAGCTCCAGTTTTCTCCTTGGGAAAAAAATCATTCTGAGATATGGACAATATGGTATAATATCACAACTATTTAGAAAGTAAAATGTTGTTGTGGTAAGGACTGACATGATCACACAAGGTTTTCATTTAGGCTCTCCGGCATGGAGGAGGAACATTCTTGGGGGAGCAAGTAACAGGCTAGCTGATAAAACACAGCCCTTTTATAAAGCCAGGAATATGCTTAGGTGAGCTGGTAATGATCTGGAACCAGGGCCTTTTGGATGAGTTAAAGGCTTCAACAGATCTGCATTGTAGAGTTCCCTAATTGGAAATTCAATATTCTTTCACTCAAGTTAACAATCACAAACTGTACCCCACCTATCTGGTTGGTGTCCATTCATGTGACATTGATTAAAAGATTCTGGGAAATTATAAATTCACTCCTCCTCCCATAATCAGGACCTTTTCATAATGGAGATCCAGCAGTTGATCGCCTGCCCTGTTTCCCCTGCAGTGTACAACATAAACGATTCTCCCTGTTCTGATCTGAATGCAGAAGCCTAGCTCCACATGCAAATCCTTTTCCTGTGACTGCAATGGAGAGTCAACTACATGACTCAAGTGGATAATTTTTAAATGCTGAAGTGGTACAGTCATTTAAGAATGTTGGAGGTATAATATAGAGGACAGCAAGGTCATTTCCCTGGACAGAAAAGGTTGCACGTGGCAGATGCAGGAGTGGGGAGGGAGAAGAGTTTAGAGCTTTGGCAGAAAGCTTGAAGATAAATTAACTTTTTATTTTCCTGTTCGTTGGCAGTTTCCATGACTCTGTTATGTGGCCAGATTTATTGGCACCATGAAGCTATTATGCAGCCAGATTTATCAGTACCTACCCCATCCACCAATGTGAGTGGTGAATGTATCCGCCCCTTTGTTCCATGGCTGTAGCTGAGAGAAAAATTAAAATAACAAACTGGGATCAGACTCCAATTCTTGACATCCCCAAGAGGGAAGGGGGATCTAAGAATCAGCACAAGTCACTGTTCCTCTTTGTTAAGGGAAGGTGAGGGCTGCAACTGCACTGCAGTTGGTCCACAGTTGGACCCTAGACAGCATTTATTCCCTCATCAGGAGTGAAAATGTGCCTGCCATTGCCAGCACAGCCTGAGGACAACACCCAGGGTGTCCATCGCAAAGAATATAGTTCAGACTACAGCCTTGAGAATGGCAGACTCACTGTAAAGAATCATGGTGGTAGCAGGGTAGCTGTATAGGAGTCCAGTGGAGGTGAGGGATGCTTGCGATCATGGTCTCCCTGTCTTGCTGGATGGAGAAGAAGGTGGCAAGTGGCAGCAGTCAGCACGTCCTTGGTGGTGTATCCGAGTCTGAATGGCATCAAATGTTGGTTAAGTGGCGGTGATCGTTGCTGGCCACTGCCTGTGGCAGCCATGCCAACAAAGGAAAGTGCTGGTGTCACGAGCCATAATTAACTTTTTAGAGCTTTATTGGGAGAGATAGAGAGAGAGGAGAGAGGGAGAGAAGGACCGCACAGAGGAGGGGGGTATGGTGATACTATATTTGTAAAATGTGATTTTATTTGTGTGTTAATAAGGTTGCCTTGGGGTCAGAGCAAGCTATAGCAGAAGCTGGGCAGTGGTGGTGCACGCCTTTAATCCCAACACTTGGGAGGCAGAGCTAGGCAGATTTCTGTGTGTTCAAGGATGCAGCCAGCATGACGACACACGCCTTTAATCTCAATACCAACCATAGAAGACCTGGAGGTCTGTACAGATAGACAGTGACAAGGAGGTCATGTGGCTGGGTTTACAACCAATGAGAAAGCAGAACAGAAAGTCTATAAAAAGACAGACACACAGGAAGTAGGTCTCTGGCAGAGAGGAAAGACAGCAGAAGCAGTGAAGGGTAAGGTTTTCAGCTCTTGCTCTGACCTTGTGGCTTTTAACTCTGCAATTGGATCTGTGTTTCTTATTTAACAAGATGATTACATCTACATTTGGCACCCAATGTGGCAAGAATTCATTAAAAACCGCTTGCCTTGGCAGTGGGTCCAGTTTCCCGCCTGGGCAGGCCTGGCTCCCTAGCTCAGGCCTAGTTCAGGCCTTACCCAGGCCTAGCTCAGCTTAGGACTCAGGCCCAACCTACCTTAGCTACAAGCAGTTACCACCGCAGCTGGAGTTACCTGCTTTAGAAGCCGGTGCTACAAACAGCTCAGGCCTGCGGGAGCTACTGCTAATTGCAGTAGCTACACGCAACTGCAGATAGGCTGCTTTTGGCTGAAACACCAGCGCATGTTTTCAGTCGGAGCTTAAGGAAGCCAGAGCCCAGGCTCAACTCGGCTCAAGTGGGAACACGTGGTTAGATTCAAGCTATTAGCCAGAACGTGGCTACGCTTTCTTGTGCTCGCTCTCTCTCTCTCTCTCTCTCTCTCTCTCTCTCTCTCTCTCTCTCTCTGGATTCTGGATTCCCACATTGGATGCTAGGTAGCTGTGTTGAAATTCCCTCGGATTTCTACTGTTCTACACAGAATTGGTAAGTCAATTATATCAGATATTTAAAAGAGATTTTTTTCCACATTAAAAAAAAATGGGTTTTAGTTGTACATGGGAAGAAAGTTGGGCTTTATTTGAAATTTTAGGCAGTCTAACAATGGAACAACTATATGAGAAGATTAATGTTGATCGAATTATGCACATTATTATTTTTCTTATCCTTATTTTACTATTTAAAAAGATAGTTTATTTAATTGCCAGAATAAAAATTTTAGAAAAACCTGTTAAAATGAATTATAGAGAAATTCAGATTCAGACAGAAGAAATTAACAGTGAAGTTCTTTCAGGATTGGATTATAAGGTTACAGAAAGAAAGCCTATTTTCACACAATCACCCTTAATTTATCCGGTAACCATAAAACAGCTATCTGGTCAAGTGAATACACAAAATATTTGGACTCCAGTTGAAATGTTAGACTTACAAAGGTTTAAGGAGGCAATAGTATCTTATGGCATGCATTCCCCATATTTAAAGCAAATGTTAAACTCCTGGTCAACTTATAGTAGGATTATACCACAGGACTGGCAGGAGCTGGTACAGGCTGTGCTGGAACCTGGACAAAAGCTCCAGTGGCAAATGTGGTTCAAAGAGGAAGCTAAAAACATAGCAAAACAAAGTAGGGATAAAAGTATACAAGTCTTCCAGGATCAGCTTGTTGAAGAAGGCCAATATGCTGCAGTACAAACACAATGTTTATATGATATCCAAATTCTATTTCTATGTCGAATGGCAGCCTTGAATGCATGGGACAGAGTTGAGGAACCAGGAAAGAAAACTGAGTCATTTACAAAAGTTATACAGGGCCCAAAAGAATCTTTCACAGATTTCCTACAAAGACTGACTTCAGCAGTAAAGAGAATGGTCACAAATTCAGAAGCTAGCCAGATAATAATTGAATCTTTGGCTTTTTGAGAATGCAAATGCAGCATGCAAGAGAATAATCAGGCCATTAAAGGCGAGATCTGCACCCTTGGAAGATTGGATTAGAGACATGTTTAATGTTGAGGCTCATGATCATGATAATATGTGGGTAGGAGAAGCAATTTCAAGAGGTTTGAGGAATGTCAGATGTTTTGGATGTGGAAAGCAAGGACATTTGAAAAGGGACTGTAAACAAGGCACTTCTAGAAACAATGTTTCTTCAAGGGACAGTGGCAACAGAATGTCCCTTCCTTCTGGAGAATGTAGAAGGTGTGGTAAGGGAAGACATTGGACCAATGAATGTAGATCAACAAGGGACAGACAAGGTAATACTTTGCCTCAGTCTTCAGGAAACTCCAAGAAGAGCCTCAGACAGGCACCTACAGTGAATCCAGTTCAGACCATTACTGCAATCATAGAGTACACCCCTACTCAGAGCAATTAAATAACCAAATGTCTATTGGAATAAACCAGGCTACTCAGAGTAATAGTACAACTGAGACAGAAAATTCAGGAGAAACCATAAAGAAAATTTTTTTGGCAAACTTCTTCTTTTTTTTAATAATATAATACCTTTAATGGAGGCTTTCAAAATGTTTAACATGGCTTTTGATATTTTTTAATATATTAGAATTTGGCTTTTTTTCTTATTTTTAATTTTTTCTATATTATTATGTGTTTTAAATTTTATACATCAGCCAAGGGTTCCCCTGTCCTCCCGTCTCCCACCCCCCTCCCCACCTTCCCCCTAGCCCCTCCCCTCCATTCCCATATCCTCCAGGCTCAAGGCACCCCTGGGGATTCATTTAAACCTGGTGGATTCAGTACAGGCAGGTCCTGTCACCTCCTTCCAGACTGAGAAAAGTGTCCCTGTATAAGCCCAAGGTTTCAAACAGCCAGCTCATGCACTAAGGACAGACCCTGGTCCCACAGACTGGGTGCCTCCCAAACAGATCTAGCTATTCAATTGTCTCACTTATCCAGAGGGCCTGATCCATCTGGGGGCTCCAGAGCCTTTGGTTCATAATTAATGTGATTCTGTTTGTTTGGCTATTTGTCCCTGTGCTTTTTGCAATCTTGGATTCAGGCAAATGGATGGATCTAGAAAAAATCATCCTGAGTGAGGTAACCCAGACTCAGAAGGACAAACATGGTATGTACTCACTCATAGGAGGATACTAGATGTAAAACAAAGATGACTAGACTGCTACTCACAACTCCAGGGAGGCTACGTAGAAAACAGGACCCTAGGGAAGACACAGGGATCACCTAATGACAGAGAAATGGATGAGATCGACATGAAAACCTGACGACAGTGGGAGGAATGAAGGGCAAGGTTTGAGGGAAAGCAAGCTTAGGGGAGCAGGAGATCCCAGCTGGATCAAGAACAGAAAGGGAGAACAAGGAATAACAGACCATGATAAATGAAGACCACATGAGAACAGGAATAGGCAGAATGCTGGAGAGGTCCCCAGAAATCCACAATGATACATCCTCTGTAGACTGCTGGCAATGGTCGAGAGAAAGCCTGATCTGACTAGGTGAACAGATGTCTAAAACCCTAACATTCGTCTTGGAACTCTCATCCAATAACTGATGGAAGAGGATGCAGTGATCCTCACCAGGCCCCAGGTGGAGCTCCAGGTGTCCAACTGTCGAGAAATAGGAGGGTCTGCAAGAGCGTGAATTGTTGAATCCAAGATTGCAAAAAGGCAAACTTCTATAAATGAACAAAGACCAAAATTAACAATAAAAATAAACGGTGTTTTGTTGTCTGGTCTGGTAGACACAGGTGCTGATGTGACCATAATTGCACCAGAATTTTGGCATCCATCTTGGCCTCTTCAGGAGGAAAATGTTCAACTGTTAGGAATTGGAACATTATCTCAAGTGACACAAAGTGCAAGATGGCTCAAATGTATAGGCCCAGAAGAACAGAGAGGAAAATTAAAACCATATGTGGCCAACATAGCTATGAACCTGTGGGGTCGAGACCTGTTACAACAATGGAATACTCAGATTAACATCCCTCCAACCTCAGAAACAAATCATAAACTGGCACATGTTTCTGAGAGAAATATTAGAAGGTATTATTCTAATGAGTGGTCACCAGCCATCCATATTATATAAGCACAGGGCACAAAAACTGATGATCTCCCAAAGACACCAACAGCTATACCTTTAAAATGGTTAACAGACAAGCCTGTATGGGTTCATCAATGGCCTTTAACAACAGAGAAACTCCAGGCTTTAGAAGAGCTGGTAGAAGAAAAGTTAAATGCTCAGCATATTGAAAAATCTACCAGCCCTTGGAATTCTCCTGTATTTGTTATTAAAAAGAAATCTGGTAAATGGAGAATGGTAACAGACCTTACAGCAATTAACAAAGTCATTCAGCCAATGGGCTCCCTACAATCTGGAATTCCTTTGCCTACTCTGTTACCTAAAGGATGGCCTCTCATAGTTATCGATTTAAAAGACTGTTTCTTTTCAATACCCCTACAAGAAAAAGACAGAGAAAGATTTGCTTTCACGGTTCCTACTTACAATAATTCTCAACCGGTTAAAAGATTTCAATGGAGGGTCCTGCCACAGGGAATGTTTAATAGTCCAACTCTGTGCCAATATTTTGTAAAACAGCCCTTGGAAGTGATATGTAAAAAATTTCCTAAAATCTATAATTTATCATTATATGGATGATATTTTACTAGCTGACTCAAATGCAGATACTTTAGAAAGAATGTTTGAAGAAGTAAAGAAAATATTGCCTTGGGGATTACAAATTGCTCCTGGAAAGATACAAAGAGGAGATTCTATTAATTATTTAGGATATAAAATAGAGCTACAAAAAATTAGACCTCAAAAGGTGCAAATTAGGAGAGATTGGCTACAGATTCTTAATGATTTTCAAAGATTATTTGGAGACATTTCTCATCTATGAACTATTGTTGGGGTAAAAAAATGATGAACTGAATAATTTGTTCAAAACCTTAGAAGGTGACAAGGACTTAAATAGTCCAAGAGAAAGAATTGGCCTTGGTAGAAAAGAAAATACATGAAGGACACATGGATTGTATTGATCCAAAGCTGGATTGCATTTTGGTTACTTTACCTTCTAGGCATTCTCCTACAGGAATATTAATGCAGAAAGAAGATATTATATTGCAATGGATATTTTTACCAAATAAACCGAAGAAAAAATTAAAAACTTATGTGGAAAAAATATCTGACTTAATTTTGAAAGGAAAATTGAGACTTCGTCAATTAGCAGGAAGAGACCCAGCAGAAATTGTTGTACCTTTAACTAAAGAGGACATTGAAAAATTATGGACAGAAAGTGAACCTTGGCAAAGAGCTTGCAGTAATTTTTTGGGAGAAATTAATAGCAAATATCCCAAAACCAATAGAATTGATCTTATAAAGAGAGCTGATTGGATCTTGCGTCGAATTGTACATGAAAAACCCATATCTGGAGTTCAGACATTTTATACAGATACCAAAAAACAAGGAAAGGCAGATTACAAATCAGAAAATTTAAGTAAAGTGGTTCAAAGTCCTTATAATTCAGTTCAAAAATCAGAATTGTATGCTATTCTCTTGGTATTAATGAATTTTTCAGAACCTCTTGTAGCTAGTTTTCCTGCCTGGCCCACAGTCAGAACAAATCTCTCTCACCCGCCAGGCCCATAGACTTTCAGACCCAACCAAGTAAACACACAGAAACGTACATTGTTTACAAACTGTATTGCCATGGCAGGCTTCTTGTTATCTACTTCTTCTATCTTAAATTAACCCGTTTCTATTAATTTATACTTTGCCATGTGTCTTGTGGCTTACATGTTGCTTGTCATGGTGGCAGCTGGCAGTGTCTCCACCCAGTATTCCACTTCTCACCATTCTCCTCCTCATTGTCCCGCCTACCCTATCCGTCCTTCCTGGCTACTGGCCAATTATCACTTTATTTTAAACAATCAGAGCAACATGTTTGACATACAGAACATCCCATAGCAACCTCTCAACATAGTTACTGACTCTCAGTATGCTGAAAGTGTGCTATTACATATTGAGACTGCAAAATTTATCCCTGATGCTTCAGAATTAACTTCACTATTTATCCAGTTACAAGATACAATCAGGGGAAGGCGTCATCCTTTATATATACTCACATCTGATTCCATACTGGTCTGCCAGGCCCTCTAGCACAAGGTAATGATGAGATTGATAAATTATTGATAGGAAATGTGCTGGAGGACTCAGAATCTCATAAAAAACACCATGTCAATAATAAAGGTTTAAAAAAGGATTTTTCCATAACCTGGCAACATGCCAAGGAAATTGTAAAGAAATGACCTACTTGTTCCTTCTGCAATCAGACGCCATTACCAGCAGGATGTAACCAAAAGGGTACTCAGAGGAATGAAATCTATCAGATTGATGTGTTTCAATTTGCGGAATTTGGAAAACTAAAATATGTACACCATACTATTAATGCTTATTCAGGATTTCAATGGGCGACTGCTTTGAGTTCTGAAAAAGCTGATTCTGCAATCACTCATTTGCTAGAAGTTATGGCCGTCATGGGTATACCTGCACAAATTAAAACTGACAATGCTCCAGCATATGTCTCTATTAAAATGAAATAGTTTTTTGCTTATTATGATATAAAGCATATTACAGGTATACCACATAATCCTACAGGCCAAGGAGTTATAGAAAGATCCAACAGAACTCTAAAGGACACGATAAATAAACAGAAAGGGGTAACAAAACCCCCAGAAATAGACTGCTCTATTAACTTTGAATTTTCTCAGTGCTAATGAGAAAGGAACAACAGCTACAGAGAGACATTGGATAATAGAAAAAAACTACAGAATTAAATCAGCCTATATACTTCAAGGATGTGCTGACCTCAGAATGGAAACCAGGATATGTAGTAGGTTGGGGATGAGGTTTTGCTTTTGTTTCTGCAGGAGAAGATAAGCTGTGGGTACCATCAAAATTGATAAGGGTTCGATTTGAACAAGAGAGACCTCTTAATTAGAAGAGGTGATAGTTCATCAACCAACATGACCATCCAGTTTAAACTCACTTATACCATTAATACATGCCTTTTCATTTAATCAGATATAACTTGCCAAAAAGGAACCTCCCCAAAATTAGTTTTGGGGAAGGGTTTTTGTTTTTGTCTTTTAGGAGAATGAAGGCTAAGGAATCTGAAGAACACTGGACAAATGAGACAACTGAAGAAAAAGACAAATCATCTATCCCAGGAAACAGAGTAAAATGGCCTATTGGTATATCGTCTACAAAACTTCATAAATCTTCCTAAATGCTTGTTTCTGCTCTTCTCTAAAAAAATTAACACTATTGGTCTCCTTGTAATCCCAGTTCAATTAATATTTAAATCTGACTTTGAAGTTGGAGAATGGCTCTCTCCTTTTTTAAACTCAAGCATGTTGTTAAAAGGAAAATGCAAACTCCCTGCATCATACCAGAAGAAAGAACCATCTTCTGACATGGGACAGGAGAAAAACCAACTTAATTAAGGGACTATTCTGTTACTAATCTCAATTCTTTGATTCTATTCTGATTCTTTAAACTTTTCTTAAAGTATGAATTTTATATCAAAAATTACAAGATATGTATACATATATATACAGAGAGAGAGAGATTGTGAGAATATGCCATACACATATTTCTAATCTTGCTCAAGATATTGTACTTATACCATTCATTTAACATTGTAATGCTATTTGCTAATCTTTGAATGGTATTATTACCAACTATTAGGATATATAGAAATGACAGTTACAATCAAACTTGTAGTCATATTAGGTGTGTTTTCAAGATCAAACAGATATATTTTAGATAAATAGGTCATCTTCAAACCCTTCAGAGATCTACAGAATATGGCATTTAAAATGTTTTAATAACTTAGGAATTTTTCTTTTTTGCTATGACTATGAGACATGTTGACCCCTGACAGTACCAATCTACTTCAGAGAAAATATGGACATTGAAGAAACTGCATATGGAATTTACTTTCATTGTTGTAAAAGTTAGCCACTGGACAACAAAGTATCCTTGAATTAACTGCTGACAAACAGGACAGACAGGACATGAAACCAAGGACTACCAATTCTTGACAAAACAAGTGTGGTTGTGGCTTTAACAAAAGGCATCTTCTGAAGCCAGGACAATATGGCACCATCCCTGAAGTGAGTGGGCTTTGCAATCTGGAAAAGGTACCGTGACCTTTTCTTCAAAGGCAACTGAACGGGGAGTAGGCCAATGGCTTCTCATGTGCAATGGAACAGCAGATGAAACAGTTATTCTTGAAGAGGGATGTGGAGAAGAATGGGATGCTGAGATGAAGCCACAAATACACAGCCAAGAAGAATGGACAGCTGAATTGACGAAAAAACATCAATAATTTCCAGAATTTAAAATCCTGAATCATGACATGACACTAATGAAATTCAGGTGTTTCTGGTACATGGACTGCTCTCACCAAATGTGAGGTCAAACTGTTGACTTTGTATACATCCTAGTTCACAAATGAGTCTGTCAGATACACTAAGCCTATAGGCTAAAGATGATGCCCCAACACTGTGGAGAAACATCAGGTGACTGTCCAGGCAGCTGGCTGTTTCTGTCAGTTCACATTGTTTTTTGAAGCTGCTTGCATGCACTTCTTGTTTTTTTTTTTTTTTTTTTTTTTTTTTTTTTTTTTTTTTTTTTTTTAGTTTTTAGGTAGTATTATTTCCTTCTTGGGTCTCTGAGGGAGTTGAAGGTCAGTTAGTTTTAGTTATAATTTTCTTTGTTAAGGATTTCAGAAAAACTCACTATGAGCTATAAGTGTATAAATTTGAAAGACGTTATAAGACAGTTCTGTTAGTAATTAAGTTAGGATAGAAAGTGAATCAGGTACATTTTGGACTTACCAAAATAGGAAAGATAATAGAATTATTTTTTCTGAATTTGTCAAATACAAATGGACTAGACATTTTAGTTATAACTTTTTCCCTTTTATTAAAATAGAAAAAGGGAAATGTGGTGATACTATATTTGTAAAATGTGATTTTATTTGTATATTAGTAAAGTTGCCTTGGGGTCAGCGCAAGCCATAGCAGAAGCTGGGCAGTGGTGGTGCACACCTTTAATCCCAGCACTTGGGAGGCAGAGCTAGGCAGATCTCTGTGTGTTCAAGGATGCAGCCAGCATGGCGACACACACAATTGGATCTGTGTTTCTTATTTAACAAGACGGTTACATCTTGGAAGATGCAAGCTCTGGGCCAGATGGGAGCTCTGGTCCAGATGAGAGTGCTGGCCAGATAGGAGCTGGGGGGGCTGGACTCTGAGTCTCAGGAAGTCCCTGGGGTCTCCTTATTTTGTCCAGATGGGAGCTCCTCTTGTCCAGATGGAGTTCCTCTTGTCTATCGTCCAGATGGGAGTTCCAGGGCAGGATGGAAGCTTAGGGCTGGTCTCTGATTCTCAGGAAGTGGCTAGGGTCTCCAGCAGATGGGTGTGGGGTCAGGGTGTGGAGATTGCAGTGTCTGCCTGCAGTCTTGGAAAAGGGGAGCCTTCCCGCAGGGCCTGCCCATTGGCAGGAAACTGGGGCCAAGTTGGTCAGGTCCTCCGGGAGTGGCCTGTGTCCAGCTGTGGGACCCAGGAGCAGTTGCCTCTCTGACTATAACCCCAGGCACTCACCTCTGGTCCAGATGGGAGTTCCAGGACAAAGGGGAGCTGGGGGTTGGTCTCTGAGTCTCTGGTTTCACTTTTTAATTTGATTTTGTTTAAATGCATCACTGCTGTAATCTCTTATTTGTTTTATTCTTCAGTGTTTCCCAGAGAGAATAATTTCTTTCCTGTTTTCTCAGGTGCTGTTGGTTATTTATTTCTGTTTAGAGCAGTTTCTCCTGTGGTGATATTGTGTTCCCTAATATATTGTGTACCCTAGTAATCTTATCTGAGGTCAGAGAACAGAAAAGCTACCAGGTACAGAGGCCAGAAAATGGTGGGACACACAGCTTTAATCCTAGCACTTCGAAGGCAGAGATCCACTTGGATCTCTGTGAGTTCAAAGCTATACTGGAAACAGCCAGGCATGGTGACACATGCCTTTAATCCCAGCGAGTGATGGCAGGAAGAAGAAAGGTATATAAGGTATGAGGATCAAGAACTAGGCCTGGTTAAGCTTTTAGGCTTTTAGCAGCAGTTCAGCTGAGATCCATTTGGATGGGGACTCAGAGACTTCCAGTTTGAGGAAACAGTATCGGCTGAGAAGTTGACAAGGTGAAGTTAGCTGTGGCATGTTCTGTCTCTCTGATCTTCCAGCGTTCATCCCAATACCTGGCTCCTGGGTTTGTATTTATTAGTAAAATCTTTTAACAATTTGTGCTACACTCTCCTGTGGCTCATGCTTGCCTCTCACTATATTGTTGGGAGTTGCTTTGATCATTTAATCCTGCCTCTGCTGCCCAGTGCTGGGAATACAGTCCTGCCACTCTGTCTTATCTGGGCCTTGATTGGTCAATGTGAAGGAAAAAATATACCAGTGAATGACAATCCTCCAATCTCACTGGCTTTTATTAAAAATGTATAAATGAAGAAAGACCCATGCAATAATTGAGTTCACCAACCAACATTAAAGCAGGTGTAGTCAAAGCACAGGGAGATATGATCAAGAAAGCAGGTCAACACTCTCCTGATGTGAGAGTAGTTGACATTAGCAATGCGTACTGAATTAATCAATCTTAGATGATCAATGTGTCCTGAGTGGCCACAGAGCAAGCAATCAAGAATCTGAATAAGTAACTGAACTTTTATGAAACCAAATTACTACAGTTACTCTAGTTCAAACAAAATAGAAGATCTGGATAAAAAGGTGTGGCCCTGCCTGACAGGACTGTTACTTTTCCAGGTTTAAGATTTGTACAGCCTGAAAGAAAAGATTTGAGTATTCCTTTGTGTGATCAAATACAAATCCCTAGTCTCTGGAGCACACAGTCTTAAAGCCTGTTTCAACTTTTAACATTATTTTGGGGGGATTATAATTGCATCATTCCCATCTTCTCTTTCTTGCCTCCAAGTCCAAATGTGTCAGTCATTTGAGGCGTGGCATTGACTGGTCATAAGGAAAGAAAAAGAGACAGAGAAATGAGAGTCCTAATGCAGCCCAGGCTTTTATTAGAGAATGGCTATGCAAAAGCTCTTGTATAAGAATGTAAATCCATTGTCCACACATTACAGGCTGGTCACAGTACAGAAAGTGAGGGACAGGAAGAAGCCTTAAAATTTTCCAGTTTTGTCTGCAGTTTGGATTACCAACATGCAATCAGTTATCTATTAGTCCTGAGTAGCCATTTCTTGGCTTCTACAGCCCAGATTCCTTGACCAGAATATTGACATGCCCAATTGAAATGTGAGGTCTGTGCTCAGGACAGACAGAGATCCTTTTCTCTTGATCAAGGGCCTTGTTCTTGTTCTCTCTCTCTCTCTCTCTCTCTCTCTCTCTCTCTCTCTCTTGGTTTTTTGAGACAGGGTTTCTCTGTGTAGCTTTTGAGCCTTTCCTGGGACTCACTTGGTAGCCCAGGCTGGCCTTGAACTCACAGAGATCCACCTGTTTCTGCCTCCCGAGTGCTAGGATTAAAGGCGTGTGCCACTGCTGCTGCTGCTGCCGCTGCTGCCGCCGCCACGGCCACCACCACCTGGTGGGCCTTGTTCTCTTAACAGGCCTTCTTTACTACATTTAATTTTCCTCATACTTGGCCCCTAGGATCACCTAGCATCAGATATCATAACTCCTCAAACACTTACAGTATCTTTGGCCTCTGGCAAGAATAAAACTGCTTAGAGTTTCAGTGATACTTCTGGCTCTTAGTCAAGAAAGCAACTGGTTATTTTTCTTTGGGGTCTTTTTACTGTAAAATGCGATTTTTTACCTCCACTTCTTATCCTGCCTCCATCTGCTGAGGTAATTGTAACTGCCATTAACAAGACTAACACAATGACTGATCTGGCTTATTCCAGCAGAATTTGGGGTACCAGGTGACTGTATTGGGATACCCTTCCAGTATGCCTCTTGTAAATTTCGAGCCCACAACTTCCAAGTTGGAGCCCATGACACTGAGATGAGGAGGGAAGTGGGGTTGGTGATAGAGTTGGGGGTTATTGAAAGAATGGAGGAGGTCCAAGATGAGCAGTCTATGTGGATTTCTGATGGCTGGCATGGCCTCTGATTCAGCAGGGAATCTTGCTTCAGTTTGCCTACCTGTTCTTCTGGCTGATTAGCTTGCAGTTGGGCAAAGGATATCCATCAAATTTGGGGTTGGGCCATGGCTTTGGGGTTAACAATTGGAGTATTCTAGGGGATTGTGTCTCTGGGAATGTAGGGAGTGTGGAAGTTTTGTGAATTGGTGGCCTGCTTGCCTGTTCTTTCTGGTGTGACATGCACATGAGCAGGATATGTCTGTCTGAGTTGGGACATGGAATACAGCCATATTCCTCTTTTTTCTCAATGAGAATATATCCTATGCCATTGTATATTGGAAATCCTTAATTTGTTTCTTGATTTTACAAGATGTGATAGTCAAGAGATTGTCTTTAGTGTCAGAAGAGATTTGGGACATTTGCACTGTTTGGGCTGTTACAGATTATGAGGATCATTGAACTTAGACTAAATTATTTTCTTTTTTTTCTTTGCATTTATTCTTCTCTTATACAATGCATCCTGACTCCAGCCTCAGCTTCCTTTAGCACCACTCCACCCCAATCCCCATTTCCACATATCCATTGATACTCTGCTTCCCTTCAGAAAAGGGCAGATCTCCCAGGGATATCAACCAAATACATCATAAAAAGATGCAATAAGAACTATGCACAAACCCTCATATCAAGGCTGAACAAGATAACCCAGTGGGAGGGAAAGAGTCCCAAAAGTAGCCAAAAGAGTCAGACACATGATTCCTACAGTTAGGAGTCTCACAAACATGCCCAGCTAAAGAACCATATGCAGAGGACCTGGCACAGAGCCATGTAGGCTCCATTACTGCCCCTTCAGTTTCTCTGAGCCCTGCTTGATTGATTCTGTGTGTCATGTTCTCCTGTTTTCCTCAACCCCTCTGGGTCCTATAATCCTCACCTCCTCCTTCCACAGGATTCCCAGAGCTCAACCCAATGATTATGTAGGGATCTCTGCCTGTGCTCCCATCAGTTGCTGGAAGAAACCTCTCTGATGACAACTGTGATAGGCATCAATCTATGATTGTAGCACAATATAGTTATGAATTATTTCATTGATTTTTTCTTGGTCAGTTGTATTTGATTCTACCCTAGTTCTCTGAGCCATCCAAGTTCTAGTTCCTGGCCATCCTGGCAGTATCAGGCATGAGCTTCTTCTCACAACTTGGGCTTCAAGTTAGATTAGTTACTGGTTTGTCACTATAGAATCTCTAAGCTACCATTGCCCCAGCATATCTTATAGGCAGGACAAATGTCAGTTGAAAGTTTTGTGGCTGGCTTGGTGTCCTAGTCCCACCACTGGGAGCCTTATGTGGTTACAGAAGATGGCTGATTCAGCCTCCATATTCCTAATTACTAGGACTCCTCACTAGGTTCACCCTTATAGGATCAAGGAAATTGGAACTGTACTGTTTTCATGTCCCCTGCTAAAAGCTCCCCTATTCCAGTCATCTCTCCCCACCTTTTCCCACTCTGCCCCTTCCTTACTAACTCAATCCTTCCTATTCCCATCACAACCTACCTCCAGTGTACCCACATAATGTATTCTGTTCCCTCTTCCCATAAAGAGCCATGATCCTTCCTAGAGCTATCTTTCTTACATAGCCTCTCTGCATCTATTGATTGTACTGTGATTCACTGTGATTACTGTGATTGTACTTTACTTAACTAATAATATACACTTATATGTGAGTACATACCATGTTTGTCTATGTGCTCCTGGGTTTCCTCACTCATGATAATAAAGAACTTAATGAACTTGACCACAACAAACCAAATAATACAATTATATTGGGGTACACCTCTAAACAGATTTGTCAGTAGAGGAATCTAAAGTGGTTGAGGAACACTTGAAGAAATGTTCAACATCCTTAGCCATCAGGGAAATGCATATCAGAACTACTTTGAGATTTCACTTATACTTGTCAGAATGGTGAAGATTAATAACACAAGTGATAGATAATGCTGGCAAGGACATGGGTCAATGGGATTCATTACTGTTGCAAGTGCAAACTTGTACAACCACTGTGGAAATTAATATGAAATCCTCAGAAAATTGGTAGTCAATTTACCTCAAGACCCAGCTATACCACTCTTGGGCATGTACCCATAAGATGCTCCTCCATCCAACCACAAAGACATTTGCTCAACTATGTTCATAATGGCTTTATTCATAATAACCAGAAACCGTTATATCTGTGAGAGATTGTGTTGACAGATGATTGATATGAAAAGGCTCTTCCATCTAGGGTGGCAATATCCTTAAGAATGTAGGCCCCAGCTAGAAAGGGGAGGTAACTGAGCAGGAGACAGTAACTAGGCAAGAAATAAAGCCAGGAAACAATCTTTGCCTGTGGGCTTTTCCCTCAAGTGTTAGCTTGATTCTATCCTAATCTCCCAAAATGATGGGGTGTGATCTGATACAGTCAGCCAAATAAACACATTCATTACCTGAGAAGTTTTTGGTTAGAGGATTTAATTACAGCAGGATAAAAGCAAGTTATAACAAAAAATGGAACAACTAAAGATATTTTGTTGCTAGGTAAAACCTGGGAATGTTTTCTTTTGGAAGAATGTGGAAGATATCAAGACATTAGGTGTCAAAAAACATTAGAAAGCTGTACACAGAACTTAATTGGCTGTTCTTTTAGGATAAAGAAGATGGGGATGTTAAGAGAAATGGTGAAAAGTGGAGATTGAGACCATAGGATTTCAGTTGGAAATAGATTACAAAAATTAAACTAGATGTAATTTTTGTGATATTTTGGCTCCAAACTCTTTCTTATTTTGCCTATGCCCTGGAAATTTAGTAAGGCAGAATTAAAAAATAATTGGGCTATTTTCTTAAATGGTAAGTTGAATGTGTTGGATGGTTATTACTGATGACACATTCATATCTACTGTGAAAAGAAAACAAGTGGGGCAGAATTAAAAATGAAAAGGGAAAGTCTCCATCGCTGTTTTCTGGTTATGTGAGGAGCTGAGGCTGCCATTTCACCCTGACCCTGGACTCTCCTACACACCAGATGACCCTGCTCTGGGTACCTTGGACCTTAGGGTTCAGGAGGACTGACTCAGGACTCTACCCAAGTTTCCATGGGCTCTTCCAATCACCACATCAATCTCCCAAGACTGAACAGACTGATGACAGCAGCAGCAACGAGTCTTTGAACTCTGACATTCAGAAACTGAAGGAGAGGCTGGACACACTGGACAAGGAGATTTCCCAGTTAGTAAAAGACCTCATGGTACCTGCTCTCCATTGCTCTTCCCCAGTGGCTACTGTGTGGGTAAACTGGATAACCATATCTCCCTCCTCCACAAGTAAAATGACATCAAGGATGTTGCACAGATGCTGCTGGGAAAGCTGGCTCTTACCCAAGGTGTCACTACCAAGGAGTTATATCCAGATTTTGGTCTAGACCTGAGTGACTGAGCAGAGGCTTGCAGATTTTTATCTACAGCCCATGGGGACAGGTGGATAGGGACATGAAAAGCATAGAGCCCAGACAGTACATTCATAGGGTTTCCAGATAAAAAATGCTAGAAGCCCCAAATTTCCAAAAGGGTCCAAACTAAGTTTAGGGTGGGTCCTAGAGAAGAGGGGTGGTGGGAGAGGTGGGCATTATCAGTTCTGAGGTTCCAAAATGTACTTGTGAATGGATGTGTGTGGTTGTCCCTTTTGTTAATAAACATGAGCAGTCTCTAAAAAAATGAAAAGGTAGTTTCAGATGGTTGTCAAGAGCTGAAACAGGCAGGGATTTTCAAGGAGTCAATCACCACTATAGAGAAGGCCGTAGCTATGGAATGAAAGCCTATTGAGGTTCCCTAAGGGTAAGACTCCATCCAGCTAACCCTTCAATTGATGGAGGGAGTTAGCAAAGTGATTCCTAGTCTCAGAAAGCAACTTCATACAAAACCTGCAGCACCTGTAGTCCACGTGAGTTAGTGTCCATCTCAATTAAGAAATCAAACTTTGCAGGATCACCCATCATGTGCTTGTTCTGAAAACAAGAAAGAATCAAAATTTAATGTCATTGATTCTTAGTCTGTGGTTACAGTTCAGCATTGCTGTATGCATCTGTTTGGCAGAGTGAGAAATTAAGTGAGGAGATCTTGAGAGTTTATTCATGAAGATATGAGGATGAAACCTGGTATTATTGGTTTCTTTTTTTTCTTTTTCTTTTCTTTTCTTTTTTTCTTTCTTTCTTTCTTTTTTTTTGCTTTTTACTCTTTTGAGTCCTGCCACACAGTCTTCAAATTAATCACACATGGTTTCTTATAAATGTCCAGCCTTAGCTTGGCTTGTTTCTTGCCAGCTTTTTAAAAATTATACAATCTACCTTTTTGCCTCTGGGATTTTATCTTCCTCTATTCTGTATACATTTCTTTACTTCTTATTCTGGCTTGCTATGTTGCTGTATGGTTGGCCCCTAGTGTCCTCACCTTTTCTTGCTCTGCCTTCCTTTCTCTCACAGATTTCTTCTCTCATTCATTCTCCCTGCCTGCTAGCTCCACCTATCATGGCTAGCTATTGGACGTCCAGCCAATTAGACAAATCAAGTATTTTAATCAGGCTTTAGAAGTATCAAAGATTCACAGAGTTAAACAAATGCAACATAAAATAATGCAACACATCTTTGCATCATGCAAACAGAAATTCCACAGCATAAACAAATATAACACACCTTAAAATCATATTCTGTAACAGACTGGGTTACATTTTGAGACCACAGATGTTGGGATACCTATGCTATGAGACATCTACAATGGAGACCTAGATGCATATAGGGAGTAGAAGCAGTCAAAGACATAGATGTATAAGAAGTTGCAGGGATAGGGCCATCTAAGCCTTTTGAAACTGAAGTCCCATGCATCTGAGACAGAGATACAGGATATGATGCTTTTCCTGCTGTGCTTCAGTCTTGCCTTGATCCAATCTCCCCTCACTATGTCTCCTTTTATCTCTTTTGGAATGTGAATGGTATTCTGTGCCTTTGTATTTTGGAAAGATGTAACTTGTTTTCTGATTTTACAAGATATCGCTGTCAAGATATTGTCCTGAGTGTCAGAAGAGACTTTGGATACTTGAACACTGTAAGGGCTGTTGTAGACAATGAGGATCTTTGAAGTGACTGAATAAATGTATTTTCTTCATAAATGACTATGAGGCTATAGTACCTGGGTCAGAATGTAGTTGATTGAAAAACCTCCCTGATAGGATGATGTATTTGAACATGTGTCTTTTTCCTTGGTGACTTCCTATTGGTTGTTTGTATAACCTTTAGTAGGAGGAGCCTTTCTGGATGAAATTCCTCATTCAGAGTGTGATATGAGTCTCTATAGTCTCAACCCACTTCCTGTTCTTTGTGTCTGTTGTGTTGTATTTGAAACTAATCAGCCAGCTTCCTTTTTGTGCTGTCATGCTTTCACCACCATTATAGACTCTATCTCTAAATTACATAAGACACAGTAGAAGCAATTGCTATTCAGTGCAAAGGCAGTTTGTTAGCCAGCTGTTTTAATTATTTTGCTTCTTTGATTTTGAAGACAAAGTTTGTCTGTGTAGCCCTGGCTGTCCTGAAATTATACCTCTGTACAATAGGGTGGCCTTGAACTCAGAGATTCCCTTAACTCTGGTTCCCAAGTCCTGGGTTAGTGGTGGGCTAACATTCCTGGCTTTTTTTTATATTATTGGGTGACGGGCCTGGGATATAGGTTTTTGACAATATAGCATATGTCAAACATATGCTGTTCTACTGAGCTTCACCCATATTTTGAATTTTAAAACTTGGCAGATATTAGCATTCTGTTTCCCAGGATAGCATGTATTCATGACATTAATAGTGCCTGAGCCTTCTGAGGCATTGGCTTGCAGGTGCATGACCTTCTTCCTGCCTGTTGTGTTTGTTTTGAAATTTTAAATGAATATGAATATTTTACTGGTATGCATTGATGTATACCACATGGGTACCTGGTCCTCCCAGTGATCAAAAGCTGGTCTCAGAAATCCTGAACTTGGAATAAAGAATAGTTGTGATCCCCATGTAAGTACTGGCAATTGAGCCTACCTAAATGCAAAACCAACACAAGCTCTTTTTTACTCAGCCATCTCTCCTGCCCTGTGTTGATCACTTATGATCAACATTTATATTGCTAATGCTTTCATCTGTCCTTTTGTAATGGTTTAAACATACTAGGCCTTTTAGTAAAACCTTATTGGTGTTACCATTTAAATTGGGGCACTTCAGGTTTCTGGAAGATGTATAAAGAACTGGTGTAAATGCAATTTTTGGAAGAACTTCAGTTTAAACCTCCAAGTTCTTTCTATCATTTTGTTTGATGAATTTTTGTATGGGAGATGGGGTCTTAATATGTAATTCTGGCTGTCCTGGACCTGATTGCATAGACTAAGCTGCCATTCAACTTAGAGGCAGATATACCTACCTCTGCCTTCTGAATGCTGGGGTTAAAGGCATAAGCCAAATACACCCAATTTGTCCATCTTATTTTTCTTTTTTTTAAGTTAGTGATTGTTCATACAATTTCTCTCATGTATTCTCTGTGCTGTTGTTCCATTTACTTGTCTTTCTACGTTTGTTAATAGGCATTTCACTTGCAAGGTCATATCCCATTCAAAGGGTGCAGAAATGACAGAGGTGACTCTCATATTCTGTTTCCTTCTAAAGTGACTTGGTGATTACATTATAATGTCTATGTCATGGAATAAGAGTAGGGAGCACCAGAATTATATGACTATGTTGTCAAAGAAGTATACACTTATAATGTTGCCAGCATCATGCTTTCTGTTGTACATGTGTATGGAATATTTTAGAATGCAGTGACCTATGATGCTGTGCATGCCAATTTCACTTGGGAAGAGTGGGCTTTGCTGGATCCTTTATAGAAGAATTTCTACAAAGATGTAATGCTGAAAACATTCAGGAACCTCACTACTATAGGTAAGGCTGAATTTTTCTTTGTGTTTTAAAATAATAAGACAACTGTTCCTTGGTTATTGATGCTCTTTTATAATTTCTTAAGAAATAACAAGAACGAGCTGAAAAAACTAGGCTTGCTTCTAAAGTTCACTGAAGATAGTAACTAAAATTTTGCAGTTTTTCATAATATAACATACATTTCATGGTACTATAGTTTAGGATACAGTTGGGAAGACCATAATATTGAAGAATATTGTCAAAGATCTAGGAGATATGAAAGGTAATTTCCATGTGCAACTTGATACAAATGTGCCACCAAAGAAATTGTAATGTGTCCTGGAGTTTTAAACAAAAACAACAGTGTAAATAAGCACAGCTTAAATTGTATTGATAATTATTAAATTCTCACAAGACCATATACCTCAATTTCAGGTAGGTGAATTGTATTCTTTTAAGAAACAAATCAAGAAAACAATACTTTAACAGATATCACAATTTGAATCCTAGCACCATGAGATCTATGTAGAGAACCATTGTAGAATGGCCAATTCATTTATTTTCATACCACTCATATTACAAAAGGTAAACACAGTGAAGAGGTGATAAGTATATCGTCAAAACTTTCTAATGAACAAATAGTCCATAATAAAGCTAGTGTAACTCACATATTGTTGTGACTGTGCTGTTTAGTGAGAGGAGAGTAAGAGTCAAGAGTCAAGGAGCAGTTGTGGAGAAGCCTTAATCCCCATACCGCAAGTCTATGAGGACAGAAAGCCAAACTCTGAATTCAACGTGGAAACCATTTATTGGTTATTCTTCCTTTACTAGTTTTTTATCCATATACATTATGGATACAAGTCATATGAGCGTAGGGATATGGAAAGACATAACATTCCTCTCTCAGAACAATTAGAAGATATGTGGCAGTCCCCACATTGTATACTTGTTGAATTTGATTCATGTATACAAGTAATTATGTTTTGCATTTCATTGTTAACACATCAACAAACTCACACTGCCAAAAATTCCTGAGTTCTAGGACTGTGTAAGAACTTCTGTATGTCATAGTTACTTTAGAAAATGTAGTATGACTCACAATGCAGGAAAATTTATGAATGCAATGAGGGTGTTAAAGCTCTGACTTTTTTCCAATTCTCTTCAAATATGTGAATAATCCCATGTAGAAAAAGGATTCTGTAAATCTGAACCATATAATAAAGGATCTTACCATCACAGGTATCTTCACATATGCAAAACAACTCTTAATGAAAGGGAACAACATAAGTGTAAAGACAGTGATAAAACATTAAGATCTAATTCCTCATTACAATTTGACAAAATTATAAAATTAATTCATACAGATAAAAAGATTCAACAATATATTGAATTTTCTAATCCTTTTTCATATGCCATTATCCCTGCAGGCATTAAAGAAGTCAAATTGGACAGAAAACTTCAGTAAATACTCAATGGGTTAAAGCCTTTGAATATATCAGTACTCTTCAAATGCATGAAAGAGCACATACAAGAGAGAACCCCCATGAATGTAATCAATGTGGTAAAGCCTTTGCATGTCACAGAAGTATTCAAATGCATAAAAGAACACATACTGGAGAGAAACCATATGAATGTAATCAGTGTGGTAAAGACTTTGAATGTATCAGTAATCTTTAAAATTATGTGAAAAAATCATGTTGCAGAGAAACCCCATAAATATAATCAGTGTGGTAAAAGTTTTGCAATTTGTACAAGAGCATAACTTTTTGTATGCAATCAATCTATTAAATACTGTTCATATTAAAATATTCTTTGATTATCTGAAAAAGATACTGAGGGCTTCTTATTATACATTATTTTGTAAAATCTTTAGCCAACACACTTATAATCAGTTACACAAGAGTAAGTATTCTGTAGAAAAATATTTGACTGTGTCAACAATCTGTTCAAGCATTATGATGTCCATTTTTATATTGTTTGCACCACAAAACTCATGGGAAAAAATGAATTCATGAATTTATGAAGTCCTATGTGTAGGATAAAACGGCCAGTCAAAGAAACATACCCTCCAGCCAGGTGGTAGCAGTGCAAGTCTTTAATCCCAGCACTCCGGAGGCAGAGCCAGGTGGATCTCTATGAGTTCAAGGCCAGCATGGTCTATAGAGCGAGATCCAGGACAGGCACCAAAACTACACAGAGAGACACTGTCTCAAAAAAACCAAAAACAAACAAAAAAACAAAACATACCCTGATCATGAAACCAGAGTGATTAGAAGACACAGCCTTTGACTCTGAAATCAAAGCCAAAAAGCACATATGGATTCTGAAACCAGAGTCAAACAATCTTTGTCCCTGAATCCATAGCTAGTGAAAGAAACACATTGAACCTGAAAAAAAGACTCCAAAGCTTAAAAGCTACCAATGAAAGCAACACACTTTGGCCCTGAAATCAGAGCCAAAAAAACCCTGCACTCTACCCTTGACCAACGAAGCACAAAACCACCCAGTCCCTGAGCATGAAATCCAGCCAGTACCTGAGCTTGTTCAAGCCCTGTCCCTGTTCAGTTAGTAACTGCCTTTCTCTACCCTGGCAGAGGCAGCCACTCCTGGATTCTTCCCTTCCAAATAAATCTCTTGAATGAGTTTTGGGTGAAGACTTCAATGAAGCAGTTCAGAAACTCACTATTGGATTGGAGCAGCGAAGCAGCAGACACTTCTGTTGGCAAACTCCTTTAAAGGAGCAGAGCTGAAGTAACAATTTTTCACTGGGGACTGCTACATTTCTGCATCAGTTTCCCCTTATTTGAAAGAAGCAGAGAAGTAATAATTAGGGTTGGAGCTGAGAAGAAATTGACATCACTGCTGGGAAACTCCCTAGTAGAGCAGAGGAGATAAGAAATTGACAACACTGCTGAGAAACTCCCTTATAGGAGTGGAGAAGAGCAGCAGTGGAAATCTCTGCTGGGAAACTCTCTTAGCAGAATGGAGTGGAGCATAGCTGTAATGCCTCTCTTTTGGAGTGGGATTACTACATCCTGTGGGGAGACCATTCCCCACTGGAACACAGCTTCAAGGATATCCTGACTTCCCAACAGTCAGGGTACCTTTCTCCTTACAGCTGTTGGTATCCAAGATATCTTCCCTTCATGGCAGTAGGTTTAGCCTGACTTCCAACCCTCAGGGTACCATTCTCTTCAGAGCTGTAGGTATCCAGAATACCCTCCTTTCATAGCTGTAGGTATAGCTAGTTCCGACAGAGTACCTTTCCCTCCAGAGTTTTAACACTTGCCTATGAACTTAAATGATAATGTAACTCTTTTAGATTTTATACTTCTCTTCATTTACACAAAATAACTAATTCAAGTGTAAAACTTTATGGATTTGTATTAGTTCCTTTTCCATTGTTGGGATATAATGTCTAAGTCAACTTATAAATGAGTTTAATTTGGCCCTTGTTTCCAGAGAGATACAAGGTCACCATGAAAGTGGCATGGTAACAAGTGTCAGACATGGCAGCTAAAGCAGGATGCTAAGGAGTCACATCCTTAACCTGAAGAATGAAGCAGAGAGGTGGACTGGAAATAGTGTGTGGATGTAAATTCTGTAAGCCTACCCCCAGTAACATATTTCCTCCAGCAGGGCAGCATCTCCTAAATATTCCCAGATGAAACCACCAACTTAGAAGGATTGATTTCTCAGACTTCATGACTGAGTGCTTGCTTTTTTTTAAATGTAAATGAATTCATGGTGAAGGAAAAACTCTAAGTCATTAGATGCCTCCTCAATACCTGTGTTACAGGAATGAATGCTTACAAGAGAAAATCTTTCATGAATGAAAAACTGTTTAAAGAGTTATTATAATTCTAATTATATCAGTGTGTGTTTGTGTGTATATGTGAATATGCATGCTTATTCCTGTTAACATTAGACCATTGGGTCTTCTTGTGGCAGGAATTACAGGAAATTGTCAAAAATTGAACCTAGGTCCTGGGAGCGAACATTTCTTAACTGCCAAGCCATGTCTCTAGTGCTGTAAATATTTTAAAGCCTATTTATATCATTTTGAAGTCAGGAAATAGGGACAAACTCATACAGGAGAAAAACCATGTTCACATAAACCATTTAGTGAAGACTTTAGACATCACAATTGTTTTCAGCTTCAAGAAAAAAAATCATGTTTCATTTATTTTTCATCATAGCCTTGAAGGAAGTAAATTACCATGTTCACTCAAGACTGATAGTGGAGATCACTGCATTGTTGTTTCTATTTTGAAAGATTTGATGTAGATACTAAAATGTGCTATATGTGTGGCAGATCCATTTAATGAAGCTTGTTTTGTGGTCCTTATATTCCTTTATGGCTTTTGTTCACCTTCTATTGTGCTTTTACTTAGTGATTGGTATTTTTCTGCTGTAATGTATAGAATGGTATTCCCATCATCTAAGTCATCCATTCTTTACTTGAATATCAGGCAGTGTGTTATCATACTTTTTAAGTAAGGGTGTCTGTGAAATGGTTGCTGTTCCTGGTTTTATTTTTCATATTTTCACAAATTCCCTTGAGATTTTGTTGTTTGTTATTCAGCTTGGCTTGGATGTCAGTAATGATTCAGGAATACATTTGAACTCATAATCCTCATATGTCAGCCTCCTGAGAACAAGTCCAAGGGTTGATGATGTATTACCAACATGTGCTGTTTTGTCAACACAATTTAACAATGCTAATGTTAAGATGCTTAATAGAAGAGAATATAAGAAACATTAAATACCTCATATGTATATTCAAAGCAGTATTTTCATTTACCTGGTAAATATGTAATAAAGTAGGATAATTTGTTATCAGTTGTGTATTTCACACTATATCTTGATGTTCTACAGATACACATACACACACACACACATACATACACACACACACACACACACACACACACACACACACACACACACACATAGAAGTCATGCAGTGGTAGAACACACCTTTAATCCTAGCTTTTGAGAGGCAGCAATCCTTCTTGATCTCTATGAGTTCAAAGCCACCCTGGACTATATCACATTGATTCATTCTAGGAGAAAAACAGATCTAGGCAGTGGTGGCACACACCTTTAATGCCAGTACTTGGGAATCATATGCTTTTAATCCCTGCACGAAGAAGGAGGTAGTATGGGGAGAAAGGTATAGAAACCCTGAGGAGACAGGAACTAAACCCTTGCTTTTTCAGCTGAAGCCCTTTTTGGCTGGACTCCTTTTAGCTGAGGACTCAGACATTCAGTCAGAGGATTTGTGGTATTGGTAGGGTGAGAAGTAGTTATGGCTTATTTATTTGTCTCTCTGATATCAGCATTTGCCCTAATATTTGTCTCTGGTCTTTTATTATAAGACCTTTAGGAATTTGTATATACATATATATACACATATATATATAATTTGATGTTTCATGCTTCTTCCTTTCCCCATTAATTAAGCATTTGACATTTCATCTTTTTTTTAAATATATTTATTTATTAATTTTTTTTCATTTTACATACCAACCCCAGTTCCCCCTCCCTCCCCTTCTCTCGCCTCCTCACCTACCTCCCACTCTGCCCCCATCCACTCCTCAGAGTGGGTAAGACCTCCCTTGGTAGTCAACAAAGTTTGGCATACCAAGTTGAAGGAGAGCCTAGCCCCTCCCCATTATATCAAGGCTTAGTAAGGTATCCTACCACAGAGAATGGGTTCCAAAAGTCAGTTCATGCACCTGGGATAAGTCCTGGTCCTGCTGCCAGGGACCCCACAAACAGATCAAGCCATACAACTGTCACTCACATTCAGCGGGCCTAGTTTGGTCCCATGCAGGTTCCTGAGCTGTCAGTCAGTTCAGAGTCAGTGAGCTCCAACTAGCACTGATCAGCTGTCTCTGTGGGTTTCCCCTTCATGATGTTGATCCCTTCTTCTTCTTCTTCTTCTTCTTCTTCTTCTTCTTCTTCTTCTTCTTCTTCTTCTTCTTCTTCTTCTTCTTCTTCTTCGAATGCTGTTCCTTGAAGGAGAGAGGAGGTCTTAAATACAGGCTTACAACACAAAGGGAGAACCCCGGAGGACAGAATTTCACTTCTGATGTTTTTTTGTTGTTGTTGTTGTTTTGTTGTTTGTTTGTTTTTGTTTTTTTGGAATTTTTGGAGCTGAGGATTGAAGCCTGGGCCTTGAGGTTGGTAATGCTTGTTCCTGTAGTTCCTGTTCATTTAGTCAGGATTTTTATTTCCAGCATTCCCTGTTTGTGTTTTCTTTACTGTCTCAATTTAGTTTTTCAGATCTTGGATTGTTTCCTTCATCTGTTTAATTGCCTTTTCTTGGCTTTATTTGATTTCTTCCAATTTTTGTTTGTTTTTCCTTCCATTTCTTTAAGGGAATTTTTTATTTCCTCTCTAAGGGAGTTTTTCACTTCCTCTTTGATGGAGTTTTTCATTTCCTCTTTAATGGAATTATTTATTTCATCTTTAAGGGAATTTTTTATTTCCTCTTTAAGGGAGTTTTTCATTTCCTCTTTAAGGGCCTCTATCATCTTAAAGTAATTTTTAGGATTGATTTCTTCTGTTTCTTCTGCCTTGGTATGTTCAGATCTGTAGGTGTAGAATCACTAGGTTGTGATGTTGCTGTCATATCTTCATGTTGTTGCCTGTGTTTTTGCACTGGCATCTACTCACCTCTTCCTCTATTTGGTGCAGGCAGTGTCTGTGTCTGAAGGTACCTCTCTTGTTCTAATGGTTAGTGTTGGTTCACTAGGATTTCTTTGTTAAATTGGTGCTGTTGGGCTCTGTTTCTATGGGATCAGATTTTTCAAATCAGTGTTAATGGGTTCGGTTTCTGGGAGCCGTTGTTTCTGCTTGTTGTAGAGTGTGTTTATGGTTTCAGTGGTTGTTAGGTTTATAGGGGTTAGGTTTTCTTTTTGCGGGGTGGGGGCAGGTAGGGGAAGGTAGCTGTCTGGTTGCTGGGACTCCAATAGGTAGGGCCTAGAAGTTAGAGACCTGATCTGCCAGTCTGGTGATGGTAGCTTACCTGTTCTCAGTTGGTAAAGTGTATACTTACAATTCTGGTGATCTGGTTTGGTAGTTGGGCAGTGCCTTCTTTTGTGTTCTCAGGTCACATTTTGTTCATTCGTCAACTCCTCAGCTGTTCTTGTTTCCTTAGGCTGCAAACTGTAGTTTTCTGATTCCTCTCCCAGATGGATTTCAGCTGAATAGGGTAGTCTCAGCAACACCTCCAAGTTGTTGGGTTTCGCAGGATCAGTCTGTAGTTCCTGTTCAATTACCCAGACTTTCTATTTCCAGTATTTTCTCCATTTATGTTTTCTTTATTGGTTCTATTTTCATTTTTTGGTGGTTTTTTTTTTGTTTTTTTTTTTGTTTTTTTTAGTTTTCTTTGGGGGATTTATTTATTTCCTCCAATTGTTCATTTGTCTATACCTTAATCTATTTAAAGAATTTGTTCATATCTTCTTTAAGTACCTCTATTATCTTTATAAAGTATTTTTTAAGATCATTTTCTTATGCTTCAGTAGTGTTGGATTGTTTAGGTCTTACTCTTATAGAATAGCTAGTCTCTGATGATGACATTGCATTTTCTATTATTGATTGTGTTTTTACACTGGCATTTAATTGTCTGGAATTAGGGTGATTTTAGGTCTAGGTGTTGATTCCAGCATTTGTCTTTGTTAGATGGGTGTTTTGTTTCTTGGTTTCTCTATGCTGTCTGGTTTTCTGGCCTAAGTGGCTAAGAATTCTGGTGATCGGCATGTCTTTGGGTTCATTAGGTTGTCTTCTCTGTTATTTTTTGGTATAGGGATCTGCAGATCTGGCATTTGCTAAGGCCAAAGTCCTCTTCCAAAACTGTAAACCAGAATGTGGAGCCCAGGGGAGGTAATGCAGACTGTTCTGGTTTGGCCTCTAGAGTCCATATGACTACCTTGGCCTCCAGTACAGCTGTCATTGCTGGGGACCCTAGATCGGCCTGTGTTTCTATAAGGCTAAATTATTCTGAAGATGTAGACTTGGAATTCCTAGGTGGGGCCTGGTGTCTGGTCAAGCAGAAATCTTCCAAATTTGTAGACCAGTATTTTGAGCCAGGAGTGTGGGTGGGTCATTGTGTGCAATCTGGGCTTTGGGGGCAGTCTTAAATGGGTTCAGTGGGCAGTGTTTTCTTTGGGGGTATCTGTGAGCAACTTCACCTCCTGTAAGGCTGCTGAGGCTGTGGCCCTAGTTTGGATCCCATGGGAAGGTGTACTTTCTGGTGTTGCTTGGCAGGCCTTAAGGTAGCTGTGGGTAGTGCCTTACTGCAGTTTCTTTAACCTGCCTGGTCTCTAAAATATCCAAAGATTTCTTCCAAAGTATTAGACTGGGATATGGGGACCAAGGGCAGTGGTGCACTCCGGAGTTATTGGACAGGCTTAAAATGGTTCATTGTGTGGTAGGAAGTGTCTTCCTTGAGGACCACTATGGCCTCCAGTACAGCTGCTTGGGGCTGGGGTCCATAGTGTGGAGTCCAAGGTAGGGGTTGCTGGGTAGGCTTGAAGGAGAGTTAGTGGGTAGTGGGTAGTGGGCAGTGTCTTACCTGGGGTGGCTAGATCGGGCCTGGCTTCTAGTAAAACAGAATTTTTCTTCCAGAGTTTTAGACCAAGATATGAACCCAGGGGTGGGGGGTGGGGGGGTGGGGTGGGGGGGTCTGTGCTGTGTGCAGTCTGGGATATTTGGGCAGGTTTAAAGGGGTTTAATGGGTGGTGGACACTGTCTTGCCTGTATACCCAACATCTTAACAAAAATGTATCAATTCTCCAGGCATCATTTATTTACTCTTCTTTATTTACTTAGGTTGTTTTTGGTTTTGTTGTTGTTTGTAGCATGAATCTTTTTTTCTTTTTCTTTTCTTTTTTCTTCTCTCTTTTCTTTTTGCATTAGTTCCCAACCATCCATAGCAAATTCCAGAGGAATGAACACTCTTATGACCTCTGCAGGCATCAGGCACACCCATGGTACATTGACAGACATGCAGGCAAAATACCCGCACACATAAAATTAAGAAGAGTAAATAAGTACTGTCAATGAAAACAGGCTGGCAAAGTAGTACTGGTGATTCACAGGAGGCCTCAACTCAGTGTAGTCCTGTCTAGGATTGCTGAAGTGCCCTCCCTCACAACATAGCAGCTGGCTTTCTCCAGAGCTAGTGTTCTGTGAGAAAACAGGCAGAGGTGACAGTGTCTTCTATGACATAGGCTGGGAGGTCATACTCCATTATCTATGTAATAGCCTGTTACTAAACAGGCCAGCTATATTCAATATGGATTAGTATCACACAAAACTACCAGCAAAGATAGAACTCTTAGAAGCCACTTAGAGCCCACGGTCTGCCCTGGGCTTTCAGTGAGTCACATCCTCATCTCTCTTCTGAGAGTGATGAGGCAAACTTCTGAGTTTCCACTGAGTTTTCTTGCAGCTAAATTAGAGTGTCATTGTAGAGTAAAAGATGATATTATCTTAATTACTGTTTGTTAGAACCAAAGCAGCATCCTCCAAAACAGCAGTGCTGGGCACAATGTCCTAAACAAAAGGACTTTGGCTTGGGTAAGCAGAAGCCTAAAGACCATTATCTTTCTGCCCAAATAAACCCTTCTCTCCATAAGTTTCCTTGGTCCTGCTGTTTTATCATAGCAATGGAAAAGTAGTACAGGGTTCGTCATCATTTCTAGACTCTTCTACAGATAGAATATATGCATACACACATATTCATGTATGTATGTGTATGGGGAGTGTATGTGAAAGCATGTATGTATATGGTGGATTGTGTCCGGTTTTTTCTGTATGTTCTAGGGATCTGAACTCAGGTCTTTATGCCTGCATGACAGGCACTTCTTGCAAGCCCCAAACTCCATGTTTGAATAGAAAAACACATCACAAACTTATGCTAGTATTTCCCCATTCATTGTTATAGTTGCTGACTTTCAATATATTTGACTTTTATTTCTCTTTTATCTCACCCTAAACTTCAAGTTCTAACAACATTAGCACTTATCTGGATTATCAATAAACAGGTAATGGTTTCAGAATTAAAATGTTAATATTATTTGTTCTTTGCATTCTTAGGACATACCAGAGAGAGGATTGTTATATTTCAAAGTCACTTGAATTAATTCCTCGTCACGGAGATCAGCAATCAACACAAAATTGTTTTCCATTTCAACTCAATTCAGTTTGATAAGGATTTAACATTTAAATTTAGTTCTGGGAATGCAACTCAGTTGGAAGAGTGCTTGCCTAGCATGCCTAAAGCCCTGGGTTAGATTCCCAGTACCACACAGATCAGGCATAGTGGAGCACATCTGTAATCCCAGTACTTGAGAGAGGCAAGAGACTCAGAAGTTCAATGTCATCCTTCACTATATAGTGAGTTCAAGGCCAACCTGGTATACATGAGCTCCTGTTTAAATAAATAAATGTATAAATAAACAAAATTTAAATTTAGTTTTATAATTAAGAAGAATAGTAACATGGATTCCAACATAAAATCAATATAGAAGTGTTATATTCAGAGAAGCCTTGTTTCCAGACTCCCTCCTTCTCTCTATGGAAAATTACTAAGGTTAGGATGTGGTTTGTTCCCCCAAAGATTCCTGTATGCTTGGCCCTTAGGGTGACAATATTAGGAAGCTGTGAGACCTTTAACAGATGGAGTCAAGCTAAGATTTTAAGTGGACACTTTTCCCTGTCACCATCTCTACCTTCCTGCTTACCACATGATGATGACTGTGCCTTGCTCCCACCACTGTTGTTTGTCTGACACAAACTGATGCAGCCAACAGTGCCTTCTGAAAGCCTCTGAGCCAGAGGACCCAGATAACCTGCACCCAAAATCTTAACTCATAAAAACTATTAAGGTACTAATTGTGGTGTTTGGGGATGTTTTTTAAAAGGGGGAACTTGGCATAATTTCCAGTGCTGTAGTACTTACAGGAACACCTCTACTATGGTTTGAATGAGCGTCCCATAAAGGCTGAAGTATTAAAGACTTGTGCCTGATGTGTTAGTTAGGTAGCTTCTCACTGCTGTGATAAATAAGAGAAATAGTTTACAAGAAGGTGATGGGTGATGTTGCTCTGTATGCTGTGAATGTGTTGCTCTGAATGGCTGACAAATAAAATGCTGATTGGTCAATAGCCAGGCAGGAAGTATAGGCTGGATAAACAGATAAGGAGAATTCTGGGAACAGGAAGGCTGCATCAGGAGTTGCCAGCCAGACACAGAGGAAGTAAGATGCAAGAACAGAATTTAAAAAAAAGATACCAATCCACATGACTAAACCTAAATAAGAATTACTGGTTAATTTAATTGTAAGAGCTAGTCAATAATAAGCCTGAGCTAACAGCTGAGCAATTTTAGTCAATATAAGCTTCTGAGTGGGCTTTTTTATAAGTGGGCTGCCAGACTGTGGTGGCTTGGCAGCACCCAGAGAGAAACTTTCCAACTACAAGAAGAAATGATTTATTTTGACTTTAGGTTTTGGAGATCTCAGTCTACAGTGGGTGGATTCATTGCTTTGAACAGGAGACATGCCGAATGTCAAGTTACAGGGGAAAAAATGTGCCTTAGGGAAGCCAAAACGAGAATGGCTGTCTTCCTCCCATTTTATTCTCACAGGTCCCAGCCTACTGAATGGTGAAGCCAATTTTTCAGTCTTCTCCCTAGTTAAGCCTCTTGGAAACACCCATACAAACTGGTGACTGACCTTCATTTTCAACTCCAATAGGTTGGGAACAGTAGTCTGTGGTAGTCTGAATGTAATTGACCCCCATAAACTCATAGGGAATGGCACTGTTGGGAGGTGTGGCCTTGTTGGAGGAAGTGTGTCATTGTGAAGGTGGGCCTTGAGGTCTCATATATGTTCAAGCCACACCCAGTATCTTAGTTCACTTCCTGTTGCCTACAGATCAAGATGTAGAACTCTCAGCTCCTTCTTCAGCACCATGTCTGCCTGCAAACTGTCATGTCCCACCATGATGATAATGGACTAAACCTCTGAAACAATAAGCCATCCAATTAAATGTTTTACTTTATAAGAGTTGCCTTGGGGATTGGAAAGATGACTCAGAAGTTAAGAGCACTGAGTGCTCTTCCAGAGGCCCTGAGTTCAATTCCCAGCAACCACATGGTGGCTCACAGCCTCTTCTGGTATGAAGGCAAACATGCAGGCAGAACACTGTATACATGATAATAAATAAATCTTTTTTAAAAAGTTGCCATGATCATGGTGTCTCTTCACAGCAATAGAAACCCTAAGACACACTCATATAAACTGATCGCTGATAATCATTGCCAACTCAAACAGGTTTAAATCACCTAGGAAACACACCTCAGGCATTACCTGTAAAAGTGTTTCTAGAAATGTTTAACTGAGGAGGAAAGACCAGTACTGAATTTGGGTGGTGCTAGCCCCTGAACTGGAATCCTGACTGAATACATAGGTGAACTCTAGCAGAGGACCACATTTCTCTCTTTCTCCTCACTATGGATACAGTATGACCTGTCACCTCACACTCCTGCCCCCACACTTCTCTGGCCACTGCACTCTCAAACTGTAAGCCACAATGAACCCTTCTTTCCTTCAGTTGCTTTGGCCAGATATTTTGCCACAACAATAAGAAAAGTAACTAATAGACCAGAAGTGTGCTTACAGCCGCTCTCAACCAAATCAAAGTTGATAGAGTTGACCATCACATTTGGGGAGATACATGGGCAAGCAAGAGGTAGGACCTCTGACACACATTCCTGTCATGAGGTGACATCTGACCAGAGGTCCAAAGCAATGGTGGCCACTTGATCATGGGCTGGAACCGCCAAAGCCATCAGCCAAATGAACTGTTTGTTTTCCTTTATAGTTGTCTCAAGATCTCATTATTGTGATGGAAATCTGACCAGTGTAACTTCAATACAGGTGTTAGGAAGGGTATTAGATTACTGAGGGAACATGCTGATTTGTCAATTCAGGATAATGTCTCATGGTGAGTGGGATACTGGCTCTGGTTTGCCCTGTTCTCCATTTCCTCAGTGGTTTAGGTGGTTCACCCTGCACATGGTTAACAACCCTAAGCCACAGGGTTCTCGATCAGCTGAAACAGAGACCAAATTATTTGTATGTCATGGCATTTATTATCAGAAACTAAACTCAATTCAACCAAGCTTGGCAAGATCTCTTCATGGGGTGCTATAAGAGATACATCCATGCAGGGTGGTGGTGGAGCACACCTTTAATCCTAGCACTTGGGAGGCAGAGGCAGGTGGATCTCTGTGAGTTAGAGGCCAGCCTGGTCTACAGAGTGAGTTCCAGGAAAGATGTCAAAGCTACACAGAGAAACTCTGTCTCTAAAAACCAAAAAAAAAATCCATTTCTTTTTTTTTTAATTTATTTATTCTTATTTTATGTACAATGGTGTTTTGCCTACATGTATGTCTGTGTGAGGGTTTCAGATCTTGGAGTTACAGATAGTTGTTAGCTGCCATGTGGGTGCTGGGAATTGAACCCTGGGCCTTTGGAACAGAAGTTAGTGCTGTTAACCACTGAGCCATTTGTCCAGCCCCCAAGATACATCCAATTTCAATGGGATAAAGGACATCCACTTTCAATCATTGTTCTTTGCTTTTACTAAAAAAAAACTCTTCAGAAATTCAGACTCAGTCCCTACCCAAGACTCAGTAAGTCAGAACCTGCATTTCCCGAAGAACTTGCATTTCTATTGACAAACTCAGAATTTTACATGTAGCATGAATCTTAAAGAGTCTTATTAATAAAATCAAACCTAAGCCAGGTACTGGGGTTTACGCTGGAAGACCAGAGAAGCAAAATAAGCCACAGCTACCTCACCACACCAGTTCCTCAGCTGATCTTGTTTCCTCAGACTGAAATACTCTGAGTACTCATCCAAATGAATCTCAGCTGAACTGATGTTCAAAGCCTAAGAGCTTAACCACCAAATGCTTCTAGTTTCTGGTCCTCATGCCTTATATAGCTTTCTGTTTTCTACCATCACTTCCTGAGATTAAAGCCTCACTTTACGGGATTAAAGGCACGTGCTACCACTGCCCATCATCATGTTTAATATCATGGCTGCTCTGTCTCTGACCCCAGATAAGTTTATTAGGGTGCACAATATTTTGGGGAACACAATACCACCACATTTGTTGTTGTCACAGTAAATCTATAAAAGATTTTTACCTCATTGGATAAATAGTACTATGAGGACTGGGCAGGTAACTTAGCAAGTCGTATTGTTGGTGATGTCATGAATTCAGATGTCAACACCCAAATTGGGAGGCTCATAATCACCAGGGAATCTGACACCCTCTTCTCTTGGGTTTCACTTATATACTCATGGAAGACATTCTCTCAAACACCCAAATAGACATATAGACCTGGAGATAAACTTGTTTTCAAAAGTTCTTATGACTTATAAAGCAATTAGAGCAAAATAAGTTGCTTTACATGCTATATAATAAAAATTATAGTGAATCTTTTTAATATATATTTATATTTTATAATTAATTTAATTTTACATATCAACCACAGACTCCCTAGCCCTCCCTCCACCCACCCTCCAGCTTTCCCCACAATCGGCCCCTCATTCCCACCTCCCTCCAGGGCAAGGTCTCCCCTGGGGAGTCAGCCCAACCTGGTCGATTCAGTTGAGGCAGGTCCAGTCACCTACTTCCTACACCAAGGCTGAGCAAAGTGTCTCAGCATAGGCCACAGGTTCCAAAAAGCCAGCTCATGCACCAAGGACAGGTCCAAGTCCCACTGCCTGGGGGCCTTCTAAACAGTTCAAGCTAATCAACTGTCTCACTTATTCAGAGGGCCTGGTACAGTTCCATGGGGGCTCCTCAGCTATGGGTTCACAGTTCATGTGTTTCCACTAGTTTGACTACTTGTCCTGCGCTTTTTCCAATCATGGTCTCAATATCTCTTGCTCATATAATTCCTTGTATCTCTCACCAATTGGACTCCCAGAGCTCCACATGGGGCTTGGCTGTGGATCTCTGCATCTGCTTCCATCAGTCACTGGATGAGAGTTCTATCATGACAGTTATGGTGTTTGGCCATCAAATCACCAGAGTAGGTCAGCTCAGACATTCTCTCAACCATTGCCAGTAGTATGTTGTGGGGTATCTTTGTGGATTTCTGGGGATATCTCTAGAATTCTGCTTCTTCCTACTCCCATGGGGTCTTCATTTATCATGGTATCTGTTTCCTTGTTCTCCCACTCTGTCCCTGATCCAGCTGGGACCTCCAGCTCCCCTAAGCTCTATTTCCCCAGACCCTTGCCCTCCATTACCCACCTAACCCCCAGTTTGCTCATGTAGATCTCATCCATTTCTCTGTCGTTGGCTGACCCCTGTGTCTTTCTTAGGGTCCTCTTTACTAGGTAGCCTCCTTGGAGTTGTGAGTTGCAGTCTGGTTATACTTTGCTTTACTTCTAGAATCCACTTATGAGTGAGTACATACCATGTTTGTCATTCTGAGTCTGTGTTACCTCACTCAGGGTGATATTTTCTAGTTCCATCCATTTGCCTGCAAACCTCATGATGTAATTGTTTTTCTCTGCTTAGTAGTACTCTATTGTGTATATGTAACACATTTTATTTATCCATTCTTTGGTTAGTGACATCTAGGTTGTTTCCAGGTTCTGGCTATTACAAATAATGCTGCTATGAACATAGTTGAGCATGTATCCTTGTGGTATGATTAAGCATTCCTTGGGTATATGTTCAAGACTGGTATAGTTAGGTCCTGAGGGAGGTTGATCCCCAATTTTCTAAAAAAGTGGGGTGTTGAAGTCTCCAACTATTAATGTGTGGGGTTGATTTGTGCTTTTAGCTTTAGTAATGTTTCTTTTACATATGTGGGTGCCCTTGTATTTGGGGCATAAATGTTCAGAATTGAAACTTCATCTTGGTGATTCTTTCCTGTGATGAGTATATAAAACATCCTTCTTGATCTCTTTTGATTGATTTTAGTTTGAAGTCTATTTTGCTGGATATTAGGATGGCTACACCAGCTTGTCTCTTAAGACCATTTGATTGGAATGACTTTCCTCAGCCTTTTATTCTGAGGTAGGGTCTATCTTTGAAATTGAGGTGTGTTTCTTGTATGCAGCAGAAATGTGGATCCTGCCTTCATATCCATTCTGTAAACCTGTGTCTTTTTATAGGTCAATTAAGTCCGTTGATATTAAGGGGTATTAATGACCAGTGATTGTTAGTTCCTGTTATCTTTTGGTAGTAATGTGTATACTTCTCTTCTTTGGGTTTACTGCTGTGGGGTTATCTATTGCCTGTGTTTCCGTGGGTGTATCTGATTTCTTTAGGTTGGAATTTTCCTTCTAGTGCTTTCTGTAGGACTGGATTTCTGGATAGGTATTGTTTAAATCTGGTTACATCTTTGCTTGGGAAGGACACAGGCCTTTATTACCAGGAAGTAACATGGAAGGACATGGAAAGATATATAAGGTATGAGGAAATAGGAACTATCTCTTGAGGCTGAGGATTTCATAGAGGTAAGCCAGTGCCTGTATTTTTCTGTTTATCTTAACTTTCAGTTTTCACCCAATATCTGGCTCTGGGATTTTTATTATAAGACATATTAAAATTCATGTTACATCAAGCAACCCAATGTTTGTATCATGAATTCACAAAAAGTCACTTGTCTGGGGCTGAGGCCCAAGCAGCAGGGGACTGGAGTCTCCACTGCACAGGGGCCTAGTCTCTTCCCCCTTCTTAGGTTGTGGGCAATTATGCTGATATACAATGACAATCTTTATATGATAACCACGACTTTGCTTTATGCTACATCACAGCCTTGATTCTTGGGACAGAATTGAAGAAGTAGCAAAGAAAATTGGGCCATTTATAAAAGTTATACAGGGTCCAAAAGAAATCTTCACTGATTTCTTACAAAGACTGACTTCATCAGTAAATAGAATGATATCAAATTCAGAAGCTAGACAGATAATAATTGGATCTCTGGCTTTTGAAACTGCTGATGAACAATGCAAATGGGTAATTAGGCCATTAAAGGCAATATAAGCACCCTTGGAGGAATGGATCCTAGATAAAATTAATATTGAATCTCACAACCATGATGATGCTTGGATAGGAGCGGTGATTTTCAGAGATTTGCAGAAAAACAGTAATGTCAGGGGTTTTAATTGTGGTAAACAAATTCACCTAATCAGGGACTTTAAACAAGGCATTCCTAGAAACATTTTTTTCAAGTTATAATCCCAACAGAATGCCCATCCTTTCTGTATTATGAAGAAGGTGTGATAAAGGTAAACACTGGACTAATGAATGTAGAGCTACAAGGGACAGACAAGGTAATCCTTTGCCCATGCCATTGGGAAACTCCATGAGGGGCCTCTCACAGGCTCCCTTGGTAAATTCAGTTTAGTTCTTTCCTGCCATCAAGAAGAAACCCCTTCCCAGAGCAATTAAAAAATAAATGCCTTTTGTTAAAAACAATACTGCTCAGCGTGATAGAACAGCTATAGCAGAGAGAACAAATATTCAGAAGAAACCATAAAGCAATTTTTTTGCAAATTTCTATAAATGAACAAAGACCAAAATTAAAAATACGAATAAATGACATTCTCTTGGAAGGTCTTGTAGACATAGGTGTGGATGTTACAATAATTGCACCAGAATCTTGGCTTCCACATAGGCTTATTCAGGAGTTAAATGTTCAGCTCTTAGGGATTGGAACATTATCTCAAGTGAAACAGAGCATGAGATACATTGAATGTATAGGGCCAGAAGAACAGAGAGGAAAATTAAAGCCATATGTGGCTAATATAGCTATGAATTTATGGGGCCATGATTTATTAAGGCAATGGGATACCCAGATTAACATTCCTCCAAACTTAAAAGCAAACCATAAACTAACATATTTTTCTGAGGAAAAAAATATTAGAAGGTATTATAAAGAATAGTCACCTACCATAAAGAGTTTACAAGAATAGGGCACAATAGCTGTTGATCTTTCAGATACCAACAGCCTTACCTTTGAAATGCTTAACAGACAAGCCTGTATGGGTTCAGCAATGGCCTTTAACAACAGAGAAACTGTAGACCTTAGAACAGCTGGTACAAGAGCTGTTAAATGCTCAGCATATTAAAGAAACTGTGGGAGCCTGTTTTCAGGTTCCTTGTAACTTTGCCCAGCAGGTCTGCATAGGGAGAATGATTGAACCATGGGCTGAGTTAAGGTGTCTGATATGGTCTGCACTTGGCTGTGCTTGGGGTGGGGAGGTCTTTTGTTCTTCCCCCTTGGTGTTTCTATAAATACCTTAGGGCAGAGACAGTCAAGGCTCCTTAGAATGGGTTCCAGGTCCTCTAAACGCTATCCTTTATTTTCTATCTGTTTATCTCCACAATCTAAATCCTTCTCTCTAATACTTCCTGCTGCTCACACTCAATAAAACTCTGGGGACTGTGTGATTGGTGGATAAACACCCTGCAGAATGGCGCCATGAACACAGTCTAAAGAAAAAAAGGGAAGGACTAAAGACAAAGGAAAATAATAGTAATATTTAGTTTTATTATAAAGACAAATGAAAATAATAGTATTATTTAGTTTTATTACAGAGTTTTTGGCAAAAGTGCAAGTCAGGTTCTACCATTGAAAAAAGGGGACATGTCCAGTGTTGTAATGGAATATACATTTAAGAGAAAAGGAAAAAATGGACTGGAAGGATTCCGATGCTGCAGCACTAAAATCTTCTCTATCAAGATTTCTATCTTCTATCTCTTTTTTAATTTCTATAAGTGAAAAATAAGTATAAGGAATTAGAGTGTAGCAATATAGTGTAGGAAAAACTTAGAAGTGATATATCATGTAGAAAAAATTATTTAAGATAAGTAAGGCCACTAGACAGAAAAAAATTGTCAATTTTCTAACTTTGGGGGCTATGAACACAAACTGGAGAAAATTTTTCTTTGAGCTTTACAGGTAGTAAAAAAAAAGCGCTTCTTTGAGCTAATTGGGCAGGAAAATGATTTCCATGGAAGCTTTTGGCCTGGGGACAGCTGAAATGCTAAGTCCAAGCAGCAGGAGAAAGTGATTTCTCCCTAAGGCAAAAATATGGGTGTAAGAAGCCAAAAAGTTTAAAGTTCAGAAGTTTGGAGTAAAGTTGGTCTTTCTCTCTTGGGGGAAAACCTTTCTCTTAAACTAAAAAGCTTTTCTTGAAAAATTTGGGAAAAATAATCTCTCTATAAAGTGTAATCTTTCTCAAACTTAAAAACTAAAACCTTTAACTTTCTCTCTCAGAAGGACAAAAATAAGAATCACCTGAAGTTATTAGTATGGGAAGAACCTGTGATTAGCTCGAAGAGAAAACAACAAACATCTTAAAATAGCAAAACCTCTCTAAATTCTGTCTTTCAAGCTTTAAAAATCCTCCCTGCAATGTAGGATGCAGGGATGGAGTTCCTAAAAAACTTCTTCTAATCTCTGTCTCTTCAAGCTAGTAAAAGGCATTGGGTCAGAGTCCTCTGAAGGAAATACTTGGGAGAGTGTTGTTAAAGAGCCACAAAGGGCCCAATAGGGCAGAAAATTGTTCACTAGGAAAAGCAAAAGAGCCAAGCTTTTCAGTTACAGGTGATATGAGGCATCAAGGTTTTTGTTTCAGAGTGATCACTTGTCAGAATGAAAGGGTGCTCCTAATTGCCCTAACACAAAGATCTCCTGAAGCAATGAGCTGAAAGTCTCTGTTAAGTGTTGTATCCTTACTTCTAACCAACTACTGATAAGCAACAATTCAGTACCTCTGAGTCTGAATGCATTCCAGGGATACTAGATTTCCTGAAGTTGTAAACAACTTCCTGGGGCACAGATCTGAGGCAGGAAGGTGCAGGACCCAAGAAAAACTGTTAATGAACAAACAAAGCTAAAGACAGTGGGAACAGCACAGTTGCCTGCTTTTCTGCAAGTCCCAGGCTGTTAGGTGGTGATATGTAGAGTCCACACCTGCAAAAAGAAATGTCTCTGAGAAAAGCTTTCATATTAGAGACCTTTCTGGGAAAGCAATAAAGCTGAACTGTGTCTGCTGAGTCAGAACACTGTCTGGGGAAAGAGTCCAGCCAGGGCAGAACAGAGAACTATCCAGGAGGAAAGCTTTCTTCTCTGTCAGAGAAAGCATCTTTCTGAGAAAAGCTTTGTTTCAACTGACTCCTGGTAAGATGAGGGAGTGAATCCCAAAGGGGTGATTGCCTCTGGCATAAGCTCTGTCCTTGACTGCATGGACAAACAAGCACAACCCACCAGTGGACTGGGTCAGGTGAAAGGCCTGATGACCCTGAAAATAGAGATGGACTAAAGCCCCTACCTTCAGAAGCAGAAAAGCTGCCCCTGTGGCATTGGAAAAAAATATTTCTGGGGCAGAGGGTATAAACTGAGACAAAATTGGGAACTGTTTGGGAGAAGGACTCTCAGAAGAAATGGAGAAGGGACAGATTCCTCCCCAGAAATGTGCTAGAGTTTTGAGGCAGATTTGTGGGAAAGAAGCCCCTACCTCCAGAGGCAGCTAGCAGAGGAACAGAGCCACAGCCTGAAGCTTTGCATCTTGGGGGAGGGGGTGAGAAGAACAAGCAAAATGAGATAAAGATCTATCAGTGGGAGAAATTCTCTCTGAAGGAGCTATGGAAAAGCTCTGTTGTAAATGCTTTTGTTTTTCACTGACTGGCTAAGGCAAACACAAGCCTGGAGGGAAGTTGGTAAAAGGAATGTCCTCCTCAAATGCACGCTAACAAGGCAGATGTGGTTCTGATAAAGGGGAGATACCTGTTGAGGACAGCTCTGAGAGTGTAGAAATCTCAATGTCACGTAGTTGAAAACATAAAATGCTTGGTTCAAACCTCCCAAGTGAAAACATTCAAAGCAAGTCCGGTAAAAGAGAGCAGAACTTTCCCAATTTCCTGTAATTGAAAAATGCAAAAAGCTTGGTTCAAACCTCCCAGGCAAGAACTTTGAAATTAAGCACTGTAAAAGAGAACTAGAAGTTGACTTTCAGACTTGAAAAGAACTATGAGAAATGAAGTCCATAAGGTAGCTTGCAACAAAGGATGTATATAAGAGAAATGCATTCTGGGAAAGGTAGTTTTTCCACTGAAGATGGCCAAACTGCCCTGAAAGACTTTTGTCAGCTTGAAAATACATTCATAGTAAACTTAAAATACAGCTTTTAAAAGAATAAGAAGGAGGAAAATCATCTAGAGTTTCTGGAATGTTAGTTCCAAGGAAAAATTGTAAGGATATGGAACTCAGAGCTTTGTGGTTTGGGGGCTCCATTGGGAAAATGCCTTATTTATCTGAATAGCTGTGCAAAGTTTTTATGGTAGTTGGATGACAAGCTACTTATAAGAGCAAACAAACCACTTTAAAATTCTTAAAACAAGGGAAAGCAGTCTATAAACTGAACATTGTCTTAGATATGAGGAAACTTACATAGTATACAAATTATATATATATCACTACATTTCTAATCTTGTTCAAGTTATTGTATCTATACAGCTCATTTAACAATGTAATTCAAATTGTTAGTCATTGAAAGTTATTATTACCAAGAATGGATTCATGAGTCACAGAATCAACTAGCTTAGGTTGACCCAAGAGAAGCTCCCTGAGACACAGAATCTGCCTGCTCCAATTAGACCAAGAGCTAAGATAAGATCCAGATGGAACCCCTAAGACACAGACACAACAATCACATAGTGGACCAATAGCAACTGGCTCAGACACAGGCACCTCTTATACCCATTGGAGGAGGAGATAGGCAGATGTCAAGGCAGAAGTACATACAACAACATAAAGAGCAATACAGCATCACCAGAACCCAGCTTTCCTTCAACAGCAAGACCTGAATATCACAAGGTAGAAGAAGCAGAAGAAAGCAACCTTAAGAATAGCATCATGAAGATGCTAGAGGACTTTCAAGAGAAACTGAAAAGTGAAATTGAGGAAAAGACAAACAAAAAAGTGGAAGAAATTAATAAAGAAATTGAGAAAAAGACAAACAAAAAATGTAAGAAATCTACAATAAAATAGAGGAAAAGATAAATAAAAATTGGAAGAAATCAATAAATCCCTTAAAGAAAATCATGTAAAGGTATTTAAAGAGGTGAGGAAAACAGTTCAAGCACTGAAAAGTGAATAGAAATAATGAAGAAGACACAAACACAGATGCAAGCATAAACAACAAAATACAAGAGATGGAAGAGAGAATCTCTGGTGTAGAGGATACAATAGAGGAAATAGATTACAAATATATAACAAATAGATACAAATAAATAACAAAGCCAAAAAAGTCATAACACAAAATGTGCAAGAATCTGGGACACCATGAAAAGACCAAACCTAAGAATAATAGGGATAGAGGAAGAGGAAGAATACTAACACAAAGGTGCTGGAGTCCAGCTCTGGATGAAGGCAGTGTCTGAAGATAGGTGGATGTAAGAGTGGCTACAGAAGAATCAGACATGGGACATTCTTAATTTTGTTTGGGAGAGATAGAGAGGAAGTGCATCTAGGTATGGCTTGTCCTAATCTGACAACATGTATCTCTCATAGGCTTTATTTATACAGAATTTAGTAAGTAAGGATACATTCATGACGTTCCAAAACATAGACCACATCGTTTTTGTTTTTGGACACGTGTTTCAATTGTTTTTTATCATCTTTTAGTCATCATTAATGAACTATGACAAAACAGAGTTATCATTTCCAATCATTTTCCCTCAGGTTTTGACATAATTAATAAACAGAGTTAACATTGTTACTCATTAACCCTATAACCAAGTTTTTGAGAAACTAGAGGCATACAACAACCTGTGCTCAGGCTAGTTGTTTTGGTTGCTTCTAGGATACTAGATCAAAACAAAATGTTCAAGTCACCTGGGCATTTTATCATGTTTCAGGCAGTGTATTACTAACTCTTAGTGGTCAGAGTGCTCAGGGAAAATCCTCAGGCTAAAGCTGCTGCAGTTTTTATTCAAATCTTGGTATAATACAATGTTTATATTTTATATCTTTGTAGAATTTGGCATTCTGTTGTTCCTTTGACTTTATAGTGGCTCTAACTTTTAAGAGAGGGAGGTCCTGACATCTTACACTTTTGTCATCTTTCTATTCTGTATTTTGCTTGTCAATATGTCTCTATGTGGGGCAGAGTTGTATGACACATAATAGTCTGAGTGTACAGTGGGAAGAGGCTTATAATCTGAGCTGTGGTCAACTCCTGTAGCCCACCAGATCTTGTTGACTTTTTTGAATTTACTTTGTTTTTAATATCTTCTTCCAGTGTAAGTACAGGAACAGGTGTTTCAAGGATGTCTCATAGCCTCATAAAGAGACCTCTGGATTTGTTATGTGTCATAACCTCCAAGGTGAAAGGAAGACATTCAAGTAAATAAGGATATCTTCCTCAAAGAGTGTGTGGGGGATAGTATGTTCAGGACTTTCCTGGATAAGCTTAGAAGCAGCATTCCTGGGAGAAGGCATAAATGATTCATAAGGAATTTTCCATCAATCCAATATCCTCAAATTCTACAAATATTAGAAGTACCCCAAGTATGTAACAGGTACAGATGAAAACCAAAGGTGGCATGGCAGCCATCATGTGGCTCAGCTCTCCTGGATCTTTGTAAAGTAGCTGTGCCAGCTTTATGACTTCTGCCATTCCATTCAGATATGGCTGTGCAACAAAGGCAAAGAAAATATATTCAACAAGATCATAGAAGAAAACTTTTCCAACTTAAAGAAGGAAATACATATGAACATACAAGAAGCCATAGAACACCAAATGGACTAGACCCCCTCCCAAATGTCCCCTCACCACTTAATAATTAAACAATCAAACCTACAGAATAAAGAAAGAATATTAAGAGTAGCAAAGGAAAAAGGCTAAGTAACTAATAAAGGCAAACCCATAAGAATAACACCCGATTTCTCAATGGACACTTTGAAAGCCAGAAGGACCTGGAGAGGTGTAATGCAGACACTAAGAGACCATGGATGCCAGCCTAGACTAATATACCCAGCAAAACTTTCAATCATCATAGATGGAGAGAACAAGACATTCCAAGACAAAACCAGATTTAAACAATACTTATCCACAAGCCCAGCCCTTCAGAAAGCACTAGAAGGAAAATTCCAAACTAAGGATGTAGTTGGAGAGCTTCTCTCCAGCTCCCACCAAGCCCTGTTAGTCCAACAATCCATTTATAAAATAAATACACAGACATTCATATTACTTAAACTGCTTGGCCATTAGCTCAGGCCTACCATTGTCTAGCTCTTACTCTTATATTTAGAACATTTCTATTAATCTATACTTTGCCACGTGGCTAGTGGCTTACCATTACCTTATCTCTTTCTTGACATGGCAGTGGCTGGCAGTCTCTCTCTGCCCCAGCCTTCAATTTCCAGAATTCTCCCCCTCATGGTTCCACGTACACTATCCTTCCTGCCTGGCTACTGGCAAATCAGTGCTTTATTTATTTTAACCAATTAGATCAATACATTTGACATACAGAACATCCCACAGCACTTACCCTTTCTTTTTTTAAAAAAAGAGAGGTTTTAACTTTTATATAGTAAAATTTCAGATAACAAAACAATTATCAAGCAAGAATTACAGTTATAATATTAAAGAATTTATCTATCTTATATTTGTGAGTCTAAAGTTTTATATCTAATGTATCTTTTATTATAACTGAGGAAATTATATCTATCTAGTCTTTAACCACTTCAAAGTCCTCAGAAGAATATAATATTACCTGAGAACCTGGAGAAGGATGAAAGCAACTTTTGGGAGTCTTTCAGGGTAGACAGAGATAGCTGGCAGCCTGGACAGTCACCTAATGTTCCTTTGTAAAGTTGGGGCATTTGTCTTTAGTCCACAGGGCTAGAATCTCTTGGTCTTCTTTTTTTTCTTTTTTTTTTTTTAGTGTCCTGTAGAACATCCAGCAGTTTCCTCTGTGAAGCAGGAACCTGAAGGACCATTTTGCTAAGCAAAGTTTAGTGGTCACCTTTTTATGGGTCCTGTACATCCAGTCAATCAAGCAGTCCAGGCAAGAACAGTTTCTTGCCCAAATGGCTATTTTTGTCAAGGTGAAGATAAGATATGAAGTGTCTTTAATGTCCATCCTCCTCTCTGAAGTAAATCGGTGTTGCCAGGAGCAGACGTGTCTCATTGTCTAGAAAGTCTAAATTTTTAAAATATTTTAAATGTCTTTAAAAGTAAGTTTATTACTCTCCACTTTTTATCCTATTATATCTATATCATATCCCCTTTTTTTCTTTAGAAAGAGATTGCATTTATAATCAACCCAATTTAAAGAAAACTATTTTTGTAGTTTTTCTGTCCCACATCAGAGGGCTCATTTGATTTGGGACATAAGAATCTCTTAACCTTTGTTTTTTTAACAATATGTCTGGGTTTTGAGAAGAAGTGAGCCAATTCCATCTCCAAAGCCAGCTGGGAATTTGGGCGTAGCTTCTCTTACTACTTCCTGTTGGAGGGGATGCTGTATCTTATGGAGATACAAAGAAAATTTTAGGATTATGGAGTAGTCTGTGAGGGTAAACATCTGAGCCAGTTGCCTTGAAACCATTCTGGATGTTGGATCATCTGGGCCATGGTGTCATAGGAGAGCTTTCAGGTGGTCTTGGATGATCAAACCTGGTGTATCTTAATCTGGAAAAAATCCACAGCCTCTGGTTTTCTGTAGAAACAAAAGCAGAAGCCCTTTTTCCATCCTTCCCTGGAACTCCCTTCTGGAACAGAGGTGAGTGCCTGGGGTTGTAATCAGAGAGGCAACCATCTCTGGGTCCAACCCCTGGGCATCAGCCATCCTGGAAGGACATGCCCAACTTGGCCCCAGTTTCCAGCCATTCGTCAGGCCCTGCAGGAAGGCTCCTCTTTTCCAAGACTGCAGGCAGACCCTGCAGTCTCCACACCTTGCCCCAACACCCATTTGCCCTAGACCCCAGCCAATTCCTAAGACTCAGAGACCAACCCCCAGCTCCCATCTGCCCAGGAACTCCCATCTGGACCAGAGAGCCCCAAGCTCCCATCCACCCAGGAATTCCCATCTGGACCAGAGCTTCCATCCTGTCCCAGAACTCCCATCAGGACAAGAAGGGCTCCCATCTGGACAAGATAAGGAGACACCAGGGACTTCCTGAGACTCAGAGTCCAGCCCCCCAGCTCCTATGCAGCCAACACTCTCATTTGGACCAGAGCTCCCATCTAGCCCAGAGCTTCCATATGGACCAGGGAGAGGCTCCTGAAATCTGTCATCTCTGTCTGTTCATATCAGCATTGTTTGTAATAGCCAGAACCTGGAAACAACCTAGATGCCCTTCAACTGAAGAATGGATAAAGAAAATATGGTACATATACACAATGGAGTACTACTCAGCAGAGAAAAACAATGACCTCATGAGGTTTGCAGGCAAATGGATGGATCTAGAAAAAATCATCCTGAGTGAGGTAACCCAGATTCAGAAGGACAAACATGGTATGTTCTCACTAATAGGAGGATACTAGATGTAAAATTAACATGACTAGACTGTTACACAACTCCAGGGAGGCTACCTAGAAAACAGGACCCTAGGAAAGACACAGGGATCACCCAATGACAGAGAAATGGATGACATCTATATGAACAACCTGGATGACCGTGGAAGTAATGAAGGGCAAGATTTGAGGGAAAGAAAGCTTAGGGGAGCAGGAGATCCCAGCTGGATCAAGAACAGAAAGGGAGAACAAGGAATAACAGACCATTGTAAATGAAGACCACAGGAGAACAGGAATAGGCAGAGTGCTGGAGAGGTCCCCAGAAATCCACAATGATACATCCTCTGTAGACTGCTGGCAATGGTCAAGAGAAAGCCTGATCTGACCTAGTCTGGTGATCAGATGGCCAAACACCCTAACAGTCGTGCTGGAACTCTCATCCAGTAACTGATGGAAGTGGATGCAGAGATCCTCAGCCAAGCCCCAGGTGGAGCTCCAGGTGTCCAATTGTCGAGAAAGAGGAGGGACTGTAAGATCGTGAAATGTTGAGACCAAAATTAGAAAAAGCACAGGGACAAATAGCCAAAAGAATGGAAGCACATGAATTATGAACCAAAGGCTGTGGAGCCCCCAGCTGGATCAGGCCCTCTGGATAAGTGAGACAATTAAATAGCTTGAACTGTTTGGGAGGCATCCAGGCTGTGGGACCGGGACCTGTCCTTAGTGCATGAGCTGGCTGTTTGGAACCTTGGGCTTACACAGGGACACTTTTCTCAGCCTGGAAGGAGGGGACTGGACCTGCCTGTACTGAATCCACCAGGTATAAATTAATCCCCAGGGGAGTCTTGGCCCTGGAGGAGATGGAATGGAGGGGAGGGGCTAGGGAGAATGTGGGAGTGGGGTGGGAGTGGGGAGGACAAGGCAACCCATGGCTGATGTGTAAAATTAAAACACAAATATAATAATTTAAAAAACTCAAAAAAAAGAAACAAAAGCAGAGACTCTTTTCCAAAGCAACATATCCTTTTATCTAAATTTTGAAGTCAAGGTACCTTTAAAATTTACATAAATTTTAACTGTTTAACTCAACAGCTTTTATGATCAAATCTTTTTCTGCAGTGAAAAATCCCAAAGACAACACAAACCAGATTCTCTGTGTAATAGCCATCTTTGTAAGATTGAAACACTACTGTGGCTGCTGGCTGCACCCACCTCAGCTTCCCAAATAGGCGGTGGTAAAATTTTACTGCCAGTTCTGGGTCTGGAGCCACGTGCATCATCAATTATCAGAAGCAGTTCTATCAAAGCAGTGTATAACCCAGAAACCTTCTTCTTCTTCTTCTTTTTTTTTTAAACTAGCAAAAACTAAATCCACCATGTAGCAAAGTAAATTGCAGACTCCTCATTCCAGCCATACTGTAGGTCAGACACACATGCCAGGAACCCACCATAGTAGCTTAAACTGGCAGGCTGTTGCTAACTTCAGAGAGACAACTAGGAATCTGTTTTAAGCTCCGTTTAAAATCTTTTGTTCTTTTAGGTTTTAGGTGGAAACTCTTACCCCATGTTGGGCACCATTTGTAGTTGGAGAGCCTCTCTCCAGCCCCCACCAAGCCCTGTTAATCCAACAACCCATTTATAAAATAAACACACGGACATTCATATTATTTAAACTGCTTGGCCATTAGCTCAGGCCTACCATTGTCTAGCTCTTACTCTTATATTTAGAACATTTCTATTAATCTATACTTTGCCACGTGGCTAGTGGCTTACCATTACCTTATCTCTTTCTTGACATGGCAGTGGCTGGCAGTCTCTCTCTGCCCCAGCCTTCACTTTCCAGAATTCTCCCCATCCTGGTTCCACGTACACTATCCTTCCTGCCTGGCTATTGGCCAATCAGTGCTTTATTTATTTTAACCAATCAGATCAACACATTTGACGTACAGAACATCCCACAGGATGAGGAAGTCAGATACACCCATGAAAACACAGGCAATTGACCCATCCAGCAGGTCAGGTTATTCGAGGGTCTCGAGGAGGGAACCACCGAAAGCCAATGGGGGCAAGAAGAGAAGGAGACCAGGCGCATAAAGAAAGACAGAGTCAGTCTGAGTAGTGTCAAGGTCTCGTTTATTGGCAGAATATTACAGCTTATAAGCAGGATTTCAGGCAGGGAGGGGGAGCAGGGAAAGGAGAGTGGAAATTTTTGAGAAGAATCAGGGTGGTCAGGGTGGGGGGTGTTTTTGGTCCCAGGCTCTTGCATTTGGCTGATTTACAGTTTATTCCAGGTGGCCTATCTAAACATTTTTGTGGTTAGGCCAAGGACGCCCTGCTTTTGCAAGACTCCAAGAAGCAGAAAAACTCAAGACAACAGTCCTGGGTCAAAGAGTTCTGGGTCAGTCTCCAACAGGCAATAGATAACCCCACAGCAGTAAACCCAAAGAAGAGAAGTACACATACTACCACCAAAAGATAACAGGAACTAACAATCACTGGACATAAAAATCCCTTAATATCAATGAACTTAATTTACCTATAAAAATCACAGGCTAACAAAATGGATATGAAAGCAGGAGCCATTTTTCTGATGCATACAAGAAACACACTTCAATTTCAAAGATAGATACTACCTCAGAATAAAAGGCTGGGGAAAGTCTTTCCAATCAAATGGTCTTAAGAAGCAAGCAGGTATAGCCATCCTAATATCCAGCAAAATAGACTTCAAACTAAAATCAATCAAAAGAGATCAAGAAGGATGTTACATACTCATTACAGGAAAGATCCACCAAGATGAAGTTTCAATTCTGAACATTAATGCCCCGAATACAAGGGCACCCACATATGTAAAAGAAACATTACTAAAGTTAAAAGCACAAATCAAACCCCACACATTAATAGTGGGAGACTTCAACACCCCACTCTCACCACTGGACAGACCTGCCAAATCAAAACATAATAGAGAAATAATGGACTTAACAGATGTCATGACTCAAATGGACTTAATCGATATCTACAGAACATTCCATATGGGATGCAATATGCACAGATTCAATATACAGGTTCCTTCAAAACCCTGTACTTCACAAAACTGGAAAATCTAAAAGAAATTGACAATTTTCTGGATAGGTACCACATACCTAAGTTAAATCAAGGCCAGATAAACTATTTAAATAGTCCAATAACCCCTAAGGGAAAAGAAACGGTCATTAAAAGTCTCCCAACAAAAAATAGCACAGGACCAGATGGTTTCAATGCAGAATTCTACCAGATTTTCAAAGAAGACTTAATACCAATACTCTTTAAATTGTTCCACACAATAGAAACAGAAATAATATTACCAAACTCCTTCCATGAGGCTATAATTACCCTGATTCCCAAGCCAAACCAAGTTGCAACAAAGAAAGAGAACTACAGAACAATCTCCCTCATGAACAATGATGCAAAAATACTCAATAAGATTTTGGCAAACAGACTCCAAGAACACATCAAAAAAATTATCCACCATGATCAAGTAGGCTTCATTACAGAGATGCAAGGATGGTTCAACATACAAAAGTCTGTCAAAGTAATACTCCATATAAACAAACTGAAAGAAAAAAACCACATGATCATTTCATTAGATGCTGAAAAGGCCTTTGACAAAACTTAACATCCCTTCATGATAACGGTCTTGGAGAGATCCGGAATACAGGACCATTCCTAAACATAATAAAGGCAATTTACAGGTTAGGGATTTAGCTCAGTGGTAGAGCACTTGCCTAGCAAGCACAAGGCCCTGGGTTCGATCCTCAGCTCAAAAAAAAAGTAAAGGCAATTTACAGCAAGCAAATAGCCAACATCAAAGTAAATGGAGAGAAACTCAAAGTGATTCTACTAAAATCAGGAACAAGAGAAGGCTGTCCACTTTCCCTTACTTATTCAATATAGTACTTGAAGTTCTATCCAGAGCAATAATACAACATAAGTAGATCAATGGGATACAAATTGGAAAGGAAGAAGTCAAGCTTTCCCTATTTGTAGATGACATGATAGTATACATGAGTGACCCCAAAAATTTGACCAAGGAACTCATACAGCTTATAAACACATTCAGCAACATAGCAAGATACAAGATTAAATTTAAAAAAATCAGTAGCCCTCCTATATACAATTGACAAACAGGGTCAGAAGGAAATTAGAGATACATCACCCTTTACAATACCCACAAATGATATAAAATACCTTGGGGTTATGTTAACTACACATGTGAAGGACCTGTATGATAAGAACTTTAAGTCCCTGAAGAAATAAATTGAAGAAGGTGTCAGAAAATGGAAAGATCTCCCATGTTCATGGATAGGTAGGATTAACATAGTAAAAATGGCAATCTTACCAAATGCAATCTACAGATTCAATGCAATCCCCATGAAAATCCCAACACACAGTTCTTCACAGGCCTGGAAAGAATAATACTCAACTTCATCTGGAAAAAAATGCAGGATAGTCAAAAGAATTCTGTACAATAAAACAGCCATTGGAGGCATCACGATCCCTGACTATAGAGCTACAGTAATAAAAGCAGTTTGGTACTGGCATAAAAACTGACATGTGGACCAATGAAATCGAATTGAAGACCCTGACATTAATCCGCATACCTATGAACATATAATTTTTGACAAAGAAGCCAAAACTGTACAATGGAAAAAAGAAAGCATCTTCAACAAATTGTGCTGGCATAAATGGATGTCAACATGTAGAAGGCTGCAAATAAATCCATATCTGTCACCGTGCACAAAACTTAAGTCCAAGTGGATCAAAGACCTCAACATAAATCCAGTTACTCTGAACCCAATAGAAGAGTAAGTAGGAAGTAGTCTTCAATGCATTGGCACTGGAGATCACTTCCTAAATACAATACAATTAGCACAGAAACTGAGAGAAACAATTAATAAATGGGACCTCTTGAAACTGAGAACCTTTTGTAGGGCAAAGGAAACAGTAAGCAATACAAAATGACAGCCTACAGAATCGGAAAATATCTTCATGAACCCCACATCTGACAGAGGGCTGATATCCAGAATACATAAAAAACTCAAGAAATTAGACATCAAAATACCCAGTAGTCCAATTTTAAAAATAGGCTATAGAGCTAAACAGAGAATTCTCAACAGAAGAAGTTCAAATTGCTGAAAGACACTTAAGGAATTGCTCAACATCCTTAGTCATCAGGGAAATGCAAATCAAAACAATGCTGAGATACTATCTTACACCTGTCAGAATGGCTAAGATAAAAAACCCTGAAGACAGCTTATGTTGGAAAGGATGTGGAACAAGGGGAACACTCCTCCACTGTTGGTGGGAATGCAAACTTGTACAGTCACTTTGGAAATCAATATGGCGCTATCTTAGAAAATTGGGAATCAACCTCCCTCAGGACCCAACTATACCACTCTTGAACATATACCCAAGGAATGCTCAACTATGTTCATAGCAGCATTACTTGTCATAGCCAGAACCTGGAAACAACCTAGATGTCACTAACAAAATAATGGATAAATAAATTGTGGTACATATACACAATAGAGTACTACTAAGCAGAGAAAAACAATTACATCATGAAATTTGCAGGCAAATGGATGGAACTAGAAAATATCATCCTGAGTGAGGTAACCCAAACCCAGAAGGACAAACATGGTATGTACTCACTCATAAGTGGATTCTAGAAGTAAAGCAACGTATAACCAGACTGCAACTCACAAATCCAAGGAGGCTACCTAGTAAAGAAGACCCTAAGAAAGACACAGGGGTCAGCCAACGACAGAGAAATGGATGAGATCTACATGAGCAAACTGGGGGTTAGATGGGTAATGGAGGGCAAGGGTCTGGGGAAATAGAGCTTAGGGGAGCTGGAGGTCCCAGCTGGATCAGGGACAGAGTGGGAGAACAAGGAAAGAAATGAAGACCCCATGGGAGTAGGAAGAAGTAGAATTCTAGAGAGGTCCCCAGAAATCCACAAAGATACCTCCACAATAGACTACTGGCAATGGTCGAGAGAATGCCTGAGCTGCCCTACTCTGGTGATTTGATGGCCAAACACCATAACTGTCATGATAGAACTCTCATCCAGTGACTGATGGAAGCAGATGCAGAGATCCACAGCCAAGCCCCATGAGGAGCTCTGGGAGTCCAATTGGTGAGAGATACGAGGAATTATATGAGCAAGAGATATTGAGACCATGATTGGAAAAAGCACAGGGACAAATAGTCAAACTAGCAGAAACACATAAACTGTGAACCAATAGCTGAAGAGCTCCCATGGAACTATACCAGGCCCTCTGAATAAGTGAGGCAGTTAATGAGCTTGAACTGTTTAGTAGGTCCCCATTCAGTGGACTGGGACCTGTCCTTGGTGCATGAGTTGGCTTTTTGGAACCTGAGGCATATGCTGCGACACTTTACTCTCCTTGGTGCCTGGAGGAGGGGACTGGACCTGCCTGAACTCAATTGACCAGGCTGGGCTGAGTCCCCAGGGGAGACCTAGCCTTGTAGGAGGTAGGAGTGGGGGGTGGTTTAGGTGGGGAGGCTGGGGAGTGGGAGGAGGGAGGGCAGGGGAATCGGTGGCTGATATGTAAAATTAATTTAATTATAAATTAAAAATATTTATAAAAAAAGAAATGAAGTCTGTCTCAAAATACATGTATGAATAGAGTATAATTGACCTGTTCCATTTAACTAGTATAGTCCACAAAAGTAAATAAAAGGAGACTTTCAGCATAAGTATTCTTAAGATTGATAACTGAATAATATATATATTTTAGGGGGAATCTGGGTGAGGTTAGAATAAGAAATAGGAACTACTCGGTTAAGAGTGATTTTTGTCTTATTGATCAGATGAAGACCTTGAACTAACCTCATTTTAGAGGGAGCTTTTCTAACAACACAGATGACAGTTGTAAATAGACTAAAATATATTTTAGTAATTGTAGGGGTTTTCTTTTCTTGTTTTACTCATGAGAAGCAGAACTTCTGTATGTTCAGGTTTGAGATGATATTGCTTCTGATAGGGAAAATAGGAAAGGTCCTTATTATGGATGGCAGTAGGAAAATCTATGTTTGCCCTTTCTTTGTCATCCACACTTGTCTGTACTGAGGCCTCCACATTGCTCTCTACTAGAGACCAACAATGATATTGACCTGGAGGGAGAAGTCTAGATAACAGATCTTTTCCCAGTAAGTAGCATACAATATGAGAAACTTTCAGAAAAGAATGACAGAAGTGGAAGTCTACTAAGAAAAGTAGGAGGTTGAGTAAAATAATACCCAAGTTGCTGCCAAAATACAACCTAAAGAATTTTGACTTTTTATGCAGGGAACTAGGGGAGAAGGAAATAATGAGAAGAATTATGCTCCCAAGTTGATCAAGAATGGAGTCTCACTATTTTCAACAGTCAACACTAACCAGAGGTCTGGGAGCTTCATGAGCATAATAAAAAACCTATGTGGGAGGCCCTAAGACCTATCATTGTAAGAAAGGTAAGGGCCTGGGACATAATTGGGCATGAGGACAAAGACATTTCCAGTGACTTCCTTTAAAATAAATATAGTCCCCTGAGAAGCCTCTCAGAGTTTTCTTGACAGTAGCAGCCCTCTTGCACGCATAGAAAGCATGACTTAGGAAGTCACCTTGTATCTGGGAGGGTAGCCTTGAATTATCCTCCAGGCCACCATCAGTTCCCCATGATGCTTACTGTTTCTCCTTTTCTTGACTTGGCCTCAGCTGAAAGAGACTGAATTTGTGGCCTGCACATGTTTCTCTGGGTCATCTGTTAACTTCTGGAGTTTTTCCTCAGGAGAACATCCTCTTCTTGTGAGTCCGATCTCACATTGGTTTGTTGCTCATTGTCTCTCAGAACACCTTAAGGAAGAGAACAGGAGCCTGCTTATATTCCTGAAGTCCACAGGAACTTGGAACAACTGAGGCTTAACCATGGCCTCTTAAGACCTTCCACACCATACAGAAAAGATCCCCTCCTCCCTGATTTATGAGAGTAATTTATACCACAGAAGGTGTTCTGAAATGCAACTGCCACATCATTGATAGTGCAGTCTTCATCTACTTTAGCCCTGTGTGTAGTGAGAAAGCCACTTTAATCCTTGACCTAAAACTGTCTTTTTCTTTTTTCTTTTTTCTTTTTTTTCTTTTTTTTTTCTTTTTTTCTTTTTTTTTTTTTTTTTTGCTTTTTCGAGACAAGGTTTCTTTGTGTAGCTTTGTGCCTTTCCTGGAACTCATTTGGTAGCCCAGGTTGGCCTCAAACTCACAGAGATCTGCCTGGCTTTGCCTCCCAAGTGCTGGGATTAAATGCATGTGCCACTACCACCCAGCTAAAACTGTCTTTTTCTAATGGGGATAATTTTTCTGGTAACAGTATCACAACTCTCTAAGATAATTCACATATCTGATTTAATCACTCAAAAATGTGAACATAATGATCTTTATTTTATAGTTTTTCAGCTCTTCCTTAATGACATTTTATTCTGGTAACATTAAGAATCCATAAACTCTTAGAACTCTACATATTTACATGAACTGTTAGAACTCCTGATATTCCTTCAGGGTTAAGCTTCCTGGTAGAACTGCAGAAGGAGAATTATAATTCTTTTTTGTTACCAAGAAATTTAATTAAGGATATGCAGGTTCTCTCAAACTTACTTATCTGGAGATCAGAAAACTATCTAAGGTACTCTCTACTGACCCATGGCTTTGTTTCCCTCAAAGTTGCTCAGGTGGGCTTTCCTCTGGAGAGAATTTTGCCTCTGAAGCTCTATCAGTAGGATACTTGTTCTTCTGATATGCCCTCCTTTTTATACCATCTCACCAGAGTTAGATCATGCTACAACTAGAGTTAGTGAGCAAATCTTGCAATCTTGATAATTTCTGGACAATCCCACATATATAGGAAAAATAAGACATGGGATTCACTGAGATGTTCTCTGTTGTTTAAAAAATAACTCTCATCATCCTGTCATATTTAATTAATTGTTCTCCTTACAATCACTTTTATTTATTTCCTCAAGTGTATTTCATCCATGCACTGATTGAGAAAAATTGTAAAACTCCCCTTTTAATCACCTAAAGGTCAAACTTGCTTCCAGAAACAAACTAGTGGTGAAGCTTAAGGAATCTTGGAGGATTCTGTCCCCACTTATAAAGTGAAATCAAGATTTGTAGATATTAATGGAGAATTCCCTAATATGATCAATCCACACAGGTCTATTAAATGGGTAACAGAATTTATTAAGATATAAATTGAAGAAATACACTCACAAATACAGAACAGAGTACACAGCTGAAGCTGTCATCTGATCTGACCAGGAGTGAATCCACCTTCCAGACAGGAGCAGGGAGAAGGATTATGTGACCTTTCTCCAACTCCTTATAAGAGGTCATGTACAACAGGAGGAAGCACTGCCTGCTTTGGGTGATATAACCCAAGGTCATGGGCAGAGCAAATACCACCGACATTTTCCCTTTTTGTCTAAATAAGAAGGTTCTAATCTTAATGCAAACTATATACAATAAGAATGATTATCAAGTATTGTCTAGGAAAAACAAAGGGTGATAACATGAACAAAAATGTAACTAAAACCAACAAGAACAACAGCAAACAAGTAAGACATGCTAAATGTCCAGAACATGTTTAAATGGCCATTTACCGAGATTACTCCAACAGCTGTCCTGTCTTGAAGATTCTAACTCTAGTACTAATATGTTCTTGCTAAGATAAAAGAAGATTGTAACTGTAGTCTTCAGCTGCATAAAAGACCTGAGAAGTAACATAATAATACCTAACAAAACAGAAAATGCAAGGAAGCAATTTCTGAAATTCTTGCTAAAATAGACAGAGAAAGCAGGTAGCCTGGGCAGTCACCTAAAAATTATCACCATCATTGGGGCATCCAATTTGGCTACAGGACTAGAATATCTGACAGGCCATTTCTAGAAGTAGGAATTTTGAAAGACCATCTTACCCTTTCTTGACAAGTTTCAGTGGTCGTGTTTCCTGCTAGTACTGAAAGAACTGTGTTCATGCTGTCAGCAGTAGAGGCAAGGGCAGTTTTTTGCCCAGCAGACCAATTTGTCCAAGAAGAAGACAAACTTACAATGGAAATGTCCTAGAAGCCTGACATACTCTCAATATCAGATCAGTGCTGCCAGGAGCAATCAAATCTCACATCAACAGAATTCTTAGTTATGAAAACATTTAAATGTCATATTCCCCATGTCTATGAAGTGATTGAAGATTAACTATTCATCTGAGATATGTTTCTGTAAATCTGGACAACCTAAGTAACATAACTATAGAAATGACCAGCATTGGTGACTATAGTTCTGTAAGTCTTACACACCTAAATAATTTAAGGTCTAAGGCTTCACATTAACAAATTAAACAGTCTCTAAGCAGATGTACTGTATAAGGACAATGACCTCAAAATTGTGACAATACACAAAATATCTTAAACAAGATCAGAGATGTATAGTGCAATATGCAAAATGACAACATATCCTTAATGTGTATAATTATACGAAATATTCTAAACAAAGGTAGAACATACATACAGAATGATAAATATAGTATTACACTTGTATCAATATACAAAATATTTCAAACAGGAGTAAGAATATGTGTACAATACAACAACAATAGTTTTGTATTTGTATCAATATATAAATTACCATAAATTTGAATACAAGAACAGTTTACATTTGTATCAATATATAAGAATCCACATCAGTGAAAATCGTAGGCTGATATTTTACTGAATTAGTTTACTAGTAAAAACAATAATCTACCTTAATATCCTATACCTGTCCATTCCCATTTTCTTTTCTAAAGGAGAATACTGAGTCCATATTTTATTGTTCCACTTCCAACCCTGGATATATCCATATAAACATATATCCATAAACCTGAGAAAAATGAAACCTTTGGGAGATGGGTGTCTTTTTCTTTTTCTTTCTTTCTTTTTTATACCTAGAAATGTTGCAGACAACCTTTCGATTTATTTACTCTGAAACTTCTTCCAGTCTTTTGTGAATTAAAACAAGTTTCCAATGGCAGATACTAAAAGTAGCAATCAAGTCAACAAACATTAAGCACATCTACAGAAATGATTACTTTATATTTCAAATTGTATCATTTCCAATGCGTACAGTATAATACAAATAGTAACAAAGTCAAAGGTGTTATAGTGTTAGCCTGTGAATCTTTTTTAAAATTATTTTATAATTAATTATTCTTTATATATCAGCCATGGATTTCCCTCTCCTCCCTCCTCCTACCCTCTCCCCTCCCTTCACTCCACCCCCCATTACCACCTACTCCAAGGCAGGTACTCCTTTGGGGATTCAGCTCAGCCTGGTAGATTCAGTTGAGGTTGGTCCAGTCCCCTCCTCCCTTCACCTAGATGAGTGTTGTTGTTTTTTTTTTATAATTACCTCCTGCTATTTAGGGGGGATGGTATCTGTGTGGGGTCATATAAGAAAGCTTAGATAGCTACGTCTCAGTTGGGCTAGCTGTAGTGTCTGCAGCCAGTCTCAGTAATGGACAAGACTGTCTGAGATTCCACAAATGTAGTATGATGGACCATCTCATTTTGGAACTTTCCTATAGAGTTTTCACTCCAAAGCTGATCATCAAGTAATGTTTTTAGGTACTATTTTATCTTTCTGGATGGAGTAGAGTCATTGTTGTGGGGCCCCATCTTCCTTCTGGAGACTTCAGAGTTTGCAGTTGGGAAGAATTATTTTCATTGTGGAAAATTTAAGCATTACTAATATCAAAAGGGAAAGTTTGGATTTAAAGATGACATGACAGATAAGGAAGAATTATGAGAAATCATGAATAAGCATGGAGAGAAATATAATCTTGATAGCAATGGTCCTTAGATTATTGATTTTCTTTTATCTCACACCAGTTGGCTCTTCTGAGATGAGACACAATCTCTTAATTTTTTCTTTTAAAAACATGCATGACTTTAGAGAAGGAGAGTGTCACATTCCAACTCCAAAACCAGATGATTTATAATTGAATCAGGAACACAACTATTCTAGAGTGAAAGAGATATTGATTTTAGACAGTGAGATATTACCCTGTAGAGTATATTGATACCAATAAGTTCTTCCCTTCTGCTGTAGATGTCTGGGTGTCTAAGGCCTTATGATTTCTTTTTTCTTTTGAGACAGGGTTTCTCTGTAGCTTTGGAGGCCGTCCTAGAACTCGCTTTGTAGACCAGGCTGGCCTCAAACTCAGAGATCCACCTGCCTCTGCTCCTGAGTGCTGAGATTACAGTCATGCACCACCACCGCCTGGCATAATTTCTTGAAAATAGGTATTCCTATTAAATGGGTATTCTAGTAAAGACAAAAAAAATAGAGCCCCACCATGATCCTTGTTTGTTGAGTTTTTCTTACAGCTTGTAGAGTTGTCACATTGGTGGATGACTTATTCATTCCCCTCATCAAGGAATTCTTCCTGTTCAAAGTGAATTTTTATTAATTTTGTTGGTATCCATAGCTTTTTTTCTCCTGCAGAAACAAAAGCAAGACCACTTCCCCAATGTAGGACATATCCTGGTTTCAATTCCAAGGTCAACACATCTTTGAAATAAACCAGTGGGTTAGCTCAAGAGTTTTTTCTATTGTTCAGTGTCTCTCCACAGCTGTTGTTCCTTTCTCATCAACATTGAGAAAATGCAAGGTTAATATAGCATTATGTAATCTACAGGAGTCATTGTTACCTGTTGCTGTTTATTTAGCACATCATTTAAAGTTCAATTGGATCTTTCTATGACTGCTGGCCTATGGGATTGTGTGATATACTTGTAACATGCTTTATATCGTAATAAGCAAAAATAGATTCATTTTATTTGACATAAGCTGGAGCATTGCCAGTCTTAGTTTTACAGATATTACCATGAGTGCCATAACTACAAACAGATGTGTAATCACAGAGTCAGCCTTTTCAGAACTCATAGGAGTTGCCCATTGAAATCCTGAATAGGTGTCAATGGTATGGTGTACATATATTAATCTTCCAAAATCTGCTAAATGAAACTCATCATCCATCTATCAAAATTTCTTTACTTTGTATACTTTTTGGGTTTCTTTCTGCAGGTAAAGGAGTTTGGTTATATAAGGAACACAAGTAGGTCAATTTTTTTTTTTTTACAATTTCCTTGGCTTGTTGTCAAGTGATAGAGAAATCCTTCTTCAATACCTTGCTAGTTATGTGGTGTTTCTTATGACATGATGAGCCTTCAAGCACGTTACTTGTATTAGGAACTTTTCTGTGTCCTGGAATGCTGGCGGTCAGGAAAAATTTCTCCCACTTGCATCCCCCAAGTAAACACACAGAGGCTTATATTAATTATAACTGCATGGCCATGGTTCAAGTCTTTTCCTAGCTAGCTCTTATATCTTAAATTAGTCTGTGACTAGTAATCTATGTATCTCCACATATTCCATGGCTTTACCTGCATTCCATTACATGTTGCTTCTTGGGCAGCTGGCTGATGTCTCCTGACTTAGCCTTCCTCTTCTTGAATTCTCCTTGTCTGCTTATCTCACCTGTACTTCCTGCCTGGATACTGGCCAATCAGTGTTTTATTAAACCAGTGTACAAAAGCATCACCCCAGAGCATTTCTGCTTTTCTGTTTAATTAAAAATGAAAATCTTAACTTTAACATAGTAAAATTGCATATAACAAACAGTTTTCAAGCAAGAATTACAGTTACAATATCTAGTATAATTTTATTATGTAAAATTAAAGAAAATATTTTATCTATCCTAAATTTGTGAGTCTAAAGTTTCATATCTAATTTATCTTTTATCATAACAAAGAAAAATTGTAATTATAACTATCTAGTCTTCAACTACATCAACAACCTCAGAAGGATACAATATTACCTAAATAAACAGGAAGAACATTGTAAGCCACTTCCAAAAATCTAGAATAACAGAGACAGCTGTCTGCCTGGACAGTCATCCAAAGTTCCTCTGTAAATTTGGGGCATCCATCTTCAGCACACAGGTCTAGAGTCTCTCAGTCACTTTCTCCTGTGTCTGGAAGTTTCTTCTGGGAAGCAGAAACCTGAAGGAACATTTTGCTTTGCAAAGTTCAGTGGTTACCTTCCTATGGGTTCTGCTTGTTCACTTTATACAGCATACTCTCAAGCAGTCAAAGCAAGTACACTTCTTTGCCCAGTGGCTACCTTTTGCCACAAAGACAGCAAACTCCATAATGAGTTTCTGCAATGACCATTATCTTCTCTGAAGTGGAATGGTGCTGCCAGGAGCAGACAAGTCTGAATGTTCAGAAAGTCGAAGATCTTAAAACATTTTAAATGCCATATTCTGTAGGTCTTTGAAGTATTTGAAGATTACCTACCTAATTGAAATTTATCTATGTATACCTAGAAAACTTAACTAACATGACTATAAGTTTGATTATTATAGATGATTAATTATTAGTCTCTATTTCTCAACTATACATTAAAATTTCAAATGAGTTGTACAAACATAATACCTTAAACAAGAGTATAAATATATATACAGTATAACAAAATTAACTTTAAATTTGTATCAATAAACTAAAATCTATAGCAATTTAAAACAAGTTGCTCTTTAAAAGTAGATTTTATCCTTTCATCTTATCATATCTATATCATATCCCCTTTTTTCCTTTTAGAAAGATATTGACTATGACCAATAACAATTTGTAACCAACAACCTTAACAAAGACAAACATCCATAATCCATTTTGGGGGAATGTGGGCATAGTGTTCCAGGCTATTTCTTGCTGATTGGGGGTTGTTGTATTCTTATGGGGATCCTGAGAAAATTAAGAATTATAGGGCTGGAGAGATGGCTCAGTGGTTAAGAGCACTGGCTGTTCTTCCAGAGGTCCCGAGTTCAATCCCCAGAAACCAAGTGGTGGCTCACAACCATCTATAATGAGATCTGGTGCCCTCTTCTGGCATGTAGACAGAACACTGTATGTGTAATAAATAAATCTTTTAAAAAATTATAATTCAGGCCTGATTGGAATAGTCTGTGATGTTGTATTCTCTGAGCCAGTTGCCTTGAAGCTATTTTTGGATGTTGGATAATCTGAGCCTCTCAGGGGGTCTTCCTTGGTCAAACCATATTAGCCTGGAAGCAATCCACAGGTTCACATCTTCTGTGGAATCAAAAGCAAAACCTCTTTTCCAAAGCAACGTATCCTTAGACATTAATTTTGAAATCAAGATACTATATATACTATATAGTATATATATATATATACATATATTTATTTATTTATTTATAATATATAATATAATATATATAATACATATAATTATATATTAATATATCTTTAACTCAGCAGTTTTTATAATCAAATATCTCTCTGCAGTTAAAAATCCCAAAGACAACATAATCCAGACTCTTTGTGTGATTTTCATATTTACATGGCTTATTTTTATATTACTTTTACTGTCCCTTTAAATACTTCATCTTTTGAAGGATTGATTTTTTTAAGATTTTTTTTATTTATTATGTATACAATGTTCTGTCTGCATGTATCCCTGCTGACCAGAAGAGGGCACCAGATCTCATTTCAGGTGGTTGTCAGTCACCATGTGGTTGCTCAGGACCTTTGGAAGAGCAGACAGTGCTCTTAACTGCTGAGCCATCTCTCCAGCCCCGATTGATTTTTATATAACTGTCTGTATTTCTTTTTCTCTATCTTTTAAGCCTATGTACATTTTTTACACACACTGTAAACAGTTTAGGGTTTATTCCATGTGCAATTGTCTTATTTTGAATCTATAATCTTTATCTAGCCAGGAGACAGTTTAAACTTCTTAACTGTGTGGCCAGGACTGTTGGCTGCTGACTCTGCCCTTTTTAGTTTTTCAACATGGTGGAGGTAATTCACCAGCAGCTCTGGGAGCCCTGTTGTCTGCTGACTCTGGGGGCAGTGGGTCTATGCTTCTATTAAAGCAGCAAAATATCCAGAAACCTCTTTTTTCTATACTAGCAAAGGCCAACCCACCACACAGCTTGTGCAGCTTAGAGATGCCACTATGTACAGTGGCAGGAATCTGCCATGCTGCATTCAAGCCGAAAAGCTGTTGTGTCTGGCTACCCACAGGAGACATGAAGCAGGAATCTATTTTTGGCTCTATTTAGAATCACTTATTAAGTATTCTCAGATTTCAGGTAGAAACTTAAGCCATTGGGCATCATTTGTAGTCAGAGTTGTTCTGTGTCCTGGCCTGATGGTGGTCAGGACAAATGTCTCCCACTCACATCCCCCATGTAAATACAGAGAGGCGATTATATTAATTATAACTGCATGGCCATGGATCTAGCCTTTTGCTAGCTAACCCTTATATTTTAAATTATCCCATAACTAGTAATCTATGTATCACCATATGTTCCCTGGGTTTACCTGTGTCCCATTACATGTTACTTCTTGGGCAGCTGCCTGGCATCTCCTGACTCAGTCTTCCTTTTCACAAATTCTCCTTGCTTGCTTATCCTACTTATACTTCCCACATGGTTACTGGCCAATCAGTGTTTTATTAAACCAGTGTACAAAAGCATTATCCCACAACAATTACCTATTAATGACTGATCAATCTCATCACTACTTTGTGCTGGAGGACCTAGCAGACAATATGGGATCTTGATATGTGATATATATATAATGTTTCCTATTTCTGATTATTTCCTGTAATCATATATAGAGTGAGTTAATTCTGTATTATTAGGAATAAATTCAGCAGTTTCAATATATTAAAAAAACTCTCTCTGCATATTGAATCATTAACTATATTGAGAGGTACTGTGAAGTCCATTAGTACCAGAAGAATGGTATATAGTTTTGGCCATTTGTACAGAATTCTAGGGGCTTTGAACAACTTTATTTGAATCTCCTGATTCATATCCTTCCTTTCCTGATTAATGTGCATGAGTATAGAATGTGGGGACTCCAGGGATTGGTTTTTGCTGTACAATATGAGGAAGGACCAATTCAGTTCTCTTTATGGATTCTATTCTCTTGCTTTTGGGATAACAGCTGATACTATCTCCCAAAAAGTTACTGCAGACTCTTTGCCAGTATGCATTATGTTTCCAGAATGAGGAAATTTCCTCATTAGTTAAAGGTACTACAGTTTTTGCTGGGTCCATTCCTATCATCTGATGAAGTCTTAATTTTTCTTTTAGAATCAAATCAGAGATCTTTTCTACATAAGTCTTTAACCTCTTACTTGGTTTACATGATAGAAATACCCATTACTGTATAATATCTTCTCTCTGCATCAAAATCTCTGTGGGGGAGTGTCTTGAGGGGAATATGACCAGAATACATTTAAGTTCTGGATTCACACAATCAAAATGTGCCTCTCATGTTTTCTTTTCTATTAGAGCCAATTCCTCCTCAGGTTAAGCTGATAATTCTCTTGGACCATTTAAGTCCTTGTCCCTTTTGAGAGTGTTAGCCAAACTTACTAGTCCAACATTAGGTATTCCAATTATAGCCTGTAAGTTGGAAATGCTTCCTAACAATTTTTGAAAATCACTAAGAGTCTGCAATTGATCTCTTCTGAGTTGTACCTTCTGGTGTCTAAATTTTTGTAGATCTATCTCATATCCTAAGTAGTTAATGGAATTTTCTCTTTGTATTTTTTGAGAAGCAGTTTGTAATCCCCAGTGAGGCAAAATTTTCTTTACATCCTCAAACATTTTTTCTAACGTACCTAACTTTGGAACAGCTTATAAAATATCATCCATATAATGGTAGATTATAGATTGTGGAAATTTTGTATGAATTATTTCCAAAAGTTTTTTGTGCAAAATATTGGCAGAGCATAGGGCTATTTAACATTCCCTATGGGACCACCTTCCATTGATATCTCTTGACCGGCTGGGAATTATTCTAAGAAGGTACTGTGAAGACAAATTTTTCTCCATCCTTTTCTTGTAGAGGTAGGACAAAGAAACACTCTTTTAAGTCAATAACTATAATTGGCCGTTCTTTGGGTAACAGAGAAGGCAAGGGCATCCCATTCTGTAGGAAGCCCATAGGATGAATTACTTTATTAATAGCTCTCAAATCTGTCAGCATTCTCCAATTTCCAGATTTCTTTTTAATAACAAATACAGGAGAATTCCAAGGGCTGGTAGATTCTTTAATGCGTTGAGAATTTAACTCCTCTTGAACTAGTTGTTCTGAAGCTTGTAGTTTTTTGTCAAAGGCTATTGTCAAACCCACGCAGGTTTATCAGTTAGCCATTTTTAAGTTAGAGATGTTGGTACTTCATAGAGTTCAACAGCAGTTATGCTCTGTTTATGTACAGCCTGAACAATTGATGGCTGGGTTTTTTTATAGTATCTTATAATGCTATTTCTAGAAACATGAATAGAGCCAGGCATGGTGATATACACCTTTAATCCCAGCACTAGCTACCCATAGAGTTCTGGAGATCTGTACAGACGGGAAGTGATAAAGCTGGGTGGAAAGAGGAAATTGATGCAGCTGGGGACAGAGAGGAAGTAAGATGGCAGGGCACAGAAAGGTAAATAGGTAGGAGTATACAGGAAGTAGCTCTCTCTTGGACTGAGGATTTCTTAGCAGTAAGAATTTGTGGTTTGACTTGTTCTATTCCTCTGATCTCTCAGTTTTCACCTCAATATTTGGCTCTTTTTTTATTAATAAGACCATTCAGCAATTTGTCTTACAAATTATAGTCACAGCTGCACCTGTGTTGTCCAGGCCCTCCAGAACAACACCATTAACTCATACGCTAAGCTTGTGGCCTTTGTTCTTTTATAGAAGTCTGCCAAAATATTCATTTGATGGTGTTTTTTGAATTTTTGATTGATCTATCAGAGCTGTTCTATCATGCAGTGCCATATTTTTTTTACATTAGACACTGGGTTATTTAATTGTCTTGGTGAGGAATTCCTTCCACAGTTGCTGGAAATGTTTTGACCTTGCTTAGTTTGGGGGCCTGTGAGAAGCCCTCAAGGCATTTTCTACCAGTAAAGGTTTGCCTCATATATCTAGTGTTGATCTGTATTCATTGGTCCAGTGTTGGCCTTTGCCACATCTTCTGCATAATCCAGATGATCATGGTCTCCCAGTTGGTTTATTTCTATAAGCAGTATTGTTTCTAGGAGCACCCTGTGTAAAATTTCTCCTTATATGACCCAGTTTACCACATTAAAACACTTGATACCCCAAATCGTCCTTCCTCCTCTGCAAATTGCCTCTCCTATCCAAGCCTCATTACTATAGTTAAAAGACTCAGCATCATTTGTATGTTGAATCTTTTCATCCAAAGATGGTGACCTAAACTTTAAAGATGTAAGTATTTTTTGCATTCTATATTATCAAAAGCCAAAAATTGAGTTAATACTTGTGTTAACTGTGGGTCTGACACAGCTTTCTCTTCAGCCATAGTCAGCCTTTGTATGAAAGGCTCAGTAAAAGGCTCTTGCGGTCCTTGGAAAATTTTTGTATATAGTTTAATTGTTTTCCCTGGTTCTGAATTTTTTCCCAAACATTTAAAGCTGCTGTACAATATAGGAATATCACATAATCATCAAAAGTTGCTTGTACATGTCTATCAGCAAAACATCCCTCACCAAGATTTTGATCTTGGGAGATATCACAACCTCTGATCTTACTCTGCTGTTCCAGGATTCTTCCTTCCTCTTTCAACCATCTTTTCCATTGTAACTTGGGTGATGTATTATATCCCCCAATACACTGTGTCCCCCAATAAAATTTATCTTATGCTCAGAGGAAAAAGCCAGCCACTATAAGTAAACACAGAAGTGAGGCAATGGTGGCACATGATTTTAATCCTGTCACTCAGGAGGCAGGAATCTGTCTTGATCTCTGTTAGAGCCAAGCATGGTGACACATGCTCTTAATCCCAGCACTAAGCATAGAGGTCTGGTGTTCTGTACAGACAGGCAAGAAGTGACAGAGCTGGCAGGAAGAGGAATTGATGTAGCTGGCCTTAGGGAGCAATGAGAGAACAGAACAGAAAGGCATATAAACATGGGTATACAGGAAGTAGGTCTCTTTGGAGACTGTGGTGTTGGCGAGGTGAGGTTAGATTATAGATTTTTCTATTCCTCAGATCTCTCTCAGGCTTTAATCCAAATTTCTGGCTCTGAGTTTTTTATTTATTACGACTGTTTAGCAATTAGTCTACAATTGGCAATCCAGTGATTATGGCAAGTATTCAATAAAAACCTACTCTTGATCTTAGAGACCCCCTGTCTGAGGCCCAAGCTGCATGGCTCAGGCTGGAGCTGCATGTGGCTGGAGTCTCTTTGGCTTTTTATCCGCTGGAGGGGTGGTAGGCTCTGACTGGATTCCCATCTTGTACTACTACAACTCCAGAAAGCTTCTTTGAAATTCCCTCTGACTTCTACTGTTGTACACAGTCAGCATACTTGGTAAGTCAATTAAGATATCTCAAAGGGAAAAATTAGTTATATGAGAATTTTTTCCCACATTAAAAAATGGGGAATATTTTTACAGTGGTAGGAATTTGGTCTCTGTTTGATAACACATTAGGGAGGCTGAAAGTGGATCAATTAAATGAGATGATAATTAATGTTGATAGGATGTATGCAACATCGATTATGGATATTAATTTGTTTGATTATTTTTATTTCACCATTTAAAAGGTTGGTTAATTTGAGTGTTAAGTGAAAAAGCTGTTAAAATAAATTATAGTGAAATTCAGACCCAGATAGAAGAATTTAAAGGTGAGCCAACTCAGGATTGAATTTATAAAACCTGTTAAAATAAATTATAGAGAAATTCAGACCCAGACAGAAGAATATAAAGGTGAAACTATCTAACGATTGAATTACACAGTTATAGAGAAACAGCCTCTGGTTATCAGACAGAAAACATTAATCTACCTGGTAACCTTACAGGAACTGCCAAATGCTCAAGGGTGTGTACAAGCTAACTGGACTCCACTGGAAATGTTAGATGTGAGGAGTTTTAAAGAAGCTATAGTATCATATGGCATGCACTCACCATTTATAAAGCAGATGTTGAACTTGTGATCAACTTGTAATAGAATTATCACCCAGGAATGGAATTAATTAATTACAGCAATTCTTTAGGCAGGACCACAATTGCAGTGGAGAACTTGGTGGAAAAAGGAGGCTAAAATGATAGAACAATGATGTAGGAATGGGATCAGCTTCTTGGAGAATCTGATTATGCTGATATACAAAGACAATGTTTATATGATAACCAAACCCTAATTCTATGATGCATGGCAGACATGAATGTGTGGGACAGAATTGAGGAAGCAGAGTAGAAAGTTGAATCATTTACAAAAGTTATACAGGATCCCAAAGAATCATTTACACATTTCTTGCAAAGGGTGTCTTCAATAGGAAATAGAATTATACCAAATTCAGAAGCTAGACAGATAATAATCAAATTTTTGGCTTTTGAGAATGTGAATGCAGCATGCAAAAGGGTACTCAGGACATTAAAGGTCAGATCAGCACCCTTGTAGGATTGGATCAGGGATACAATTAATATAGAGTCTCATGACCATGATGATATGTGGATTGGAGAGGTGATATCAAAAGCTTTGAGGAAAAATAATGTCAGATATTTAATTGTAGTAAACAAGGTCACCTAATAAGGGTCTGTAAATAGGGCATCTCTAGAAATGTTTCTTCAAGGAACAATGGCAACAAAACACTCCTCCCTTCTGGATTATGAAGAAGGTATGGTAAAGTTAAACACTGGACTAATGAATGGAGATGAACAAGGGACAGACAAGATAATCCTTTGTCTATTCAATTGGGAAACTCCCTGAGGGGCATCTCGCTGGTCCCCACAGCAAATTCAGTTTGGTCTTTTCTTGCCATCGCAGAAGAAACCCCTTCTCAGAGCAATTAAATAACCAAATGCCTATTGGAATAAACAATACTGCTCAGGGGGATAGAACAGCTATAGCAGAGAGAACAGGAAATTCAGAAAAAAATCCATGAAGCAGATTTTTTTTGGCAAACTTCTATAAATACACAAAGATCAAAATTAAAAGTACAAATAAGTCACATTCTCTTGGAAGGTCTTATAGACACTGGAGCAGACATCACAATAATTACACCAGAATTTTGGCATCCAAATTGTCCTCTTCAGGAGGTAAATGTTCAGCTTTTAAGAACTGGAACATTATCTGAAGTAAAATAGAGTGCAGGATGGGTTGAATTTACAGGGCCAGAAGGACAGAGAGGAAAAGAAAAGATATATGTGGCTAATATAGCTATGAATTTATGGGGCCATGATCTATTACAACAATGGAATACCCAGATTAACAATCCTCCAACCTTAGAAACAAACCATAATGGGCAGTGGTGGCTCACACCTTTAATCCCAGCACTTGGAAGGCAGAGCCAGGTGGATCTCTGTGAGGTCAAGGCCAGTCTGGGCTACCAAGTGAGTTCCAGGAAAAAGGCACAAAGCTACACAGAGAAACCCTGTTTCTGAAAACAAAAAGAAAGAAAGAAAGAAACCATGAACTAACATATGTTTCTGAGAAAAAATTAGAAGATATTATAAAGAACAGTCATCAGACATCCAGATTGTACAATACCAGGGCACAACAGCTGCTAATATTTCAATGACACCAACAGTTCTATCTTTAAAATGATTAACAGAGATACCCAGAGAGGCCTGAACCTAGGTCCCATCCCTGGGCACTAGCCATTCCTTGGAAGACCTGTTCAACTTGGGCCGAGTTTCTGGCCATTGGGCAGTCACCATGGGAAGATTTCATTTTCCAAAACCCCAGGCAGACCTTGCAATCTCCATGTGGAGGAACAGACAAACAAAAAAATGGGAAGAACGCTATAAAAAAAACTAGAGGAAAGGACAAATAAAGCAGAAGCAAACAATAAATACCTGAAAGAAAACCATGAAAAAGCAATGAAACACCTGAGGGAAACAGTCCAAGATCTGAAAAGGGAAAAGGAAAAAATGAAGACACAAACAGAGGGAATGCTGGAAGTAGAAAATCTGAGTAAACAAACAGGAATTTCACATGCAAGTATAACAACAGAATACAAGACATTGGAGAGGGGAATCTCTGGTGTTGACGATATGTTAGAAGAAATAGATTCATCAGTCAAAGAAAACACTAAAGCCAACATGGTCATGATCCAAAATGTCCAAGAAATTTGGGGCATCATGAAAAGACCAAACCTACAAATAATGATAGAGGAAGGAGAATATCAATTCAAAGGCACAAAAAATATGTTCAAAAAGGTCATAGAAAAAAACTTCACAACATAAAGAAGGAAATGCCTACGAAGATATAAGAAGCTTAAAGAACACCAAACAGACTATACCACTCACCAAAAGAGTCCCCTCACTACATAATAATTAAACAAATAAACATACAGAATAAAAAAAGATTATTAAGAGCAGCAAAGGAAAAAGGCCCAGTGACTTATAAAGGCAAACCCATCAGAATAACACCCGATTTCTCAATGGACACTTTGAAAGCAGGAGGACCTGGAGAGATGTAATGCAGGCACTAAGAGAACATGGATACCAGCCTAGACTAATATACCTAGCAAAATGTTCAATCATCATAGATGGAGTGAACAAGACCTCCCAAGACAAAGCCAGATTTACACAATACTTATCCACAAACTCAGCCCTACATTAAGCACAAGAAGGAAAATTCGAACCTAAGGAAGTCAGATACACCCTCAAAAATACAGGCAATAGATAACACCAGAGCAGTAAACCCCAAAGAAGAGAGGTACACACACACACTACCACCAAAAATAAAATAATAACAGGAATGAACAATCACTGGGCATTAATAACCCTGAATATCAATGGAATTAAATCACCTAAAAAATGACAAATGCTAACAGAATGGATACAAAAGCAGGACACATCTTTCTGCTGCATACAAGAAACACACCTCAATTTCAAAGATAGATACTACCTCAGAATAAAAGGCTGGGGAAAGTCTTTCCAATCAAATGGTCTTAAGACACAAGCTGGTGTAGCCATCTTAATATCTAGAAAAATAGACTTCAAACTAAAATCAATCAAAAGAGATCAAGAAGGATGTTACATACTCATCACAGGAAAGATCCACCAAGATGAAGTTTCAATTCTGAATATTAATGCCCCAAAACAAGGGCACCCACATATGTAAAAGAAACATTACTAAACTTAAAAGCACATATAAAAACCCACACATTTATAGTGGGAGACTTCAACACCACAATCTCACCACTGGACAGACCTGCCAGATAAAAACATAACAGAGAAATAAAGGACTTAACTGATGTTATGACTCAAAGGGACTTAATCGATATCTACAGAACATTCCAACCTAACAAAAAAGAATATACCTTCTTCTCAGCACCCCATGGAACCTTCTCTAAAATCGACCACATACTTGGCCACAAAGCAAATCTCAACAGATACAAAACAATTGGAATAACCTCCTGTGTTGAATCAGACCACCATGGTTTAAAGTTAGATTTCAACAACAAGAAAAACTACAGAAATCCTACAATCTCATGGAAACTGAATAATGCTCAACTGAATGACCAATGGGTTAAGGAAGAGGTGAAGAAAAAATTAAAGACTTCCTAGAGATCAATGAAAATGAATATACCACATACCCAAACTTGGGGACACTATGAAAGCAGTGCTAAGAGGGAAATTCATAGCACTAAATGCCCACATAAAGAAGTTGGAGAAATCTCACACTACTTACTTAATAGCACACCTGAAAGCTCTAGAACAAGAAGAAGCAAAGTCTCCCAGGAGAAATAGATGCCAGGAAATTATCAAATTGAAGGCTGAAATCAATAAAATAAAAACGAAAAGTACAACACAAAAAATTAATGAACCAAAGAGTTTCTTCTTTGAGAAAATCAACAAGATAGACAAGCCCTTATCGAAACTAACCAAAAGACAGACAGACAGACACACACACACACACAAACACACACACAGAGAGAGAGAGAGAGAGAGAGAGAGAGAGAGAGAGAGAGAGTCCAAATTAAGAAAATCAGAAATGAAAAGGGGGACAAAACAACAGAAAATGAAGAAATCCAGAGAAATATCACGTCATACTTCAAAAACTTGTACTCCACCTAACTGGAAAATCTAAAAGAAATGGACAATTTTCTAGATAGGTACCATATACCTAAGTTAAATCAAGACCAGATAAACTGTTTAAATAGTCCAGTCACACCTAAGGAAATAGAAACAGTCAATAAAGTCTCCCAACAAAAAAGGCCAGGACCAGATGGTTTCAGTGCAGAATTCTACCAGATCTTCAAAGAAGACTTACTACCAATACTCTTTAAATTGTACCACACAATAGAAGCAGAAGATATATTGGCAAACTCCTTCCATGAGGCTACAATTACCCTGATTCCTAAACCAAACAAAGATGCAACAAAGAAAGAGAACTACAGACTAAGCTCCCTAATGAACATTGATGCAAATACACTTGATAAAATACTGGCAAACAGACTCCAAGAACACATCAAAACAACTATCCACCATGATCAAGTATGCTTCATCCCAGGGATACAAAGGTGGTTCCACATACAAAAGTCCGGCAATGTAATACACCATATAAACAAACTCAAAGGAAAAAAAAACCCATGATCATTTCACTAGAATGCAGAAAGGCATTTGACAAAATCCAACACCCCTTCATGATAAAGGTCTTGAAGTGATCAGGAATACAGGGAACATACCTCAACATAAAAAAGGCAATCTACAGCAAGCCAACAGCCAACATCAAAGTAAATGGAGAGGAATTCAAAGCGATTCCACTAAAATCAGGAACAAGACAAGGCTGTCCACTCTCCCCATACTTATTCAATATAGTACTTGAAATTGTATCCAATGCAATAAGACAACATAAGAAGATCAAGGGGATACAAATTGGAAAGGAAGAAGTCAAACTTTCACTATTTGCAGAAAACATGATAGTATACATGAATGACCCCCAAATATTCAACCAAGAAACTGATACAGCTTATAAACACCTTCAGCAACATAGCAGGATACATCAACTCAAAAAAATCAGTAGCCTTCCTATATACAATAGACAAACAGGCTGAGAAGGAAATCAGAGATACATCACCCTTTACAATAGCCACAAATGATATAAAATACCTTGGGGGTAACTCTAACTAAGCAAGTGAAGGACCTATATGACAAGAATTTAAGTCCCTGAAAAAAGAAATTGAAGAAGATGTCATAAAATGGAAAGCTCTCCCATGCTCATGGATAGGCAGGAGTAGCATAGTAAAGATGGCTATCTTACCAAAAGCAATCTACAGATTCAACGCAATTCCCATCAAATTACCAACACAATTCTTCACAGATCTGGAAAGAATAATACTCAACTTCATATGGAAAAACAAAAAACCCAGGATAGCCTAAAGAATCCTGTATAATAAAACAACCTCTGGAGGCATCACAATCCCTGACCTCAAGTTCTACTATAGAGCTACTGTAATAAAAACAGCTTGGTACTGGCATAAAAACCAACATGTGGGCCAATGGAATCGAATTGAAGACCCTGACATTAATCTGCACACCTATGAACATATAATTTTTGACAAAGAAGCCAAAAATGTACAATGGAAAAAAGAAAGCATCTTCAATAAATGGTGCTAGCATTACTGGATGTCAATGTGTAGAAGGCTGCAAAGAGATCCCTGTCTGTCACCATGCACAAAGCTCAAGTCCAAGTGGATCAAATACCACAACATAAATCCAGTTACTCTGAACCTGATAGAAGAGAGAGTAGGAAGAGTCTTGAACACATTGGCACCAGAGATCACTTCCTAAATATAACACCAGTAGCACAGACACTGAAAGAAACAATCAATCAATGGGACCTGTTGAAACTGAGAAGCTTTTGTAGAGCAATGGACACGGTCAAGAAGACAAAGCGACAGCATACAGAATGGGAAAAGGTTTTCACCAACCCCTCATCTGACAGAGGGCTGATATCCAAAATATATAAAGAACTCCAGAAATTAGACATCAAAATGCCCAACAGTCTAATTAAGAAATGGGCTATAGAGCTAAACAGAGAATTCTCAACAGAGGAAGCTCAAATGGCTGAAAGACATTTAAGGAATTATTTAGCACCCTATTATCCAGGAAATACAAATCCAAATGACTCTGAGATACCACCTTTCACCCATCAGAATGGCTAAGATCAAAAACACTGAAGACAGCTTATGGTGGAGAGGAGGTGGAGCAAGGGGAACTCTCCTCCACTGTTGGTGGGAATGCAAGCTTGTACAGCCACTTTGGAAATCAATATGGTGCTTTCTTAGAAAATTGGGAATCCATCTCCACCAACACCCAGCTATACCATTCTTGGGCATATACCCAAAAATTAATCATACCACGAGGGCATTTGCTCAGCTATGTTCATATCAGCATTGTTTGTAATAGCCAGACCCTGGAAACAACCTAGATACCCTTCAACTGAAGAATGGATGGCAACTAGAAAAAATGATCTTGACTGAGGAAACCCAGACTCAGAAAGATAAACATCATATTTACTCACTCATAGGAGGAAAGTATATGTAAAACAAAGATGACTAGACTGCTACTCACAACTCCAGGGAGGTTACCTAGAAAGCAGAACCCTAAGAAAGACACAGGTATTGCCCAATGACAGAGAAATGGATGAAATCTACATGAACAACCTGGATGTGAATGGGGGTAATGAAGGGCAAGGGTTTAAGGGAAAGTGATCTTATGGGAGTGGGGGATCCCATCTGGATCAAGAACAGAAAGGGAGAACAAGGAATAACAGACCATAATAAATGAAGTCCTCATGAGAATAGGAATAAGCAAAGTGCTAGAGAGGTCCCCAGAAATCCACAAAGATACCTCCACTGTAGAATACTGGCAATGGTCGAGAGAAAGCTCGGACTGACATAGTCTGGTGATCGGATGGCCAAACACCCTTACTGTCATGTTAGAAATCTCATCCAATGACTGAGGGAAGCTGATGCAAAGAGCCATGGTCAGACCCCAGGTGGAGCTCTAGGAGTCCAGTTGGTGAGAAAGAGAAGGGATTGTATGAGCAAGAACTGTTGAGACCAAGATTGGAAAAAGCATACGGACAAATAGGCAAACTAATGGAAACACATGAACTATGAACCAAATGCTGAAGAGTACCCAACTGGATCAGGCCCTCTGGATAAATGAGACAGTTGATTAGCTTGAACTGTTTGGGACCCTCCCCTCACCCTGGCACTGGGACTGGGATCTGTCACTAGTGCATGAACTTGTTGTTTGGAACCTGGGGCTGCAGGGAAACTGAGAAAAGTATCCCTGTGCAAGCCCAAGGTTCCAAACAGCTAGCTCATGCACTAAGGACAGGTCCTGGTTCCACATCCTATATGCCTCCCAAACAGTTCAAGCTATTCAATTATCTCACTTATCTAGAGGGTCTGATCCAGTTCCACAGCTTTTGGTTCATAATTCATGTGCTCCCATTAGTTTGGCTATTTGTCCCTGTGCTTTTCCAGTCTTTGTGTCAACAATTCACGCTCTTACAGTCCTTCCTCTTTCTCGACAATTGGACACCTGAAGCTCCACCTGGGGCCTGGCTGAGGATCTCTGCATCCACTTCCATCAGTTACTGGATGAGAGTTCCAGCACGGCCATTAGGGTGTTTGGCCATCTGATCACCAGACTAGGTCAGATCAGGCTTTCTCTCGACCATTGCCAGCAGTCTACAGAGGATGTATCATTGTGGATTTCTGGGGACCTCTCCAGCACTCTGCCTATTCCTGTTCTCATGTAGTCTTCATTTATCATGATCTGTTATTCCTCATTCTCCCTTTCTGTTCTTGATCCAGCTGGGGTCTCCTGCTTCCCTAAGCTTTCTTTCCCTCAAACTTTGCCCTTCATTACTCCCACTGTCATCCAGGTTGTTCATGTAGATCTCATTCATTTCTCTGTCATTGGGTGATCCCTCTGTCTTTCCTAGGGTCCCGTTTTCTAGGTAGCCTCCCTGGAGTTGTTTAGCAGTCTAGAAATCTTTGTTTTACATCTAGTATCCTCCTATGAGTGAGTACACACCATGTTTGTCCTTCTGAGTCTGGGTTACCTCACTCAGGATTTTTTCTAGATCCATCCATTTGCCTGCAAACCTCATGATGTCATTGTTTTTCTCTGCTGAGTAGTACTCCATTGTGTATATGTACCATATTTTCTTTATCCATTTTTCAGTTGAAGGGCATCTAGGTTGTTTCCAGGTTCTGGCTATTACAACAATGCTGATATGAACATAGCTGAGCAAATGCCCTTGTGGTATGATTGAGCATTCCTTGGGTATATGCCCAAGAGTGCTACAGCTGGTTCTTGGGGGAGATGGATACCCAATTTTCTAAGGAAGCGCCATATTTATTTCCAAAGTGGCTGTATAAGTTTACTGGATTTCTCATCATGGCCTTCTCACTCTACCTTTTACAGGAGCTAGGACAATTAGCTCAGGAATAGCACCAGCCACAATGGACTGGGATCTTCCCAAACAATCACCATTTAGGAAAATACAGACTTGCCCACAGCTAGATCTTATGGAGGAAATTTTTAAATTGAAGATCTCCTCTCAGAATACTTTAGCGTGTGTCAAGGTGTTAGTTAATCTGAACTTTGTTGTGTGTGGTGGTGTATTTGTAGGGGAACTGGGTCAGGTTGCAATAACCCAGGAAGAATAAGCTGTAAGTTTTAGTACACAGTATCAACATCCACATATGGACTGGAGGAGGGCTTTGGCTTTTCTTCAAGCCTGGGGAAGGCTTTGCAATTTCCATGGATCTGAGACATTAGTATTTTTGACATGGCCATGCTCATGTCGACAATACACATTCAGTCAGAACTTCATCTGCTCTTCACACATGTACTCCAAGGGAAGTAAGTTTACTTGGCATTAAAGAAAGGTCAGAATGAATTAGATGTAGTTGCTGGCATTTTAGAAAACTGGTGTTATTTCCTTTTAAAAAATGCTCTTTTGAAGAGATCTGAGAGATCAGGGTAGGACCTGCTGATCATTTTCTTCAGTTAGGGAGAGTGACTATGTAAATTAAAATTTTTCAAAAGAGCAGAGAATTTTTCCTGCCCTGTCTCTGTGCTGAAAGGAGGTATATCAGTGAGGACCCTTAATGGGTCTCTTCTGTTATTAATTCATTGAATGCCTGGTCTCATGTATCCCAGGCTGGCTTTTAACGTGCTATGTAACCAAGGATGATCATGAATTCCTGGTCCTGCTTTTACTTCCCAACTGCTGGTAGTATAGGTGTGAACCACCTCATCTGACTTATTTAATACTGGGGATCAAATGCAAGGCTTTCTGCATGCTAAGTAAGCATTCTACCAACTAAGATATATCTTTGGTTTCTCTCTCCTGAAATACAGCATCTGTATGTTATTCAGCATGTATGTGTGTGTTCTAGTTTCATTCTGTTGTTCTAATTTGCATTTCCTGGATAATTAGGGATGTTGAGCAATTCCTTAAATGTATTTCAGCCATTTGAACTTCCTCTCTTGAGAATTCATTGTTTAGTTCTATAGCCCATTTCTTAATTGGGCTGTTGGGCATTTTGATGTCTAATTTCTTGAGTTCTTTATATATTTTGGCTATCAGCCCTCTGTCAGATGTGGGGTTGGTGAAAACCTTTTCCCATTCTGTAGGCTGTTGCTTTGTCTTCTTGACTGTGTCCATTGCTCTACAAAAGCTTCTCAGTTTCAACAGGACCCATTGATTGATTTTTTTCTCTCAGTGTCTGTGCTACTGGTGTTATATTTAGAATGTGATCTCTGGTGCCAATGCGTTCAAGAGTACTTCCTACTTTCTCTTCTATCAGGTTCAGAGTAACTGGATTTATGTTGAGGTCTTTGTTCCACTTGGACTTAAGTTTTGTGCACGGTGATAGATATGGATCTATTTGCAGCCTTCTACACGTTGACATCCAGTTATGCCAGCTGTTGTTCTAACAAATACCCTGACCAAAAGCATCCTAGGGTTGCAAGGGCTTATTTTGGCTTACAAATCCAGGTTACCATTCATTGTTGAAAGAAGTTACGTCAGGAACTCAGGCAGAAACTAGATGCAAAAACCAAGCAAGAAGGCTGTTTACTCTTTAATCAAGCATAGGCCCATGCTTAGATAGATGGCTTTTTTTATACAGCCTAGGCTCACTTATGCATCAATATATAATCAAGATGATCATCCACAGATTGACTTGTGGGAAATTATTGTGAAAGTGTTCTGGGTAAACCTAATGACCCAGAACTCATGCTGCAGATACTCTGAATGTCCCATGTCTATAACCTAGAATTCACTGTGAATGTACTGTGTGGGACTCAAACCACTAAACCATCATTCATGCTGTATGTATTCTGATTGGCTCATGCCTGTAATCCAGAATTCATAGTGCATGTACTGTGGTTTGCTCTTGAATATAATACAGCACTAATGGTACATTTATTTTTGGGGGATTACATGTCTATATCACCACCCAGTATGCAGATACTGTAGAAAGCTCATTTTTATAACTCAGCAATCATCATGAATATACTATGAGAGACTCAAGAATGCATCGTTCATGAAATGTGGGAGGCTTACACCAGTAACCCAGGACTCATGCTACATGTACTGTAGGAGACTCATGTCTATAACTCAGCATTAATGATATATGTGGTGAGTCCATGGCTGTAATCCTATAGTCATGGTTCATATACTGCAGGAGAATCCAGCCTTCATACTCCACACATGTTATATGTGTTGTGGATGTCTCATGCCTATATCCCAGCATTCATGGTGCATGTACTATGGGAGGCTGAAAGGAGTATCCCTGCCATCATGGTGCTTGTACTGTGGGAGGGTTATGCCTGCAATCTAGCATTCATTGTAAATGTGCTGTGGGATACTGAATCTAGTAACACAGCATTCATTGTCAATGTACTGAATTTGGGTCATGGATGTAAAATAACACTCATGGTGCATGTACTGTACCTGGCTAATGCATGTAACCCAGAATTCATGCTATATGTACTGTGGGGGCCCATAGCTGTAACTCATCACTCATGGTGCATGTACTGTGTGCATCTTACATCTATAACTTAGCACTATTTGTGAATTTACTATGTGAGACTCAACCCAGTAACCAGAACTCATGTTGCATGTAGTATGGTTGCTTCATAATAATAAGCTAGAATTCATTCTGAAGGTAATGTGGGGACTTAAACCACTAAGCCAACATTCATGCAGTATATATTCTGGGTGGGTTCATGGCTGTAACCGAACATTCATGGTGCACATACTGAGGTTTGCTCATGGATGTATTGTAGCACTTTTGGTGCATGTACTGTTACAGGCTGACACACATGTACTGAATGCCAATAACCCAGCATTCATTGTGAATGTGCTGTGGGAGATTTAAACCACTAACTCAGCAGTCCATGTGAATATACTGTGGAGGGCTTATAGTTGTAATCAAGCTCTTGTAGTGCATGACAAGGATCCCACCACTCATAGTAATGAGCGTGTTATGTGGGTAGTTGCCTGTAAAGTTGCACTTTTGTTACATGGGCAATGTAACCCAGATATCATTGCAAATGTGCTTTGTGTGACACCAGTAATCCAGCACTCCTGGTGCATAGACTGGGAGGTTCGTGCCTATATCCCAGGATTCATGGTGAATGAACAGTGATAGGCTCATGGTTGTAACATAGCTCTCATATTGCATATATTGTGGCATGCTGATGTGTATCCAACCAATCATGGTGCATGTAATCTGTCTTGGACCCCTGCCTACAATCCTATATTCACAGTGCCTGGACATTGGAAGACTGATACCCAAACCATCACTCATATTACATGTCTGTGTGAATACTGACATCTGTACAACAGCACTTGTTGGGCATGTGCAATCTGCATGTGCAGTGTCTCTAACAGAGCACTCACTGTGAATTTACTGTGCAAAACTTAAACCAGTAACCCAGAACTCATTTTACAAGTGCTGAGGAAGGCTTATGCCTATAGCTTTGCATTCATAGTGAATTACTATGATGAGCCAGGGCTCAAATCAAACACTCATGATGCATGTACAGTGGCAGAAAGTCACCTCTATCTCAGTAATCATAGTGCATGGACTGTTGTAGGCTCCTGCCTATAAACAAGCACTCATGAATGTATTGTACAATACCAAAAGCAGTAAATAGTAATTCCTGGTGCATGAACTGTGGGTGGAACATCCCTAAAATTCAGTGTTCATGTTGTATGTAATGTGGTGAGATCATGGCTAAAAACCATTGTTCAGAGTGTATGTATTGATTTGCATTTCCCTGATAATTAGGGATGTTGAGCAATTCCTTAAACGTCTTTCAGCCATTTGAGCTTCCTCTGTTGAGAATTCTCTGTTTAGCTCTATAGCCCATTTCTTAGTTGGACTGTTGGGCATTTTCATGTCTAATTACTTGAGTTGTTTATATATTCTGGATATCAACCCTCTGTCAGATGTGTGGTTGGTGATGATCTTTTCCCATTCTGTAGGCTGTCACTTTGTCTTGTTGACCATGTCCTTTGCTCTACAAAAGCTTCTCAGTTTCAAGAAGTCCCGTTGATTAATTGTTTCTCTCAGTGTCTGTCTCTTGGTCCAATGATGTCTCTTTGTCCAGTTAGAGCTCTCTCTTTCTCTGGGCTGGGTGGGAGCTCTCTGGGCCAGATGGGAGCTCTCTGGGTCAGATGGGAGCTCTCTGGGCTAGATGGGACTTCTCTGGGCCAGATGGGAGTGCTCTGGGCCAGATGGGAGCTGGGGGCTGGTCTCTAAGTCTCATGAAGTGGTGGGGGTCTTGGGTGGATGGGTATGTGGGCAGTACATGTAGATTGCAGGGTCCACTGGGGGCTCTTGGTGAAGGGAAACCTTCCCAAAGGAGCCCTGCCCACTGCCTGGAAACTCGGGCCAAGTTGGGTGGGTCTTCCTCAGGAATGGCTGGGGCCCAGGGATGCGACCTATGGGCAGGCCTCCCTGGGTATGACCCCAGATACTCACCTCTGGTTCGGATGGGAGTTTTGGGTGGGATGGGAGCTGGGGGCTGGTCTTCAATTCTCAGGAAGTTGTGGGGGTTTTCAGGCAGATTGGTGTGGAAGTAGGGCATGTAGATTGCAGGGTATGCTGGGGGTCTTGGAGAAGGGGAAACTTTCCATGGGAGCCCTGCCTGCTGGCCAGCTACTGGGGCTGAGTTGGGCAGCAGCACATGCCCTTAGTCTGATTACATGCCAGGCAGAGTCTCTGTGTGGTCAAGGACATAGCCAAGCGTGGTGACACAAGCCTTTAATCCCAGTACCAACCATAGAGACCTGGAGATCTGTATAGACAGGCAGTGATGAGGAAATCAGGTGGCTGGGCTTGGAGCCAATGAGAAGGCAGAACAGAAATGTAATAAAAAACACAAGTCAGGAAGGAAGAAGCTCTCTCTCTCTGGGGGAGCTATTGCTGATGGTAAGCCAAAGCTAGTTGTGGCTATTGCTCTAATCTCTTTGGCTATTACCTCTATATTTGGCTCTGTGTTTCTTATTTACTAAGACTGTTTAGAATTTTGTTTACAGGCTCTGGTCCTAACTACAGTAACAGAAAAAGGCTCCCATCAAATGTGGCCCATTGCCTTAAAGACCATTCTCTATCGTGATTTCATAGCCTGAGACAGACAGCAGGCAAGGCTAGTTAAAATGAACTCCTTCTGTTCCTGCATGGAAGCAACTATGTGACTCCTCTGAGGCAGCATGCTCAGAGCAAAAAGTAGCCTTAGTCTGAGGTCAGAATAGCTCAGCAGGACAGTTCATCTAAAAACAGCACACACAGAACTGATTGTTGACTTTTCCTTGATTTCTTTTGTATTTGTGTTCTCTGCCCTTTGTATGTGTGAGAATTAAAGCAAGGATGCATCTTTTTAATGTATTGATACTTATTTTAAGTGTAAATTATAATTTATGATCTAGAAGATAGATTTTTCTCTGTAAGTTTTCATCTGTCTAAGTGGTTAGACTTGCAGTCTCCTTTACCTCTTTAAATTGTTCAAAATGATAACCTGAATCCTGATCCTAAAAGAGACTTAAGGATTATATCATCTACTGAATGCTGTGGAAGCCCGTTTTCAGGTTCCTTGTGGCTTTACCCAGCAGGTCCACATAGAGTATGATTAGGGCCACAGGCCTGAGTGCAGGTGTCTGAAATGGTCTGCACTTGGCTGTGCTTGGGGATGAGGTCTTTTTGCTCCATCCCTTGACATCTCTATGAATACCCTGGGGCAGAGACAGTCATGGCCCATTGGAAAAGGTTCCAGGCCCTCTCAAGGCTATCCTGTATTTTCTATCTGTTTATCTTCACAATATAAATCCTTCTATCTAATATTTCCTGCTGCTCACATTCAAGAAAACTCTGGGGAGCTGTGGGTTTGGTGGGTAAATGCACCGCAGAATGCAAAATCCGTTCTAGTCTGGCTGATCCTGTAGCCTTAGCCAGAGATGTATACATGCTGTTACTAAATAAATTTTTGTTTATTCATCATTCATTTGAGTAAATAGAGTGATTTATTTCTGGGAAGACATTAATTGGTGGACAGTTACACCTCTGGCCATTAAGAAAACATTTCTGAGACAAGCTCTCTTATGTTGATTCTGGTGACCTTGATTCCAGTCAGTTGCTTCTCAGGGCAATGATTTTACTGTCCTCCTGATTAAACAAACTAGATTCTTAAACAGCTCTTCCACCACTGAGTTTTAAAATAACCCTTTGAGTCATGTAGTCAACTGTCTATTGCAGTAACTATAAGAGATTTATATGTGAAACAAGGCTTCTGCCTTCAGAACAGAATAGGAAGAATAATTTCTTACATGTGCTGCAGGGGGATATAGGGTAGGCAATCAGCTCCTGGAGTTACCATTATGAAGTAGGATCTGATTGTGGCAGGGTTAGTGATTTGTAATTTCCCATCATGTATTATTTCATGTTATGTGAATGAAGGCAGGCCAGATTGGTAGGTGTACAATTTGGGGAGGTTATCTTGAAGCAATGAATACTGAATTTCCAAGTAGGGGGCTTTCCTTTGCAGATGTTCAATCCTGTTTGGCTCTGTTAAGTCAGTTCAAAGGGTAGAGTAACAGGTCATTCATTGGCTGTATGTGTGTGTCAGGTTACAAAGCTCAGCAGATAACATTGCACGTAGTGGCAAGGTGAAACAGTTTTTTATTAAAGCCAATCTGCCACCAGCAAATGGCCTGATCTTTTTTAAAGTCAGGATAGCTATATGTTTTCAAATATATTTATCTTTTTAAAATGTTGATTATATTTCACTTTTAAAATACAATTTTTCTTTAATTGTATTACTGCTCTAACCTCTTGTTTGTTTTATTTCCCAGTCATTAAAGATTGCTTCACATTTTTCTCAGGTGTTGGTTATTAATTTCTATTTAGAGCATTTTCTTCTGCAGCTCAGGCTTTCCTCACACAACGTTGAGGATTACCTTGATCATTCAATCCTGACTGTGCTGTCGAGGGCTTGGAAGACAGTCCTGCCATTCCTTCTAGTCTGGCTCTTGACTGATCAGTGAGAAGAAAAAATAAACCAGTGAATGAGTGTACTCCAAACTCTGGCATTTATTGGAAACTTACAAGAAAAGAGAAACCTGTGTAATAATTGAGTCCACAGAGCAACTTTAATCAGGTTTAGACACAGCACAGAAATGGAAGAGAAAGCTTTCCTGCTGTGACAATAGATGACATTAGCAATGAATACTGAAGTCATCAATGTTAGATGATCAATACGTATCCTGACAGCCCACAGACCAGGCAATCAAAAATCTGGTTAATGGACTGAACTTTCATGAAACCAAATTACTACAGTTACTCCAGTTGAACCAAAATAGAAGATCTGGATATAATGGTGGGATCCTGACTAACAAAACTGTTATTTTCTAAGTTTAAGATGTTTAACCTGAAAGAAAAGGTGTTAGTTCCTTGTAGTGCTGTAATACAAATCTCTAGTCTCTGGAGCACATGGCCATGAAGCCTGTTTCCATTTCTTACATCATTTGGGGGATCATAATTACATCATTTCCAACTTCTATTTCCTACCTCTGAGCCAAAAGTGTCAGTTATTCCAGGCTGGAGCTTGCTTGCTCAGCGAAAAGGCAAAAGAAACAGGGGAATGGGTGTTCTAGTGCAGCCCAGACTTTTTATGGCAGGGTGTTGCAGAGGTGCTTGTGTAAGAATGAGAATTCATTGTCCACATATTACAAGGAGTTATGGTCACAGTACAGAAAGGGAGGGGTGGGAAGGTGCCTTAAATTTTTCCAGTTTTGCCTGCAGTTTGGGCTGCCAATTTACAATCAATTAATCCATTATAGGTGATTGATAAATGTCCTGAATGGCCATTTATTGGGCTCCACAGACTAGGTTCCTTGGCCAGGAGATTGACCTATTCCCAATCAAATGTTAGTTCTGGACCCAGAACAGAGATTCTATTCTCTTGACCAAGAGCCCTTTTCTTGTAACAGGGCTTCATAACCACTTTCAAATTTTCTGTTTCCTAAGGCCCCCAGAATCTCTTAGCATCAGAGATCAGAGCTCCCAAAACACTTTCCACAACCTTTGCTTCTGTCAAAGATGATACTGCTAAGAGTTCCAGAGATGCTTCTGGCTTTTGGTCAAGAAAGCACATGGTTAGTTTTCTTTGGAACTTTTTGCCATAAACTGCCTAGTAAATTTCTTATCCCAGCTCCTCTGAAGGTGCAAAACGAACAGACATGATGGGATTGGGACAATCACTGATCTGGCTTCTCCCAGCTGAATTTGGGATATCAGGTGGCAGTATTGGGATATCCTTCCAGAGAGACTCTTGCAAAGACCAAATGCTCAGACAAAGACAGAAAAAGAATTCCTTTAATGGGGTTTGCTAAGGACTAAAATGTAAAGGTCCACAAGATATTTTTGATGGGCTCCCAATAACCCCCATCTATTAGATATTAAATTTTGACACCCAAAGTTGGTCTCCCAAGTGAGGAGCCCACAATCAGCTTTCACACCTTTTCGTAGCTGGTTCATCAGCCAAAAGTCAGCATGATGTCCTTCCAATGTGGCTTCTGGATAGGGAGAAAATAGATATTTAACATCATTTAATTTGGGGGGTAAAACAATCATAGGCTTGTCTTCCTTGCCTGTATGCAGGTGCTCACTGAGCCAAGATCTTAGGTCTCACATCTGGGCAATACCTTTTAGTGAAAAATAAAATATCAGTGAGGTTGGTTGTCTAAATAACATCTCATGTAGACTTAAATCTAATGTCTGTAGAGTGTGATCACTTGGGTTGCTGTGTCCTATTCTTAGCCTTTGGCTAAACTTTCCTGCTGGGTGCTGAAGACCATGCAAGTGAACAAAATTAATCTTTTTTTTTCTGTGGTGTCAAGACCAGTTAAGCAACTAGTCTTCAGGGGTCACTTGAGTTAGAGGGGAATCTCAGACTCTTCTAGTCTTTCTTTTACCAGTCTACCATCACCGTGAGGATAAGTCAAAGGCTTTGCTTTATGTACTGTAGCTTCCTTTGAAGCCTTGAGTATATTTCTCATATTGACACTCCTTTTGTAGACTGGACAATGTTTCAAATTCATTGAGTGGTGTCTTTATGGCCTCTATGAACAATACAAGTGATCAATTGTTCCCAGGGACCTCATTTGTCTTGTATGGAAAGGGAAGAAATATTTCCCCTTTAGTCTCTCTAACCACATTAGAATAGTCTCCAAGAACAATTATGAAACACCCAGAAGATCAGTTTTACACCAATTTGGTATTTTTAACTACTGTATACTATTTCAATGGCCAAGCATAACCCAATAACTTTGTTTGACATATATTTTAGCCAGCCCCTAAAATAGTTGATATCTGACCTTGCCAACTTTAGTATCATATATGACCTCAAAATCTCATTTTTTGTGTACCTTAAACAACCCACTCATACCTTCATAACTTGCAAAACCTTTCTAGTCTATTTCATTCTTATCTAAGTTCTTTCCCAAAGCCATTTCCATATTTACATTTTTCTAACATTTTTTTTAATGTACCAGTTCCTTTCTCTAATTCCATGAGACATAGGAACATTAGCAAATATATTTATGATGTGTTATGAGAATTTTCTCCCCATTGAAGGGGACAAGGCAATGTCTAACCCATCCCCACAAGTCCCAATGACAATGCAAATACAGTTTCACCAATGTCCATTCTGGGAAACCTTTGAGTTCATTGAGCTTACTTACTGAACATGAGTGAGGAGATTCTTTTTTTTTTTATTTCAAATTCTATTTTTTAATATGGATATTTGTGTTTTAATTTTACATATCAGCTATAGGTTCTCCTGTCTTCCACCCTCCCGCCCCCACCTTCTGCCCAGCTCCTCCCCCATTCCCATCTCCTCCAGAGCAAAGACTCCCCTGGAGATTCAGCTCAACCTGATAGATTCAGTACAGGCAAGTCCAGACCCCTCCTTCCAGGCTGAGCAAAGTGTTCCCATATAAGCCCCAGGTTCCAAACAGCCAGCTCATGCACTAAGGACAGGTCCCATTGCCTGGGTGTCTCCCAAACAGTTCAAGCTACTCACTTGTCTCACTTATCCAGAAAGCCTGATCCAGTTGGCGGCTCCGTGGATTTTGGTTCATAATTCATGTGTTTCCATTAGTTTGGCTCTTTGTCCCTGTGCTTCTTCCAATCTTGGTGAGTGGGGAGATTCTTAAAGGAGTTGGTTTGAATAAAAATGACCACTATAGTCCCATATGGAGTGGCAATATCAGGAGGTGTGGCCTTGTTGGAGTAGGTGTGGTCTTGCAGGAAGAGGGTCACATTCACTCTATGCTGCCTACTATTCTGGATGTAAAACTCTGAGCTCTTTCTCTGGCACCATGTCTGCTTGCATGCCACCAGGCTTTCTGCCATGATGATAATGGACTAAACCCTCTGAAACTGTAAACCAGCCCCAATGAAATGTTTTATTTGATAAGAGTTGTCATAGTATGGTGTCTCTTAATAGCAATAAAAACTCTAAGATACCCAAAAGTGGCCACACAGGAATGTCTCCACTCGGTATATACAATGGCTCTCCCATAGTTGCCTATGTGTTACTCACCTTCTCTCTACTGTTCCACTGTCCATTTAATCTAACATTAAATCACATTTATCAGTGTACAAAGGAGGTAAGCCTGAAAGCATTCAAGATATATTCCACTTTGTAGATGACCATATCATATGTGCAAATACAGAATCCATCTTCTCCCTAGTATTTCTCAGGCTATGTACTCTAACTCCTCCCCCAAACCACAAGGTCACATGTCATTATGGCTGAATTGCTTACAGTTGGTTGAGAAAGAGGCTGTATACTCAGAAGGAAAGAATAACACCTCCTTCAATGATGGAATATCAATGCTGAGCAAACCTGGTGGTGGCCACCCTTTTAAGCAGGCACAGCTGATCATAGGAAGGTGCCAATTTAGCCGAGTGGTGGTGGCACATGCCTTTAATCCCAGAACTCAGGAGGCAGAGGCAGATGGAGTTTGATGCTAGCCTGGTCTACAAAGTGAGTTCCAGGAAAGACTCAAAAGCTACACAGAGAAACCCTATCTCGAGAAAAAAAAAAAGGAAGGTGCCAATTGTTTGTCTTAAGATAGCTGAGCAACAAGAATTTAATAAAAAACAGTTGAGTGAAAACTGTGTAAAAGATAATGAAATAAATTACTATTTTCTAGGTATAATCTGTCAAACTAAAGTTTAGAGAGAACATGTAGCTGCATTCTTGCTGACCTACTCTTGGCCTGGCTCCAGAGAGTAGCACCTAGTGTAATCCATCCTTTGTTTTACTAACACCTTTTGTTTCTCTTATCACTCAAAGGGAATCTTGTCTCAGAGCCTCCCAAAGATCAAAGGCCTATGCAAAACTTGGTTCAGGATACCCAGAAAACTGAGGTACCTGAGAAATCAAGGAATTTGCACTTGGCATTTTATCTCTGGGAGCTCCTTTTAGGTTGCTTTGAAGGTACAGAAATTAACTGGCTTAACTGTAAAATAAAGAGTAAATAAAATGCCATAGGCCAAGGAAAAGTGCTTCAGTCCTTTGAGGATGGACCCCCTCCCCCACCCCGCTGCAGCCATGAAAGGCTAGATTCATTCTTAAGATGTCTCTGAGTCTTCTCTCCACAGATTCATGTGAACCCACACACCCTTGCCACAAGAAACAGTGACAAAAACACAAGATAGTCTTCATATAATACATGGCATCACTACAATAACCATGCTTTTGGTTTTTAATGGGTGTGTGCTGACAATACAAAGAAGCAGCAAATACATATCCAAACATCATCAAATTGATGTGTACAGCCTCCAGGACAACACAACTAAAAATCCTTCTTTAAACTACAATGCTCTAGCTTATGATAGAGAAATCTTTACACAGAGGGTCTCTCTATCTTCTCCATGGATGAGCATCCCATTACCTGTTTTGGTATGGTTTGGTTTGGTTTTTTGACCCAGGGTTTCACTGTGTAGCTTTGTAGCTGTCCTGGAACTCACACTATAGACCAGGCTGGCCTCAAACTCACAGAGATCTGCCTGCCTCTGCTTCCTAAGTGCTGGGATAAAAGCTGTGCACCACCCCCACCCAGCCCCATTACCTGTTTTTATTACAGACATGTGACAAATAACAGTGTACAAAAAATGATGAGTGAATATTTACATCCTAGCATCCTAATCTCTGACAGCCTTGGTTAACATACTACTTATATTTGGGTTATTTTAGAAGCAGCCTACCCTTAGCTAAATTCTACTTTGTGTGACTATCTCCTAATCACTGGTAAATCCTTTACATCATTGAATCCACCCTTATATATCACAGCTTAGTAGTAGAATGCTACCCAGTGTATGAGATGAATGTTAGTTATTTTGGCACTCTTACCCTGTGAGGAACACATCCCGAACACGACAAATCCACAGAAGAGCTATTTATTAATATAGGATAGAAGAGACATGACAGGCCTGTGGGAAACACACATGTGGACAGGAAGAGAGGAGAAGAGAAGAGGAGAGAAGAGAACTGGGCAAAATGGCGCTGGCTTTTTAAAGAGTGGGCTGTGCATGCGTACAGGAACACATGTGGCTACTCCACGCATGCACGTAGATTACATGGCCGTGTGCACACTATATGCAGCCATGCAAAGCCTCAGAGTCCCAGTCCCACGAGATGTTTTGACCTGGAAATGGCTATTTTGAACCGGAAATAACTAGGCAGTCCTCCGGGCAAGCCAAACCCTGTGGACATGTTGTGATTTCCTATCAATGAGTATTTAACTCCAAATGAATCTTACATCTAAACATCAAATTCTAAGTGCAGAACTTCTAGTAAACACTAAAAACTAGGCCTCCCTCTTTGAGCTTGGCCACCTGTGTGGGCCTTGGAAGGTTTCTTTATGGTCCTAATGTATTAAGAAAGAAACAGAGCTTCTTCTCTAAAACAGGGAATATGCTTTGTAGAGCTGGTAAATGTCTGGGGCCAGGGTCTTTGGGGAGGGGTGGCTTCTGATCATGAGAACCCACCTCTTTCTACACATGGGCCTGTGATTATCAGTCCCAAGGCCACTATGGACTTTGTTTATAATGTCCTTGAGTTACTCTGTGTTCCTCTTATGCAACATTGTCTGATTTGCCTCCATCTGAATTTGTATACTACCTTTTAAAACTGAATCCATTGGTGTACCTTAACAAGTAACTTGCTGTTGAACTTGGCACAAACTTTCAGCCAACCTGGCATAAGTCTGTCTTTAGATTGGAGGCCAAGACTGGGAGCTACTATACTTTGTGACTTCAGCTCACTGGTCCTGTCACTCGGGCCTCACTATCGAATCAGAGCCTCCAGCAGACCCACCAGTCAGATAGGAAAGCACATCCAGGAGCTAGGCTTCTAGCTCAGCTCAGCTCCTAGAAAGTCAGAAGTTGTCCTGTGTGTTGTGTCTTGGCCTCCATCATGGGGAGAATGCAGGTCAGCTTGACAGCTACACCATGGTAAGTGAAGACCTGCTCTCCACAGACAGGGAAGTGAGGCTGGCCTTGGTGAGTGAGGGACCACTGTTCTCATGTCAGGAGGAGGGGCTCACCATGATGAGTGAGGGCCTGCAGTCTTCAGACTGGGTGAGCCAGCTAAGCCAAGGGAACTGGTGTGGTGAGACTTCCCCTGATTGGGTGGGAGCCAGTGGCTAGACAGAGTTTGGCATGGTCCTGCTGGTCCTGTGTGGTCCTTGCAACTCCCTGGGACAGGGTGGCAGCCTCTGAATAACCTACCTCCACTGGCTGTGTCTGTGCAGAGCAATGGGAACAGGACTGTGCTTAGAAATATCCTTGTTTTTGACATCACTGTGAAAGGATGTCACCTGTAGTGTTTTTATTGTTGCTGTGGAAGGCAGATCTGCCAAAGTTGGAGAGCCCTGGTCTCTGTAGTATCTTTAACATTTAGCATTTAGATTTAGGATCCATCTGGAGTTAATTTTGTGGAGCTTGTAAATATTATCTACTAGCATAAACCAAAGAACAACTCATAAGCCCCTATCCCCAGGCAAAAGTAACCCAGAGGCCTCCAAAGATAAGAGAACATCCCAACAGTTGGGGTGCATGACAAACCAAACATGTTAAAGAGCATTCCGCAGGGTCAGGACACCCTAGGCCCTAAGCAACCAACAGATATTACTGCAACCCCTGACCAGGACCTTAGCCGACAAAACGTTCACCTCGCCAGTTGCACTATCTGTCTCTCACACGTCTGTGCACCCCTTCCATGTTCTCTACACGCCCCTTTTCCCTTTCCCTCTTCCTGCCCTCCCCCTTATGCTATTAAACCATGTGGAGAACAATAAAGATTGGCGGCTTGATCAGAATACTGTCTTGCTGCTGTCTCTTTGTGTCGCCCTGTCCTTTCATTCTCTCCCACAGGTGGGTGGCCCCATTGACACCCCGCTGGCCGGGGCATCTGGCGCCCAATGTGCGGCTCGACCCTTGCCTCATTGGGAGTTGAACGTCCTTCTCCAGGAAAGTCCAGACGTCTGGTGGAGATTTAAAGCGATCACCCGTCGAGACCACCCGACTCGGCGTCCTGGTGATCCGGGGGAAAGACGAGGTGAGTCTGAGCTATAGACTTCACCCTGGGACAGGGAACTTCTCAGGACTTGTTCGTAAAGGGCATTAAAGATGCCCTCCAGACACAAGGGATAAGGGTTCATAAAAAAAAGACCTCAACAAATTCTTTAGTCACTTTGGAGGATTGTTGTAACTGTTTTCCCCAAGAAGGGACCATTAATGAAAAATGCTGAAAAGAGAGAGAGAGAGAGAGAGAGAGAGAGAGAGAGAGAGAGGAAGAGAGAAGGCAGCCAGCAGCTCTGGCAGGGTGTGAGTTGTGCACTGTGCGGGATGTTTGTTTGTTTGTGTGTGTATATATGTATGTGTGTGTGTGCTATGTGCTGTTTGTGTTTGTCTGTATGTGCACGCGGTGAAAGGCGGAGGGGGAAGGGAGATGGGAGGACAGAGGAATGAGAGCGTGCGGCGCCTCTCTGTGGCTCCTTCACCTGGGCGGAAAGAGCCGAGCCAGCCCGAGCGCTCCGTTAAAATGGTGCAGTGGCAGCAGCGGCGGCCAGGTCCGCAGTGTCTGGTCGGTGGTGAAGTGACCTTGCTGCTTCTTTCCCCACCACTCCTTTTCCCCTTGCATTGCTTGAAAACCAGAGGGAGGCTTGGTTTCTGAGGCTTGGTTTCCTTTGTGCGGGAGTTGGCTCCTCCCACGCCATCTGTCTGGCTATTAGTGCAGCACGGCCACAGTGCCCCAGCTCAGGGTCACCATTCGGCCACTACCAACCACCCCATGTCCTAGATGTGGCCATGGTTTTCATTGGGCGAGGGAATGTAAATCTAAAACCGATGTTCATGGTCGCCCGCTCCCTCCCCACTGGCTCCCTCCCCGCCTGTCAGGAAACTTTCTTCGGGGCCAGCCCCTGGCCCCTCCGCTCCAGGGAGTGCTCCATGGGGCTTCGCAGGCCAGTCCCCAACTGTCTGCTCCCTCCAATGGGCAACCCCAGGCAGCACAGGACTGGACCTCTGTGCTGCCATCGACACAATACTAGATCCATTACAGGGCCCCCAGGTCATCCCTACTGGGATTTGGGGCCCCCTGGCCCCAGACACTCATGCCCGTATCTTTGGCCGTGCCTCGTCCACCTTAAAAGGTGTCCAGATCTACCCCAGAATTATTGATAATGACTATACAGGAGAGATTAAGATTTTGGCCTCAGCACTCCAGGGTCTTGTTGCCATCTCCTGTGGCACCTGCCTTGCTCGCCTGGTTACTTTCCCTGCGCTTTCCTCTGACAACCCATTCAGTCCACCCAGCCCTGAGGAGCTGCTCAGATTGGCTCATCAGAGGCTTATTGGGTTCAGCCTATTTCTCACTCTCAACCCACACTTACCCTTAAACTAGATGGTAAAAAATTCCAGGGGATTTTGGATACTGGCGCTGATGCCACTGTAATCTACCAAGACCATTGGCCCACCTCTTGGCCTCTTACCCCCTCCCTCACAGACCTCAAGAGCATAGGTCAATCCAGTAACACCCTCCAATCCTCTAAAGTCCTGGCCTGGACAGATGAAGAGGGTAATCAGGGTACTGTCACCCCCTTTGTGGTCCCTGGGCTCCCTGTCAGCCTTTGGGGTCGAGATATTCTCTCCCAAATGAAGGTCATCCTCTGTAGCCCAAATGAGGTGGTTACCCAACAAATGTTACGCATGGGCTTCATCCCAGGAAAGGGTCTCGGTAAACTTCAACAGGGCCAAACCCAACCCGTCACTCCCACTAATAAAACAGATAGACTCGGTCTTGGCTTTGAGGGTTTTTAATTGAGGCCACTGCTCCCCCTGTACACCATGCAGATAAAATCACTTGGCTTACCCAAGAACCTGTATGGGTAGACCAGTGGCCTCTGCCACAAGAAAAACTACAGGCGGCAGAGATGTTGGTACAGGAACAGCTCGCTGCCGGTCATATTGAACCATCCAATTCCCCCTGGAATACGCCCATCTTTGTCATATAGAAAAAATCTGGGAAATGGAGACTCCTCCAAGACCTGCGAGCCATTAATAAGGTTATGCAGCCTATGGGCACCCTCCAACCAGGCATGCCCTCACCCATCACCATCCCCGAGGCCTATCATAAAATGGTTATTGATTTAAAAGATTGCTTCTTTACCACTCCCCTACACCCTGATGATCAAGCTTATTTTGCCTTTAGCCTCCCTCGGGTTAATTTTCAGGGCCCCATGCTCCGTTTTCATTGGTGCATCTTACCCCAGGGGATGGCAAATAGCCCGACTCTCTGCCAAAAGTTCGTGGCCCAGGCAGTCGATCCCATATGCCAAAAATGGCCCTCTACTTATATCTTGCATTACATGGATGACCTTCTTTTGGCCGCCCCTAGCTCCTCCATTCTAGAAGCAACTTTCCAAGATCTGTCACAGGCTCTTTGTGCTGCTGTCTTACAGCTTGCCCCTGATAAGATCCAGCACTCCAAGCCCTTTAGTTATCTGGGACTTGAATTACATGCCAATCGAGTCTTGGTCCCGCGCACCCAACTGCGCACAGATAACCTTACCACCCTTAATGATTTTCAAAAACTTCTCGGGGACATTCAATGGCTTCGGCCATACCTAAAACTCCCTACTGCTGATCTTCTACCCCTCTATGACATTCTTTGGGGCCCCAGTGAGCCCACCTCCCCCTGTCAATTGACCCCAGCTGCTCACAAGGCTCTATCTTTAATCACCAAGGCCATTTCCTCCCAAGCCTCTTTTCAGAGTGATTATTCCCTCCCGCTGGTTTTTGTTGTCTTATCCACTCCCCATGTGCCCACAGGGGTCCTTTGGCAGAATTCCCCTTCTACCTTAAGGGCCCAGGATAAACTTAAGGGTCATTCCCTCTTATGGATTCATATGCCTGCCAGTCATGCTAAAGTCATTCCCACCTATCCCCAACTTGTTTCTTCCCTAATCATGCGTGGCCGCCAGACCTCAAGTCAGATTTTTGGTAAGGACCCCGATTCCATCTTAACCCCCTACACCTGCGAACAAACTCAATTTTTGTTTCAGACACTGGATTGTTGGGGTGTTGCCTTTTCAGGGTTCCTGGGCCTTCTTGACAATCACCTCCCCGATGACCCAGTCCTTCATTTTGCATCCACTCATCCCTTTATTTTCCCAAAAGTCATTTCCCCTAGCCCCTTGCCTGAGGCCCCGACCGTTTTTACAGATGGGTCAGCCAATGGCACTGCAGCTTATGCCTTCCAAGGTCGCTTGTTTCCCTTCCCTTTGCCCTTTCGTTCAGCTCAGCTCGTTGAACTTTTTGCTGTTTTACAGGGTTTTCAGAATTTTCATGATTCCCCCCTTAACATTTACACTGATAGTGCATATATCGCTCATTCGATACCCCTTCTTGATACAGCCCCCTTCATTAAGCCCACCTCTACTGCCACTCCCCTTTTCGCTCAAATTCAACAAAAACTTAGAGAACGCTCCCATGCTGTTTTCATTGGCCACATTCGTGGAGCTTCCTGGACCCCTCACGGAGGGAAATGCTTTGGCAGATAAAGCCACTCGACAGGTTTTTCCAGTGCTGCAGGAGCCCATCCTGTCGGCTTCTCACTCCCACCGCCTCCACCATCTTAATGCCAAAACCCTTCGATTAAAGTTCAAAATCACAAAACAACAAGCTAGAGAGATAGTTAAACAATGCCCTTCTTGTGTAGTTTCCCATCCTGTCCCCCATGTTGGAGTTAACCCCCGAGGGCTCTTGCCTAATATGATCTGAGAAATGGATGTTACACATGTTCCCGACTTTGGTAGACAAAAATATCTCCATGTTTCTGTTGATACATTCAGCGGTTTTATTTTTGCCTCCCCTCATACTGGTGAGGCCGTCAAGGATGTTATTGCTCACCTCCTGGTCTGCTTTTCTACTTTGGGTGTCCCAAAACACATAAAAACGGACAATGGCCCAGCCTACACCAGTGAAGGATTTAAACGGTTCCTCCAACAATTTGAGATCTCTCACACTGTTGGTATTCCTTATAACCCTCAAGGTCAGGGCATTGTAGAACGAGCCCACCAGACCTTAAAAACATGGCTCTCTCAATTAAAGATGTCCGAGCTTTCCTTTGTCTCCCCCCCGAGACCGCCTGAGCCATGCTCTCTTTGTCCTTAACTTCCTCACCTTGGATGGTGAAGGTCGATCAGCGGCTGACCGTCATTGGCACCCCTCAACAGACGCCAGTCACCCTTTGGCCATGTGGCAAGACACCCTTACAGGCATTTGGAATGGTCCAGATCCTGTACTTATCTGGGGCCATGGCTCTGCTTGCATCCTTGATCAGGCACATGATGCCCCATGCTGGCTCCGAGTGCCTGGTCCAATCTGTAAATTTACCCCTGAGGACTCTCCTTCTTCTCTTTCAGATGCTAAAGCTACCATCAAAGACTGAGACCTCAAAGAGATGGAGATCACCCACGAAGCTGCCCATTGTGAGTCAGCTGGCTGCCTGGGGTCTCATACTCCTCCTCCCGAGCCATAGCCTCTCTAGCCCATCACAAAACACCAATCGCCACCAGCCTCTAAACCATACCTGGCAGGTGTTGAGGGAGCGACAGGATGTCATCTGGCAAACCTCCCTAGTCACCCCTGGCCCTTGGTAGTCAGACCTGTTTCCGGACCTCTGTAAGCTTGCATCAGGCTCTACGGCCCCTTGGGGTCTAGAAAACGACTCCCCGCCTCTCCACACACCACCTAACTGCCCCCTACAGGCCCGTACCCCGCCTGGATGTAGCAACGCCTTTCGTCGCTCCTGCCTCACTAGGCCCACCCTCTATGTCTGCCCTGGTTACCATCATCCCCACTCCAGTCATTATACCTGTGGTGGTCGCCCTGAGTGCCATTGCAAGGCCTGGGGCTATGAAACCACCGGTGATACATACTGGGGCCCTTTTCGTCCTGGGACTTTATAACTGTTAGGGCCAATTACTCCCGCCCTAAGAATCCCTGGACTATTAGACCTGATTGCATTAATTCATGGTGTCATCCTCTTAGGATCCTATTTACTGACCCCAGAAAGAAGGCTACCAATTGGGAGCGGGGCTATGCATGGGGCCTCTTACTCTACCAAGATGGCCATAATTCAGGTGTCATCTTCTTCATCAAACTTTTAAAACAGCCTGTTAATTCCCCTAATGCTGTTGTCATAGGTCCCAACTCTTTTCTTGGCAACAATGATTTTCCTACAACCAATATATCTCAGACATCCATGGGTTTTTCTCCCATGTTCCCACCTCCCCCACCAACTACCAAAGATATGATTACCACCCTTATCACAAAAACCTACCAGGTACTTAATACCTCCAAGCCTGATTTGGTTGACTCCTGCTGACTTTGCTATCATTCTGCCCCACCATTTTATGAAGGAGTGGCTGTTGATTTAGATTTCTCCCTAACCACTGACCCACATGATTGTCGCTGGCAACAGCCACCCACATCTCGCCTTACACTCTCCCAAGTTATGGGCTCAGGCTGCTGCCTTGTCACCCAAGGCGCTATCATTCCCCCTGTTTATCAACCACTTTGCAATGTCACAGACAACCTAAATACTTCCCTTAAGTCTGGATATATTCTCCCTGCCAATGATACTTGGTGGGCCTGTATTGATGGCCTAACACCATGCTTTTCTCTTCATTTAAATAATCCCTCTGCCCCCTTATTTTGCATATTGGTTCAGCTTATCCCTAGGCTAAACTATTATTCTCCAGATCAATTCTCCCGAAGATGGGAAGAGAAGACTCTGGCAGAGACAGCTGCCCTCGCACCCCCCCATCACTCAAAAAGGGAGCCTGTGACTGCAGTCACTTTAGCTGTCCTCCTGGGGGTGGGGGCTGCAGGGGCTGGTATGGGCATAGCCTCCCTGGTCTTATCTAATCAACATTATTCAGAGCTTAGAATCCATAGATGAAGATATAGCACAGCTTAAGGGAGGCATTTCCGCCCTTGAATCCTCCCTCACCTCCCTTTCAGAGGTGGTCCCCCAAAACTGCCAAGGGCTTGACCTCCTCTTTTTACAGCAAGGAGGCCTCTGTGCTGCTCTTAAGGAAGAGTGTTGCTTCTATACTGATCACACAGGAGTAGCAAGAGATAGCATGGCTAAGGTCCGTGAAGGCTTAAAGAAGCGCAAAAAAGAAAGGGACCAAGAGCTAGGCTGGTTCCAAAATTGGTTCTCTGCATCTCCCTGGCTAAGCACCTTCCTGCTGTCCCTCCTGGGACCCTTGGTTGGCCTCATTCTTGTCTTGACATTCGGCCCTTGGGCTTTGTCTCGACTAACTCAATTTGTGCGCAGTCAGCTGGCTGAACTTCAGGCAAAACAAATTCAGGTTCATTACCATCACCTTGACCTCCATGAACGAGGTCTCAATGAACCAGATACAGACTCCATATCAGCACAGACCCCTCTGCCCAGGGGAGGATGCACCTGTGCCTGGGAGCTTGAGCCCACTGCTTAGGGGATTGAGGGTGCAGCTGGGACTGCAGAAGGCAGGGAGACTAAAGTGCTCCACCATCCTGGGTGCCTTGGATGACATGCTCTATTGCACGGCGGTTATGCAGACCCTATACTCTTCCCTCCCAGATTAAAACCCGCCCCCTGTAAAAAACTGCATTGTTCCAGCTTCCTTCGGGACATGTGGGGACGCCTAAATGAACCGATTGATTAACAAAAGAACTCAAACTCAACAGGGATGGAGCCTCTGTCACCCCTCCCCCATCATGGCAAAAGATTTGGGCCTCCTTTCTTTGTTTTGCTATATGTATAGAAGGGGGAGATGTTAGGGACCAAGATGTCAGGAACCAAACATGAACCATGGAAAGTACTAGCTAAACCAAAGAACAACTCATAAGCCCCTTCCCAGAGCAGTAACCAGAGGCCTCCCAAGATAAGAGAACATCCCACAGTCAGGTGCCATGACAACCGAACGTAAAGAGCATTCCAGGGTCAGGTAGCCTAGCAACAGAATATACTGCCCCTGACCAGTGACCTTAGCCGACGTCTCGCAGTTGCACTATCTGCCTCACACGTCTTGCACCCCTTCCATGTTCTACATGCCCCTTTTCCCTTTCCCTCCTTCCTGCCCTTTCCCCCCTTATGCTATATAAGCCATGTGGAGAACAATAAAGATTGGCGGCTTGATCAGAATACTGTCTTGCTGTCAGTCTCTTTGTGTCGCCCTGTCCTTTCATTCTCTCCCCATTGACACCCCGCTGGCCGGGGCAACAGATAACCCCAAGGCTGTGTAAAAGCTGAATGGACTCTGTGGAAATGTTAGATTTAAGAAGATTTAAAGAAGTGATACTCTCATATGGTATACATTCGCCCTTTGTGAAGCAGATGTTAAACTCATGGTCAACTTATAACAGAATTATCCCACAAGACTGGCAAGCAGTATTGGAGCCTGATCCTCAATTGCAGTGGAGGACCTGGTGGAAATACGAGGCTAGGACCACTGAACAATGAAGAAGAACTAGTGGTGTTGAAATTTCCCAAGACCAACTATTGGAGAGGGAGGTTATGAAATTTCCCAAGACCAACTTATTGGAGAGGGAGATTACAATAATGTACAAAGGCAGTCTCTATATGATGACCACACCCTGTCTCTATGTCATGCAGCAGCTTTGAATGCTTGGGACAGAATTGAAGAAGTTGGAAAGAGAACTGAGTCATTTACTAAAGTTATACAATGCCCAAAAGAAACCTTCACAGATTTCTTACAAAGGTTGACTTCAGCAGTAAATAGAATGATAGCAAATTCAGAAGCTAGACGAATAATAATTGAATCTCTGGATTTTGAAAATGCTAATGTGCAATACAAAAGGGTAATTAGGCCTTGAAAGACTAGATCAGCACCTATAGAGAAATGGACCTGAGATACAGTCAATATTGAATCTCATAACCATGATGATGCTTGGATAGGAGAGGTGATTTCCAGAGGCTTGAAGTAAAATCAAAATGTCAGATGTTTTATTTGTGGTAAACACAGTCACCTAAAAAGGGATTATAGGCAAGGCATTCCTAGAAACAATGTTTTTTTCTAAGAATAATCCAAAGAGAATTTCCCTGATTTCTGGAATATGCAGAAGGTGTGGCAAAGGCCAACATTGGAACAACAAATGCTGATCAACACCGGACAGAGAGGGTAACCCTTTGCCACTGAGAAATTCCTTGGGGGGGCCTCCCACAGACCCACAGGTCAAATATGGTTCATTCATTCACCACGGAGGAAACTCCTTCCCACAGCAATTAAATGATCTTATGCCTGTTGTAAAAAAGCATACTTCTCTGGATGATAGGAGAATAAAACAAAAATTTCAGGGGAAACCACAAAACAAAATTTATGAAAATCAGATTTGAACAAGAGAGATCTCTTGATTAGAAGAGATGATGGATCATCAAATAGCATGGCCATTCAATCTAAATAGCACTCCACTATTAAACTGTGATTTAGAAGAGTAGAATTGATCATAATAGAATTGATAAGATAAGGATTTACCCATTCTCAGGAGACACTCGTCACAAAGTAGAATGTAGGTAAGGGAGGGCTCCATCCCAAATGCCCCAATTATAAGTAGTATGCTAACTTTGTCTGTTAGTATGGTAAGACGGAAATATTCATTAACCAGGGTTAACCAGAATTAAAGCTGCATTCCCATAACAAAGGAGACAAGCCTGATTTGCAACCTGCAGAAAGGACCATTCCTCCATTAAAAAACAGGCCTCTCAAAGTTGCTCAAGAGATCATTAAAGGGGTCACAACCAACATTAAGTCCTCGTGTGCCAAGAAGGTGTCTTAGTTCTAGAACAGTTCCATCTCCAGTCTTTGTAAAAAGCAGTTTTGAGTTGAGGTCTCCAACATTGATGACATGGACTTGAATGCTGTCAACCCCACAGGGCATTGCCCTTCCTTTCCTCCTTACTAACCATCTTAAACAACTAACAAATGTTTTTCATTTGATCAAATGTAATTTACCAAAGGTAAACTTCCCAAAGTTAGGGTTGGGGCAGAGTTTTGTTTTTGTCTTTCCAGGAAAACACAAACAACTATCTTGAGGAATTTAAAGACCTTTGGACAAATAAACATCCAAAGAAGAGAGAACTACCAGGAAAAATATCACCAAGTGGTTACTGTGGCTAGAGCTACTTGCTTAAAGCCGGTGCTACAAACAACTCAGGCCTGAGGGAAATACCAGTCAGCTGCACTAGACTGTAATTGCAAAAGCTACACTGATATGCTAATGCACATAGTTGGAGCTTAAAGAAGCCAGAGTGCAGGCTCAACTCCGCTCAAGTGGGAACATGTGGCTGGATTTAAGCTTTTAGCCAGAATTCATGGCTACACTTTCTCTCTCTCTCTCTCTCTCCCTCTCTCTCTCTCTCTCTCTCTCAATGCTCACCTTGGATGCTAGGTAGCTATTTTGAAATTCCTGAGATATATACTGTTCTATGCAGACTTGGTAAGTGAATTATATCAGATATTTTAAAGGAAACTATTTAAAGGAGAAAATTTTTTCCACATTTAAAAAAAATAGGTTTTATGTGTACATTGGAAGAAAATTGGGCTTTGTTTGAACTTTTAGGCAACAACAGTATGAGAAGATTAATGTTGATGAAATTATGCACATTATTACTTTTCTTATTCTTATTTTACTATTTAAAAAGATAGGGCTAGAGAGATGGATCAGAGGTTAAGAGCACTGACTGCTCTTCCAGAGGTCCTGAGTTCAATTCCCAACAACCACATGGTGGCTCACAACCATCTGTAATGTGATCTGGCGCCCTCTTCTGTATACATAATAAATAAATAAATCTTTAAAAAATAAAAACAAATAAAATAAATAAAAATAAAGTGGGCAGTAGTGGCACACACCTTTAATCCCAGCACTCAGGAGGCAGAGCCAGGTGGATCTCCATGAGTTCCAGACCAGCCTGGGCTACCAAATGAGTTCCAGGAAAGACACAAGCTACACAGAGAAACCCTGTCTTGAAAAACAAAATTAATTAATTAGTTAATTAATTAAAAGATAGTCAATTTAATGGGTTGGGGATTTAGGTCAGTGGTAGAGCACTTGTCTAGCAAGCGCAAGGCCCTAGGTTCAGTCCTCAGCTGAGGAAAAAAGAAAAAAAAGATAGTCAATTTAAGTACCAGGATAAAAGTTTAATAAAAACCTGTTAAACCTGTTAAAAATGAATTATAGAGAAATTCAGATTCAGACAGAAAAAATTAACAGTGAAGTTGTTTCAGGATTGGATTATAAGGTTACAGAAAGAAAGCCTGTTTGTACATAATCACCCTTAATTTATCTGTTAACCATACAACAGCTACCTGGTAAAGTGAATGCACAAAATATTTGAACTCCAGTTGAAATGTAAGATTTACAAAGGCTTAAGGAGGCAATAGTATCTTATGGCATGCATTCCCCATATGTAAAGAAAGTATTAAACTCCTGGTAAACTTATAATAGGATTATACCACAGGACAGGCAGGAGCTGGTACAGGCTGTTCTGGAACCCGGACAACAGCTCCAGTGGCAAATGTGGTTCAAAGAGGAAGCAAAAAACATAGCAAAACAAAGTAGGGATAAAGGTATACAAGTCTTCCAGGATCAGCTTGTTGGAGAAGGCCAATATGCTGCAGTACAAACACAATGTTTATATGATATCCAAATTCTAATTCTGTCAAATGGCAGCCTTGAATGCATGGGACAGAGTTGAGGAAACAGGAAAGAAAACTGACTCCTTTACAAAGGTTAAACAGGGCCCAAAAGAATCTTTTACAGATTTTTTACAAAGACTGACTTCAGCAGTAAATAGAATAGTCCCAAATTCAGAAGCTAGCCAGATAATAATTGAATCTTTGGCTTTTGAGAATGCAAATGCAGCATGCAATAGAACAATCAGGCCATTAAAGGCAAGATGTGCATGCTTGGAAACCTAGATTAGACACACCTTTAATGTTGAGGCTCAAGACCATGATAATATGTGAATAGGAGAAGCAATTTTAAGAGGTTTGAGGAATATCAGATGTTTTGGATGTGGAAAGCAAGGACATTTGAAAACAGACTTTAAACAGGGCACTTCTAGCAACAATGTTTATTCAAGGGACAATGGCAACAGAATGCCTCTTCCTTCTGGAGTATGTAGAAGGTGTGGTATGGGAATACACTAGACCAACAAATATAGATCAACAAGGGACAGACAAGGTAATACTTTGCCACAGGCTTCAGGAAACTCCCAGAGGGGCCTCAGGCAGGCCCCCACAGTGAATCCAGTTCAGACTTTTCCTGCAGTTGTAGAGGATACCCCTACTCAGAGCAATTAAATAACCAAATGCCTATGGGAATGAACCACAATACTCAGAATAATGAAACAACTGAGACAGAGAGAACAGAAAATTCAGGAGAAACCATAAAGAAAAAAATTTTGGCAAACTTCTATAAATGAACAAAGACCAAAATTAACAATAAAAATAAATGGTGTTTTGTTGTCTGGTCTGGTAGACACCGGTGCTGATGTGACCATAATTGCACCAGAATTTTGGCATCCAACTTGGCCTCTTCATGAGGTAAATGTTCACCTGTTAGGAATTGGAACATTATCTCAAGTGAAACAGAGTGCAAGATGGATTGAATGTATAGGTCCAGAAGGACAGAGAGGAAAATTAAAACCATATGTGGCTAACATAGCTATGAACCTGTGGGGTCGAGACCTGTTGCAACAATGGAATACTCAGATTAACATCCCTACAACCTCAGGAACAAATCATAAACTAGCACATGTTTCTGAGAGAAATATTAGAAGGTATTATTCTAATGAGTGGTCACCAGCCATCCATATTATACAAGAACAGGGCACAAAAACTGATGATCTTCCAAAGACACCAACAGCTCTACTTTAAAATGGTTAACAGGGAAGCCTATATGGATTCATCAATGGCCTTTAAGAACAAAGAAACTCCAGGCTTTAGAAGAGCTGGTAGAAGAAAAGTTAAATGCTCAGCATATTGAAGAATCTACCAGCCCTTGGAATGCTCCTGCATTTGTTATTAAAAAGAAATCTGGTAAATGGAGAATGGTAACAGACCTTAGAGCAATTAACAAAGGAATTCAGGCAATGGGATCTCTACAATCTGGAATTCCTTTGCCTACTTTGTTACCTAAAGGATGACCTCTCATCGTTATCAATTTAAAAAGACTTTTTTTCAATAACCTTACAAGAAAAAGAGAGAGAAAGATTTGCTTTCATGGTTCCTACTTACAATAATTCTCAACTGGTTAAAAGATTTCAATGGAGAGTCCTCCCACAGGGAATTTAAATAGCCCAACTCTGTGCCAATATTTTGTACAACAGCCATTGGAAGTGATATGTAAAAAATTTCCTAAATCTGTAATTTATCATTATATGGATGATATTTTTACTAGCTGACTCAAATGCAGATACTTTAGAAAAAATGTTTGAAGAAGTAAAGATAATTTTCCCTTGCTGGGGATTACAAATTGCTCCTGAAAAGATACAAAGAGGAGATTCTATTAATTATTTATGATATAAAATAGAGCTACAAAAAATTAGAGCCCAAAAGGTGCAAATTAGCAGAGATCGACTACAGACTCTTAATGACTTTCAAAGATTATTTGGAGACATTTCTCATCTACAAACTATTGTTGGGGTAAAAAAATGATGAACTGAATAATTTGTTCAAAACCTTAGCAGGTGACAAGGACTTAAATAGTCCAAGAGAATTGTCACCTGAAGCTGAGAAAGAATTGGCCTTGGTAGAAAAGAAAGTTCAGGAAGGACACGTGGATCATATCAATCCAAAGCTGGATTGCATTTTGGTTATTTTACCTTCTAGGCATTCTCCTACAGTAATTTTAATGCAGGGAGAAGATATTATATTGGAATGGATATTTTCACCAAGTAAACCAAATAAAAAATTAAAAACGTTTTTGGAAAAAATATCTGACTTAATTTTGAAAGGATAATTGAGACTTTGTCAATTAGCAGGAATAGACCCAACAGATATTGTCATGCCTTTAACTAAAGAGGACATTTAAAAATTATGGACAGAAAGTGAACCTTGGCAAACAGCTTGCAGTAATTTTTTTGGGAGAAATTAACAGCAAATACCCCAAAAGCGATAGAATTGATCTTATAAAGAGGGCTGATTGGATCTTGCCTCGAATTGTACGTGAAAAACTCATATTTAGAGTTCATACACTTTATACACATGCAAACAAACAAGGAAAGGCAGGTTTCAAATCAGAAAATTTAAGTAAACTGGTTCAAAGTCCTTAAAATCTCTTCAAAAATTGGAATTATATGCTATTCTGTTGGTATTAATGGATTTTTTCAGAACCTCTCAACATAGATACTGATTCTCAGTATGCTGAAAGTGTGGTAATACATATTGAGACTGCAGAATTTATCCCTGATGGGTCAGAATTAACTTCCCTATTCATTCAGTTACAAGATATAATCAGGAAAAGGAGTCATCCTTTATATATCACTCACATCCAATCCCATACAAGTCTGCCAGGCCCTCTAGCACAAAGTAATGATGATATTGACAACTTATTGATAGGAAATTAGTTGGAGGCCTCAGAATTTCATAAAAAAACATCATGTCAATAGTAAAGGTTTAAAAAAGGATTTTTCCACCAGGTGGTGGTGGTGCAGGCCTTTAATCCCAGCACTCGAGAGGCAAAGCCAGGTGGATCTTTGTGAGTTCGAGGCCAGCCTGGTCTACAAAGTGAGATCCTGGAAAGACACAAAGCTACACAGAAAAACCCTGTCTCGAAAAACAAAAACAAAACAAAACAAAAAAACAAAAACAAAACAAAGATTTTTCCATAACCTGGCAACAAGCCAAGGAAATTGTAAAGAAATGTCCTACTTGTTCCTTCTGCAATCAGATGCCATTACCAGCAGGATGTAACCGAAAGGGTACTCGGAGGAATGAAATCTAGCAGATGGATGTGTTGCACTTTGTGGAATTTGGAAAATTGAAATATGTACACCATACTGTTGATACTTATTCAGGATGTCAATGGGCAACTGCTTTGAGTTCTGAAAAAGCTGATTCTGCAACCACTCATTTGCTAGAAGTTATGGCCATCATGGGTATATCTGCACAAATTAAAACTGACAATGCTCCAGCATTTGTCTCTATTAAAATGAAACAGTTTTTTGCTTATTATAATATAAAGCATATTACAGCTATACCACATAATCGTACAGGCCAAGCAGTTATAGAAAGATCAAACAGAACTCTAAAGGATATGCTAAATGAACAGAAAGGAATAACAACCCCCCCAGAAATACACTGCATAATTCTCTATTATCTTTGAATTTTCTCAGTGCTAATAAGAAAGGAACAACAGCTACAGAGAGACATTGGATAATAGATAAAACTACAGAATTAAATTAGCCTACATACTTTAAGGATGTGCTGACCTCAGAATGAAAACCACGATATGTGTTATGTTGGGGATGAGATTTTGCTTTTGATTTTACAGGAGATAAGGTGTGGATACCATCAAAATTGATAAAGATTTGATTTGAACAAGAGAGACCTCTTAATTAGAAGAGGTGATAGTTCATCAACCAGCATGACCATCCAATTTAAATTAATTTATACCATTAACATATGCCTTTTCATTTAATCAGATGTAACTTGCCAAAAGGGAACCTCCCCAAAATTAGTCTTGGGGAAAGGTTTTTGTTTTTGTCTTTTAGAAGAATGAAGGTTGAGAAATCTGACAAATGAGACAACCAAAGAAAAGGGACAAATCATCTATCCCAGGAAACAGATTAAAATGGCCTATTAGTATATCATCTACAAAATTTCATAAATCTTCCTAAATGTTTGTTTCTGCTCTTCTCTAAAAAAAAAATACTTAACACTATTTGTCTTCTTGTAGTCCCAGTTCAATTAAAATTTAAATCTGACTTTGAAGTTGGAGAATGGCTCTCTCCTTTAAACTCAAGCATGTTGTTAAAAGGAAAATGCAAACTCCCTGTATCATGCCAGAGAAAGAGCCATCTTCTGATATGGGACAGGAGAAACACCAAATTAATTAAGGGACTATTCTATTACTAATCTCAATTCTTTGATTATATTATGATTCTTTAAACTTTTTGTAAAGTATGAATTTTATATCAAAATTTACAAGATATATATATATATATATATATATATATATATATATATATATATATATATATACATTTTAAACTTTGTTAAGGTATTACTATAGAGTACTAATATATAAGGTACTTATATGGAGTACTAACTCTAGACAAAAGGCTTCAATGAGCTGCCTATACATGTCTTTGTGTTTGAGTCTCTTATCAGTTTTCTGCAGGAAATCATGGCCAGGCCTAACATCATCTGAAATCTCCAGGAAGAAGATGGGGCCCCACAATGACAATTCCATGTGGACAATAATAATATAACTAAGCTGACAAACATCATTTACAGATCAGCTTTGGACTACAAAGTGCTCAGAGCAATTTTGAGAGGGCTAGCTGAGATGATCCAGTTTCAAAGACTACTTGAATAAGGACTTGAGATAAACCTGAACTTTGGCATTATGGATAACAAAGAATATAGTTTCCTTTCCTAGAATTTGACAATTAACCCAAAATTTTTCTTTTCAGAATAAAGATATTCCTTCGCCCATACCCCACAGGAAGCAATTTTAAGAATACAATGCCCACATTCCCAAAGAGGTGGTGTGGGTAGGGTGGTTTCTTTCTATTTTTTGGGGGGGGGGTCTTTTAATGGGTTTTGGGTCTGGGATAATTTTCATTGTTTAGGAGGGTTGGTTACAAGTTGTTGTTAAGGGTTAGGAAAAGGGCTAAGCAAAGTAGATTAGATTTAAAGTACTTGTTTGAGAGAGAGACAGAGAGAGAGAGAGAGAGATATTACTAGTTTTAACTACTTACTTTACATTGAATTGGAGTTTTTATATTTTATAAAAATTATATATAACATTTTTCACTCTAAGGGTCCAAAGGACCACACTGATTTTTCACCAAGGCTGATCAGGATTGTAAACAAGGCAATATAAGACCCACAATTGACATAAGTATTAGATCAATATGGGCTTTTGATAATGCTAATATAGAATGCAAAAGAATACTCATACCTTCAAAGGTCAGGTCTGTACCTATGGAGGAATGGATTCAACATACAAATGGTGTTGAGTTTCTTTTTTTTCCTTTTTTTCTTTTTTTTTAAATTTTTTTCTTTATTATTATGTGTTTTAATTTTATACATCAGCCATGGGTTCACCTGTCCTCCCCCTCCCGCCCCCACCCCCACCTACCCCCAGCCCCTCCACCTCCATTCCCATGTCCTCCAGGATCAAGGCACCCCTGGGGATTCATTTAAACCTGGTGGATTCAGAACAGGCAGGTCCTGTCACCTCCTTCCAGACTGAGCAAAGTGTCCCTCTGTAAGCCCAAGGTTTCAAATAGCCAGGTCATGCAGTAAGGACAGATCCTGGTCCCACAGACTGGGTGCCTCCCAAGCAGATCAAGCTATTCAATGGTCTCACTTATACAGAGGGCCTGATCCAGCTGGGGGCTCCACAGCCTTTGGTTCATAATTCATGTGCTTCCATTTGATTGGCTATTTGTCCCTGTGCTTTTTGCTATCTTGGATTCAACAATTCACGCTCTTGCAGATCCTCCTCTTTCTCAACAGTTGGACACCGGGAGCTCTACCTGGGGCCTGGCTGAGGATCTCTGCATCCACTTCCATCAGTTATTGGGTGAGAGTTCCAAGACAAATGTTAGGGTATTTGGCCATCTGATCACCAGACTAGTTCAGATCAGGCTTTCTCTTGACCATTGCCAGGAGACTACAGAGGATATATCATTGTGGATTTCTGGGGACCTCTCAAGCACTCTGCCTATTCCTGTTCTCATGTAGTCTTCATTTATCATGATCTGTTATTCCTCATTCTCCCTTTCTGTTCTTGATCCAGTTGGGGTCTCCTGCTTCCCTAAGCTTTCTTTCCCTCAAAACTTGCCCTTCATTACTCCCACTGTCGCCCAGGTTGTTCATGTAGATCTCATCCATTTCTCTGTCCTTGGGTCTTTCCTAGGGTCCTGTTTTCTAGGTAGCCTCCCTGGAGTTGTGTAGCAGTCTAGAAATCTTTGTTTTACATCTAGTATTCTCCTATGAGTGAGTACATACCATGTTTGTCCTTCTGAGTCTGGGATACCTCACTCAGGATGATTTTTTCTAGATCCACCCATTTGTCTGCAAACCTCATGATGTCATTGTTTTTCTCTGCTGAGTAGTACTCCATTGTGTATATGTCCCATATTTTCTTTATCCATTTTTCAGTTGAAGGGCATCTAGGTTGTTTCCAGGTTCTGGCTATTAAAAACAAAGCTGATACGAAACATAGCTTAGCAAATGCCCTTGTGGTATAATTGAGCATTCCTTGGGGATATGCCCAAGAGTGCTATAGCTGGGTCTTGGGGGAGATGGATTCACAATTTTCTAAACAAGCACCATATTGATTTCCAAAGTGGCTGTACAAGCTTGCATTCCCACCAGCAGTGGAGGAGAATTCCCCTTGCTCCACATCCTCTCCAGCATAAGCTGTCTTCTGTGTTTTGATCTTAGCCATTCTGACAGGTGTAAGGTGGTATCTCAGAGTCGTTTTGATTTGCATTTCCTGGATAATTAGGGATGTTGAGCAATTCCTTAAATGTCTTTCAGCCATTTGAACTGTTGAGAATTCTCTGTTTAGTTCTATAGCCCATTTCTTAATTGGACCGTTGGGCATTTTGATGTCTAATTTCTTGAGTTCTTTATATATTCTGGATATCAGCCCTCTGTCAGATATGGGGTTGGTGAAGACCTTTTCCTATTCTGTAGGCTGTCGCTTACTCTTGTTGACCCTGTCCTTTGTTCTACAACAGCTTCTCAATTTCAACAGGTCCCATTGATTGATTGTTTCAGTGTCTGTGCTACTGGTGTTATATTTAGAAACTGATCTCTGGTGCCAATGCGTTCAAGAGTCCTTCCTACTTTCTCTACTATCAGGTTCAGAGTAGCTGGATTTATTTTGAGGTCTTTGATCCACTTGGATTTAAGTTTTGTGCATGATGAAAGATATGGATCTATTTGCAGCCTTCTACACATTGACACCCAGTTATGCCAGCACCATCTGTTGAAGATTCTTTCTTTTTTCCATTGTACAATTTTGGCTTCTTTATCAAAAATTATATGTTCACAGGTCTGGGGGTTAATGTCAGGTTCTTCAATTCGATTCCATTGGTCAACATGTTCGTTTTTATGCTAGTACCAAGCTGTTTTTATTATGGTAGCTCATGATGCCTCCAGAGGTTTTATTATAGTACAGGATTCTTTTGGCTATCCTGGGTTTTGTGTTTTTCCATATGAAATTGAGTATTATTCGTTCCAGATCTGTGAAGAATTGTGTTGGTATTTTGATGGGGGATCTGTAGATTGCTTTTGGTAAGAGCACCATTTTTACTATGTTAATCCTGCTTATCCATGAGCATGGGAGATCTTTCCATTTTCTGACATCTTCTTCAAATTCTTTTTTCAGGGACTTAAAGTTCTTGTCATATAGGTCCTTCACATGCTTAGTTAGAGTAACCCCAAGGTATTTTATATCATTTGTGGCTATTGAAAAGGGTGATGTATCACTGATTTCCTTCTCAGCCTGTTTGTCTATTGTATATAGGAGGGATACTGTTTTTTTTTTGAGTTGATCTTGTATCCTGCTGTGTTGCTGAAGGTGTTTATTAGCTGTATCAGTTCCTTGGTTGAATTTTTGGGGTCAATCATGTATACTATCATGTCATCTACAAATAGGGAAAGCTTGACTTCTTCCTTTCCAATTTGATTCCACTGAATCTCCTTTTGTTCTCTTATAGCTCTGGCTAGAACTTCAAGTACTATATTGAATAAGTATGGGGAGAGGGGACAGCCTTGCCTTGTTCCTGATTTTAGTGGTATTTCTTTGAGTTTCTCTCCATTTAATTTGATGTTGGCTGTTGGCTGGCTGTAGATTGTCTTTATTATGTTTAGGTATGTTCCCTGTATTCTTGATCGCTCCAAGACCTTTATCATGAAGGGGTGTTGGGTTTTGTCAAATGCCTTTTCTGTATCTAGTGAGATGATCATGCATTTTTTTTCTTTTAGTTTGTTTATATGGTGTAGTACATTGATGGAGTTTCCTATGTTGAGCCACCCTGTCATCCCTGGGATGAAGCCTACTGGATAATGGTGGATAGTTGTTTAGATGTGTTCTTGGAGTCTGTTTGCCAGTATTTTATTGAGTATTTTTGCATCAATGTTCATGAGGGAGATTGGTCTGTAGTTCTCGGTCTTTGTTGCATCTTTGTTTGGTTTAGGAATCAAGGTAATTGTAGCCACATGGAAGGAGTTTGGTAATATACCTTCTGCTTCTATTGTGTGGAACGATTTAAAGAGTATTGGTATTAACTCTTCTTTGAAGATCTGGTAGAATTCTGCAGTGAAACCATCTGGTCCTGTGCTTTTTTTGGCTGGGGGACTTTTAATGACTGATTCTATTTCCTTAGGGGTTATGAGACTATATAAATGATTTACCTGGTCTTGATTTCACTTAGGTATGTGGTACCTATCCAGAAAATTATCCATTTCTTTTAGATTTCCCAGTTTTGTGGAGTAGAGGTTTTTGAAGTATGACCTGATGATTCTCTGGATTTCCTCATTGTCTGTTGTTATGTCCCCCTTTTCATTTCTGATTTTGTTAATTTGGATGCTCTCTCTCTGTCTTTTGGTTAGTATGGATAAGGGCTTGTCTAACTTGTTGATTTTCTCAAAGAACCAACTCTCTGTTTCATTAATCCTTTGTATTGTTCTCTTTATTTCTATTTTATTGATTTCAGCTCTCAGTTTGATAATTTCCTGGCATCTGTTCCTCCTGGGTGACCATGTTTCTTCCTGTTCAAGTGCTTTCAGTTGGACTGTCAAGTCACTAGCATGAGATTTCTCCAGGTTCTTTATGTGTGCTTTCAGTGCTATGAATTTCCATCTTAGCACTGCTTTCATAGTGTCCCATAAGTTTGGGTATGTGGTATATTCATTTTCATTGATCTCTAGGAAGTCTTTAATTGTTTTGTTCACTTCTTCCTTAACCTATTGGTGATTCAGTTGAGCATTATTCAGTTTCCATGAGATTGTAGGATTTCTGGAGTTTTTTCTGTTGCTGAAATCCAACTTTAAACCATGGTGGTCCCATAGAACACAGGACATTATTCCAATTATTTTGTATCTGTTGAGATTTGCTTTGTGGCCAAGTATGTGGTCGATTTTAGAGAAGGTTCCATGGGGTGCTGAGAAGAAGGTACATTCTTTTCTGTTTTGGTGGAATGTTCGGTAGATATCGATTATGTCCATTTGAGCCATAACATCAGTAAAGACCTTTATGTCTCTGTTAAGTTTCAATTAGGCCGATCTGTCCAGAGGTGAAAGTGGGGTGCTGAAGTCTCCCACTATTAATGTGTGGGGTTTTATATGTGATTTAAGCTTTAGTAATATTTCCTTTACATATGTGGGTGCCCTTGTGTTTGGGGCATAAATGTTCATAAATTGAGACTTCATCTTGGTGGATCTTTCCTGCAATGAGTATATAATGTCCTTCATCATCTCTTTTGATTGATTTTATTTTGAAGTCTATTTTGCTGGATATTAGGATGGCTACACCAGCTTGCTTCTTAAGACCATTTGATTGGAAAGTCTTTTCCCAGCCTTTTATTCTTAGGAGGTGTCTGTCTTTGAATTTGAGGTGTGTTTCTTGTATGCAGCAGAAAGATGGGTCCTGTTTTCGTATCCATTCTGTTAGTCTGTGTGTTTTTATGGGAGAATTAACTCCATTGATATGAAGGGATATTAATGACAAGTGATTGTTTGTTCCTGTTACTATCTTTATTTTTTGGTGGTAGTGTGTGTGTACTTCTCTTCTTTGGGGTTTACTGCTGTGGTGTTATGTATTGCCTGTGTTTTCATGTGTGTATCTGCCTTTCTTAGGTTGGAATTTTCCTTCTAGTGCTTTCTGTAGGGCTGCGTTTGTGGGTAAGTATTGATTAAACCTGGTTTTGTCTTGGAAGGTCTTGTTCACTCCATCTATGATGATTGAAAGTTTTGCTGGGTATATTCGTCTAGGCTGGCATCCATGGTCTCTTAGTGTCTGCATTATATCTGTCCAGGTCCTTCTGGCTTTCAAAGTCTCCGTTGAGAAATCAGGTGTTACTCTGATGGGTTTGCCTTTATAGGTCACTTGGCCTTTTTCCTTTGCTGCCCTTAATATTCTTTCTTTACTCTGTACATTTAGTTGTTTAATTGTTATTTAGGGAGGGGACTTTTTTGGGGGTTCTAGTCTGTTTGGTTTTCTATAGGCCTCTTGTTTCTTCATAGGCATTTTGTTCTTTAAATTGGGAAAGTTTTGTTCTATGATCTTGTTAAATATATTTTCTGTGCCTTTGAGTTGGTATTCTTCTCCTTCCTCTATCATTATTTGTAGGTTTGGTCTTTTCATGGTGTCCCACATTTCTTGGACATTTTGGGTCATGACTTTGTTGGTTTTAGTGTTTTCTTTGACTGATGAGTATATTTCTTCTACCTGTCTTCAACACCAGAGATCCTCTCTTCCATCTCTTGCATTCTGTTGGTTATACTTGCCTCTGAAGTTCCTGTTTGTTTACTCAGATTTTCTATTTCCAGCATTCCTTCTGCTAGTGTCTTCTTCATTTTTTCTATTTCCCTCTTCAGGTCTAGGAATGTTTTCATTGCTTTTTCATGATTTTCTTTCAGGGACTTATTGTTTTCTTCTGCTTTAATCACCCTTTCCTCTAGTTTTTTATAGTGTTCTTCCCATTTTGTGTTTGTCTGTTCATCCACTTTACTTTTGATTTTTTCTATATAAGACTCTAGACTCTTCATGATGTTACTTATAAGGTTGTTTTCTTCTTCTTCTTCCATTCTGTGATGTTCAGGTCTAGCTGTTGGAGTAAGGCTAAGTTCTGGTATGCTGTATTGCTCTTTATTTTGTCGTATGTACTTTTGCCTTGACGTCTGCCCATCTCCTCTTGTGTTTGTTCTTGGTCTTATCAGTGTACTTGGTCGAGACGGAGATGACAGATTTAGGGAGCCTCTCTCTTGTCCAGATGGAAGCTCTGGGCCAGATGGGAGCTATGGTCCACTTGAGAGTGTTGGCTGCATAGGAGCTGGGGGGTTGGACTCTGAGTCTTCTGGAAGTTTTCCGGTCTCGGGCAAATAGGTGGGGGCAGGGTGTGGAGACTGCATGGTCTGCCTGCAGTCTTAGAAAAGGGGAGCCTTCCCACAGGGCCTGTTGAATGGCCAGAAACTGGGGCCAAGTTGGACAGGTCCTCCCAAAATGGCTGGTGCCCAGGGGTGGGACCGAGAAGTGGTTACCTCTCTGACTACCACCCCAGGCACTTACCTCTCATCCTGATGTGCGTTCTGGGGCAGGATGGAAGCTGGGGGCTGGTTTCTAAGTCTCAGGAAGTGGCTTGGGTCTCTGGCAGATAGGTGGGGGGGCAGGGTCTGTAGGTTGTCAGGTTGACCAGAGGGTCTTGGAGAGGAGGAACCTTCCCAGTGGGGATGGTGGGTCCTGCCCTATGGCCAGAAACCTGGGGCCCAGTTGGGCAGGTCTTCCCCTGAGTGGCTGATGCCCCGGGCTGTGACCCAGGTGTGGGGCTCTCTGGGTGTGACCCTAGGCACTCACCTCTGGTCCATGTGGGTGTTCCAGGGCAGGATGGAAGCTGGAGGCTGGTCTCTGATTCTCAGGAAGTGACTGGTGTCTCGGGCAAATGGGTGTGGGGGCAGGGTATGGAGACTGCAGGGTCTGCCTGTAGTCTTGAAAAAGGGCGGGAGCTTTGTTTTTTGATCCAGTCTATTTGGTGTTCTCTAAGTTTCTTGTATCTTCACAGGTATTTCCTTCTTTAAGTTGGGAAAGTTATCTTCCATGATTTTGTTGAATACATTTTCTGTGCCTTTGAGTTGGTATTCTTCTCCTTCTTCTATCCCTATTATTCTTAGGCTTCATCTTTTCATGGTGTCCCAGATTTCCTGTACATTTTGTGTTATGACATTTTTGGCTTTGGTGTTTGTTTGGTTTTTTTGCTTTGTTTTGTTTGATTTTTGTTTTTTGTTTTTGACTGACAAATCTATTTCCTCTATTGTATCCTCTATACCAGAGCTTCTCTCATCCATCTCTTGTATTCTGTTGGTTATGATCACATCTGTAGTTCCTCTTCATTTACTTAGATTTTCTATTTCAAGTATTCCCTGGGTTTGTGTCTTCTTCATATCAGTTTTCAAGTTTTGAACTATTTCCTTCACATGTTTAATTGCTTTTTCATGGTTTTCTTGGCCTTCTTTAAGGTATTTATTGATTTCTTCCTATTTTTCTTTGTCTTTTCCTCTATTTATTTAAGGGAATTTTTCATTTCTTCTTTAAATGCCTCTATCATCTTCATAAAGTTATTTTTAGGTTTCTTTCTTCTGCTTCTTCTACATTTCGAAGTTCAGGTCTTGCTGTTGTAGAACCACTACCTTCTGGTGGTACCATGTGGCCCTTTATGCTGTATGTATTTTTGCACTGACCTCTACCCATCTCATCCTCCAATAAGTACAAGAGGTGTTAGTTTCTGAGCAAGCTGCTCTTGGTCCAACCTATGTTTGCTGTGTCTGTGTCTCAGGGAACCACTCTGGGTCCAATCTTAGCTCTTGGTCCAAACAGAGCTGGTGGATTTTATGTCTTAGGAAGCCTCTCTTGGTCCAATGACAGTTCTTGGTCTAATGAAAGCTGGTGGATTCTGTCTCTCAGGAAGCCAATGGAATGACAGGGGGATGGGTATGTTTGGGGTAGCACATGGGTCTTGTAGATTGCAGGGTTTGGTGGGGGGTTTTGGTGAGAGAGCCTGCCCTCAAGAGTCTTCCCTGAGAGCTGGCAACTGTGGCAGTGATGGATGAGGTCCCAGGGACTGGTTGTGTCCTAGGGCCTAGGGCCTAGTGGTGGGACTCTGTGTGGGAGAAGAGTCACTCATCTCACAGTCCAATAAGAGCTGGAAAATTCTCCAATTACTGACTCTTAATGATTTTCAATAATTTTTAGAAAGCATTTCCAACTTACAGACCATCATTGGAATACCTAAAGATAGACTAGTAAATTTGGCCAGTACCAAAAATGGGACAAGGGTTTAAATAGTCCAAGTGAGTTATCAGCTGAAGCTCAGAAGTAATTGGCTCTATTAGAAAATAAAATATGAGAGGCACATGTGATTGGTATGAATCTAGAACTTAAATGCATTCTGGTCATACTCCTCTCCAGACACTCCCCTATAGGTGTTATGATGCAGAGGATAGATATTGTACTGGAATGAATATTTCTATCATATAAACCAAGTAAGAAGTTAAAGATGCCATCTGGATCAGAGGTGACTACCTGGGGTTATATTCAGAGAGGCCCCCATCTCTAGGTCCCACCCCTGGGCACTAGCCATCCCGGGAGGACCTGCCCAACTTGGCCCCAGTTTCTGGCCATTTGGCAGGTTCCCCTTTTCCAAGACTGCAGGCAGACCCTGCAATCTCCACACTCTGCTCCCACACCCATTTGCCCGAGACCACAGCCACATCCTGAGACTCAGAGACCAGCCCCCAGCACCCATCCTGTCCTGAGCTCCCATCTGGACAAGACATGGAGATCCCAGGCACTTCCTGAGACTCAAAGAACAGCCCCCAGAACCCATCAACCTTGGACTCCCATCTGGACAGAGGGGAGTGCCTGGACCAACACCCAGAGAGGCCCACACCTAGGTCCCAGCCCTGGCCACCAGCTATTCTGGAGAAGACCTGTCCAACTTGGCTCCAGGTTCTGGCCATAGGGCAGGACCTCCCAACACCACTGGGAAAGTTCCCCCTCTCTAAGACCCTCTGGTGGACCCTAAAACCTCAATGCCCTGCCTCCACACCCATCTGCCAGAGACCACAGCCACTTCCAGAGACTTAGAAAACAGCCCCCAGGTTCCATCCTGCCCTGGAACTCCCATCTGGACTTAAGGCTCCAGCTCCCATCCCACCCTGGAACTCCCATCTGGATAAGATATGGAGACCCAAGCCACTTCCTGAAAATCAGAGACCAGCTCCCAGCTCCCACCCAGCCAGCAATCCCATCTGGACCAGAGCTCCCATCCAGGCCAGAGCTTCCATCTGGACCAGAGAGTGGCTCCCTAAATCTATCAGCTCTGTCTGGACCAAGTGCACTGATAAGACAAAGAATGAATCCACAAGGAGATGGGCAGACATCAACACAGAAGTACATACAACAAAATAAAGAGCAATACAGCACCACCAGAACCTAGCCCTCCTCCAACAACTAGACCTGAACATCACAGAATGGAAAAACAGAAGAAAACAACCTTATAAATAATATCAAGAAGAGGCTAGAGCCTTATATAGAAGAAATAAAAAATAAAGTGGAGGGACAGACAAACACAAAATGGGAACAACACTATAAAAATCTAGAGGAAAGGACAAATAAAGCAGAAGAAAACAAAAAGTCCCTGAGATAATCAGGAAAAAGCAATGAAACAGATGAGAGAAACAGTATAAGACCTGAAGAGGGAAATAGAAAAAATGAAGAAGACACTAGCAGAGGGAATGCTGGAAATAGAAAATCTGAGTAAACAAACAGGAACTTCAGAGGCAAGTATAACCAACGGAATGCAAGAGAAGGAAGAGAGGATCTCTGGTGTTGAAGGTACGTTAGAAGAAATAGATTCATCAGTCAAAGAAAACACTAAAACCAACAAAGTCATGACCCAAAATGTCCAAGAAATTTGGGACACCATGAAAAGACCAAACCTACAAATAATAGGGATGGAGGAAGGAGAAAAATACCAACTCAAAGGCACAGAAAATATATTTAACAAGATCATAGAACAAAACTTTCCCAACTTAAAGAACCAATGCCTATGAAGAAACAAGAGGCCTATAGAACACCAATCAGACTAGACCCCCCCCCAAAAAAAAAGTCCCCTTCCTAAATAAAAATTAAACAACTAAATGTACAGAATAAAGAAAGAATATTAAGGGCAGCAAAGGAAAAAGGCCAAGTGACCTATAAAGGCAAACCCATCAGAGTAACACCCAATTTCTCAACGGAGACTTTGAAAGCCAGAAGGACCTGGACAGATATAATGCAGACACTAAGAGACCATGGATGCCAGCCTAGACGAATATACCCAGCAAAACTTTCAATCATCATAGATGGAGTGAACAAGACCTTCCAAGACAAAACCAGGTTTAATCAATACTTACCCACAAACGCAGCCCTACAGAAAGCACTAGAAGGAAAATTCCAACCTAAGGAAGGCAGATACACACATGAAAACACAGGCAATACATAACACCACAGCAGTAAACCCCAAAGAAGAGAAGTACACACACACTACCACCAAAAAATAAAAATAACAACAGGAATAAACAATCACTGGCCATTAATATCCCTTAATATCAATGGACTAAATTCACCTATAAAAAGACACAGAATAACAGAATGGATACGAAAACAGGACCCATCTTTCTGCTGCATACAAGAAACACACCTCAAATTCAAAGACAGACACCTCCTAAGAATAAAAGGCTGGGAAAAGACTTTCCAATCAAATTGTCTTAAGAAGCAAGCTGGTGTAGCCATCCTAATATCCAGCAAATAGACTTCAAACTAAAATCAATCAAAAGAGATGATGAAGGACATTACATACTCATTGCATGAAAGATCCACCCAGATGAAGTCTCAATTCTGAACATTTATGCCCCAAACACAAGGGCACCCACATATGTAAAAGAAATATTACTAAAGCTTAAATCACATATAAAACCCCACACATTAATAGTGGGAGACTTCAACACCCCACTCTCACCTCTGGACAGATCTACCAAATTGAACCTTAATAGAGAAATAATGGACTTAATTGATGTTATGACTCAAATGGACTTAATTGATATCTACGCAACACTCCACCTGAACAAAAAAGAATATACCTTCTTCTCAGCAATCCATGGAACCTTCTCTAAAATCAACCACATACTTGGCCACAAAGCAAATCTCAACATATACAAAACAATTAGAATATCCTCATGTGTTCTGTCAGACCACCATGGTTTAAAGTTAGATTTCCACAGCAACAAAAACTACAGAAAACCTACAATCTCATGGAAACTGAATAATGCTCAACTGAATCACCAATGGGTTAAGGAAGAAAGAAAGAAAGAAGTTAAAGACTTCCTAGAGATTGATGAAAATGAATACACCACATACCCAAACTTATGGAAAACTATGAAAACAGTGCTAGGAGGGAAATTCATAGTACTAAATGCCCACATAAAGAAGCTGGAGAAATCTCACACTAGTGACTTAACAGCACACGTGAAAGCTCTAGAACCAGAAGAAGCAAAGTCTCCCAGGAAGAACAGAGGCCAAGAAATTATCAAATTGAGAGCTGAAATCAATAAAATAGAAATAAAGAGAACAATACAAAAAATTAATGAAACAAAGTGTTGGTTCTTTGAGAAGATCAACAAAATATACAAGCCCTTATCCAAACTAACCAAAAGACAGAGAGAGAGCATCCAAATTAACAAAATCAGAAATGAAAAGGGGGACATAACAACAGACAATGAAGAAATCCAGAGAATCATCAGGTCATGCTTCAAAAACCTCTACTCCACAAAACTGGGAAATCTAAAAGAAATGGATAATTTTCTGGACAGGTACCACATACCTAAGTTAAATCAAGACCAGATAAACCATTTAAATAGTCCAATAACCCCTAAGGAAATAGAATCAGTCATTAAAATTCTCCCAACCAAAAAGAGCTGAAAACAAGATGGTTTCAGTGCAGAATTCTACCAGATCTTCAAAGAAGTCTTAATACCAATACTCTTTAAATTGTTCCACACAATAGAAGCAGTTAAGTCCCTGAAAAAAGAAATTGAATAAGATGTCAGAAAGTGGAAAGATCTCCCATGCTCATGGATAGGCATGATTAACACAGTAAAAATGGCGATCTTACCAAAAGCAATCTACAGATCCAATGCAATCCCCATGAAATTACGGATACAATTCTTCACAGATCTGGAAAGAATAATACTCAACTTCAAATGGGAAAACAAAAACCCAGGATAGCCAAAAGAATACTGTACAATAAAACAACCTCTGGAGGCATGACTATCCCCGACCTCAAGCTCTACTATAGAGCTACCGTAATAAAACCAGCTTGGAACTGGCATAAAACCAACATGTGGAACAGTGGAATCGAATTGAAGACACTGACATTAACCTGCACACTAATGAACATATAATTTTTGACAAAGAAGCCAAAACTGTACAATGGAAAAAAGAAAGCTTCTTCAACAAATGGTGCTGGCATAACTGGACGTCAACATGTAAAAGGCTGCAAATAGATCCATATCTGTCACAATGCACAAAACTTAAGTCCAAGTGGATCAAAGACCTCAACATAAATCCAGTTACTCTGGACCTTATAGAAGAGAAAGTAGGAAGTAGTCTTGAATGCATTGGCACAGGAGATCACCTCCTAAATATAACACCAGTAGCACAGACACTGAAAGAAACAATCAGTCAATGGGACCTGTTGAAACTGAGAAGCCTTTGTAGAGCAAAGGACACGGTCAGCAAGACAAAGTGACAGCCTACAGAATGGGAAAAGTTCTTCATGAACTCCACATCTAACAGAGGTCCCCAGAAATCCACAATGATACATCCACTGTAGGCTACTGGAAATGGTCGATAGAAAGCCTGAACTGACCTAGTCTGGTGATCAGATGGCCAAACACCCTAACAGTGGTGCTGGAACTCTCACCCAATAACTGATGGAAGTGGATGCAGAGATCCTCGGCCAGGCCCCAGGTGGAGCTCCAGAAGTCCAATTGTCGAGAAAGAGGAGGGACTGTAAGAGTGTGAATTGTTGAGCCCAAGATTGGAAAAGCACAGGCACAAATAGCCAAACTAATGGAAACACATGAACTATGAACCAAAAGCTGTGGAGCCTGCAACTGGATCAGGCCCTCTGGATAAGTGAGCCAATTGAATAGCTTGAACTGTTTGGGAGGAACCCAGGCAGTGAGACCCGGACCTGTCCTTAGTGCATGAGCTGGCTGTTTGGAACCTGGGGCTGATGCAGGGACACTTTGCTTAGCCTGGGAGGAGGGGAATGGAACTGCCTGTACTGAATCTACCAGGTTGAGCTGAATTCCCAGGGGATCTTTGGCCTGGAGGAGATGGGAATGGCGATAGCTTTGGTGGATGGCAGGGGTTGGGGTGGGAGTGGGAAGGACAGGGGTACCCATGGCTGATATGTATAATTAAATTAAATTATTAAATAAATAAATAAAATGGTGAACAGAGAAGCCTGTATGGGTTCAGCAATGGCCTTTAACAACAGAGAAACTGCAGGCCTTATAAAAGCTGGTACAAGAGCAAAATATAATCAGTCTATACACTTTAAATATGTGCTGACCTCCGAATGGAAACCAGGATATGTATTATGTTGGAGAGGATGTTTTGCTTTTGTTTCTACAAGAAAAAAAAAAGCTATGAATACAATCAAAATTGATAAAGGGACATTCTGAGACTGCAAGTGTTCCCTGAGACAGAGCCTGCCTGCACCTGCATGGACTAAAGGGTTAGTCTTTATCCCCATACCCAAACACCCCAGCCCCTAGGCTTTGGGCCCAGGGGCACAATCCTGCGCCCCTACATCACAACCCATTGCAGTTCAGTTTCAGGCCAGTTGACAGGCAGAACTCCTGCAAACAGGGCATACCTCCTCCATTCTGGATCAGACAGTGTAACCTGAGCCTCACTTCCCCTAAATCCCACCCACCCTCTGAGACTGCAACTGTTCCCTGAGACAGAGCCTACCAGCACAAAACTGGACTAAGAGGCCAGTTGGCAGGCAGACATCCTGCAGACAGGTCAGACTACCACCATCTACCACATGGTAAGACTGCAGATACTCCCTGATCCAGAGCTCACTTGGTAGCTCACAACCATCTGTAATGAGATCTGGCTCCCTCTTCTGTATGCATAATAAATAAATAAATATTTAAAAAGAAGAAGAAGAAGAAGAAGAAGAAGAAGAAGAAGAAGAAGAAGAAGAAAGCTGATGTAGTTATCCTAATATCTAATAAAATAGACTTCAATCTAAATCTGTAGAAAGAGATCAGGAAGGCCACTACATACTTATCAGAGGGGAAATCTGACAAGCCGAAGTCTCAATTCTGAATCTATATGCTCCAAATACAAGGGCACCAACATTCGTAAAAGAAACATTACTAAAGCTTAAATCGCACATCAAACCCCATACACTAATAGTGGGAGACTTCAACACCCATTCTCACCAATGGACAGGTCTGCCAGACAGAAACTTAACAGAGAAATAAGGGAACTAACAGACATTATGACTCAAAGACTTAATAGATATCTACAGACTATTTCACCCTAACACAAAAGAATATACCTTCTTTTCAGCACCCCACGGAACCTTCTCCAAAATCAAACACAGGCTTGGTCACAAAGCAAATCTCAACAGATACAAAAAAATTGAAATAACCTCTTGTGTCCTAGCAGACCACCATGGCTTAAAGTTAGACTTCAACAACAACAAAAATTACAGAAAGCCTACAATCTCTGGAAACTGAATAAGTCCCAATTGAATCACCAATGGGTCAAGGAAGAAATAAAGAAACAAATTAAAGATTTCCTATAATTCAATGAAAACAAATGTACAACATACCCAAATTTATGGGATACCATGAAAGCAGTGTTAAGAGGGAAATCCATAGCACTAAATGCCCACATAAAGAAGTTGGAGAAATCTCACACTCGTGACTTAACAGCACAAGTGAAAGCTCTAGCACAAGAAGAAGCAAACTCACCCAGGAGAAACAGATGCCAGGAAATTATCAAATTGAGAGCTGAAATCAATAAAATAGAAACAAAGAGAACAATAGAAAGAATCAATGAAACAAAGAGTTTGTTCTTTGAGAAAATCAACAAGATAGATAATCCTTTATCCAAAGTAATCAAAAAGCAGAGAGTGCATTCAAATTAACAACATCAGAAATGAAAAAGGGGGACATAACAACAGACAATGATGAAATCCAAAGAATCATCAGGTCATGCTTCAAAAACCTGTATTCCACAAAATTGGAAAATTTGATAGAAATAGACGATTTCTGGATAGGTACACCATACCTAAGTTACATCAAGAACAAATAAACTAATTAAATAGACCAATAACCCCTAAGGAAATAGAAATGGTCATTAAAAGTATCCCAACCAAAAAAAGCCCAGGACCAGATGGTTACAGCGCAGAATTATACCAGATTTTCAAAGAAGAGCTAACACCAATACTCTTCAAATTATTCCACACCATAGAAACAGAAGGAACATTACCAAATTATTTTTATGAGACTGTGGTTACCCTGATACCCAAACCACACAAAGATGCAACAAAGAAAGAATTACAGACCAATCTCCCTCATGAACATTGATGCAAAACTACTCAACAAAATACTGGTTAACTGAATCCAGGAACACATCAAAAAATTATTCACCATGACCAAGTAGGCTTCATCCCAGGGATGCAAGGATGGTTCAACATATGAAAATCTGTCAAAGTAATACACCATATAAACAAATGGAAAGAAAATAAATACATGATCATCTCATCAGATGCTGAAAAAGCCTTTGACAAAATCCAACACCCCTTCATGATAAAGGTCCTAGAGAGATCAGGAATACAGGGAACATACTTAAACATAATAAAGCAATATACAGCATGCCAACAGCTAACATCAAATTAAATGGAGAGAAACTCAAAGCAATTCCACTAAAATCAGGAACAAGACAAGGCTGTTCAGTCTCCCCACACTTATTCAATACAGTACTTGACGTTCTAGCTAGAGCAATAAGACAACAAAAGGAGATCAAGGGGATACAAATTGGAAAGGAAGAAGTCAAACTTTCACTATTTGCAGACAATATGAGAGTATACATAAGTGACCCCAAAAATTCTACCAGGGAACTCCTACAACTGATAAATGCCTTCAGTAAGGTGGCAGGATACAAGATTAACTCAAAAAACCAGTAGCCCTCTTATATACAAATGAAAAAGGGTCTGAGAGAAAATAAGAGAGACATCACCCTTTACAATAGCCACAAATAATATAAAATACCTTGGGGTAACTCTAACTAAGCAAGTGAAAGACCTGTATGATAAGAACTTTAAGTCTCTGAAGAAAGAAATTGAAGAAGATGTCAGAAAATGGAAAGATCTCCCATGCTCATGGATAGGTATAATCGACATAGTAAAAATGGCAATCTTACCAAAAGCAATATACAGATTCATTGCAATCCCCAACATAATTCTTCACAGACTTGGAAAGAACAATATTTAACTTTATATGGAAAAACAAAAACCTAGGATAGCTAAAAGAATCCTGTATAATAAAGCAATGTCTGGAGGCATCATGATCTCTGACCTCAAACTCTACTATAGAGCTATAGTAATAAAAAAAAAGCTTGGTACTGGCATAAAAACTGACATGTGGACCAATGGAATTGAATTGATGACGCTGACACTAATCCACACACTTATGAACCTATGGTTTTTGACAAAGAAGCCAAAACTGTACCATGGAAAAAGAATGCATCTTCATCAAATGGTGCTGGCATAACTGGATGTCAACATGCAGAAGATTGCAAATAGATCCATATCTGTTGCCACGCACAAAACTCAAATCCAAGTGGATCAAAGACCTCAACATAAATCCAGCTACACTGAACTTGATAGAAGAGAAAGTAGGAAGTAGTCTGGAACAAATTGGCACAGGAGATCACTTCCTAAATATAACACCAGTAGCACAGACACTGAGAGAGAGCATCAATTAATAAATGAGACCTCTTGATTCTGAGAAGCTTTTGTAGAGCAAAGGACACAGTCCATAAGACCAAAAGACAGCCTACAGAATGGGAACAGTTATTCACCAACCCCACATCTGACGGAGGGCTAATCTCCAAAATATATAAAGAACTCAAAAAGCTAGACATCAAAATACTAAACAATCCAATTAAAAAATGAGCTACAGAGATTAACAGAGAATTCTTAATAGAAGAATCTCAAACAGCTGAAAGGTATTTAAGGAATGCTCAACACCCTTAGTCATCAAGGAAATGCACGTCAAAACAACTCTGAGATACATTCTTACACCTGTCAGAATGACTAAGATCAAAACCACAGAAGATAGGTTATGTTGGAGAGGATGTGGAGAAAGGGGAACACTCCTCCACTGTTAGTGGGAATGCAAACTTGTACAGCCATTCTGGAAATCAGTATGGCAGTTTTTCAGAAAATTGGAAATAAGTCTTCCTCAAGACCCAGTTATACGACTCTTGGGCATATACCCAAGGAATGCTCAATCTTAACACAAGGGCACATGCTCAACTATGTTCATATCAGCATTATTCATAATAGCAAGAACCTGGAAACAACCTAGATGCCCCTCAACTGAAGAATAGATAAAGGAAATATGGCTCATATACACAATGGAGTACTACTCAGCAATAAAAACCTATGACATCATGAAATTTGCAAGCAAATGGATGGATCTAGAAAATATCATCTTGAGTGAGGTAACCCAGATGCAGAAGGATAAACCTAGTATGTACTCACTCATAAGTGGATACTAAATGGGAAGGAAGGGATGGCCAGACTGCAACCCACAACTCCAGAGAGGCTAGCTAACAGAGATAGACCCTAGGAGAGACATATGGATGATCCTGTGAAAGAGAAGTGGATGAGATCTACATTAGTGAACTGGGTGGGGGTGGCAGAGGGCACAGAGTGGGGGATGACAAACAACATAGGGAAATGGGAGGGTAGAGCTGGAACAGGGACAGAGTGGGAGGGCAGGGAGGAAGATACCATGATAGATGAGGACATCATGGGAGTAGGAAGAGGAAGGGTTCTGGGGAGGCTCTCAGGAATCCACAAAGTTGACCCCACCTTGGTCTGCTGGCAGTGGTCCAGAGCATGCCTTGTTGGTCTATTCTGGTGCCCAGCCTAGCAAATATCCTATCTGTCATCATAGAGCCTTTGTCCAGTGACAGATGGAGCCAGATACCGAAATCCATGGCCAGGAACCAGGAATCCAATTGATGAGAGAGAGGAGAGATACTGTATTAGAGAGAAATCAAGATCATGATGGGAGGACATGCAGAGATGACTGGCCACACTAGTGGAAGCCCATGAACTGTGGACTGGTGGCTGTGGAGCCCCCATGGGACAGGACTAGGCCCTCTGAATATGGAAGATGGTTGTTTGGCTCAAACTGTTTGGGGAACACCCAGGCAAGGGTATTGGGATCTGTCCCTGGTCTATGGGCAGGCTTCTGGAATTTAGTGCCTGTGGTGTGACACCTTGCCCAGCCTTGGTGCAGTGGGAAGGGGCTTGGACCTGCCTAGGCTCAGTGTACTGGGCTCTGCTGACTCCTCATGGGAGACCTCAATTTGGGGGATGTGGGGATGCAGGGTGACTTAGGAAAGAGGGATGGCAGATGGGAGGAGGAAGAAGGGAGGTCTGTGGATAGCATGTGGAGTGAGTAGAAAAATTCTTAATAAAGAAAAATGAAAAAAAACATATTGGCAAACTGAATCCAAGAACAGGTAAAAAAAATTATCCATGATCAAGTAGGCTTCATCCCTTTAACTTACGAAAATCCATCAATGTAATACACCATATAAACAAACTGAAATTAAAAAATCGCGTGATCATTTCATTAGATGATGAAAAGCCTTTGACAAAATCCAACACCCCTTCATGATAAAGGTCCTAGAGAGAGAGATCAGGAATACAAGGAACAAATCTAAATATAATAAAGGCAATTTATGGCAAGCCAACAGCCACCATCAAACTAAATGGAGAGAAACTCAAAGTGATTCCACTAAAATCAGGAGCAAGACAAGTCTCTCCACTCTCCTCATATCTATTTAATATAGTACTCAAAGTTCTATCTAGAGAAATAAGACAAGAAAAGTAGACAAAGGGGACTTGGAAAGGAAGTAGTCAAACTATGATATGATAGTATACATAAGTGACCCCAAAAATTCTATCAGGAAATTCCTGCAACTGATAAACACTTTCAGTAATGTAGCAGGACACAAGATTAACTAAAAAAATAGCCCTCCTATACATACAAATGATAAATTGGTTGAAAAAGAAATCAGAGAAACATCACCCTTTACAATAGCCACAAATAATATAAAACACATTGGGGTAACTCTAACCAAACAATGGAAAGATCTATATGACAAAACCTTTAAGTCATTGAAGAAAGAACTTGAAGAAGATATCAGAAGATGTATAGATCTCTCATGATCATGGATAGGTAGAGCCAACATAATAAAATTGGCAATCTTGCCAAAAGCAATCTACAGATTCAATGCAATCCCCATCAAAATGCAAAAACAATTTTTCACAGACCTCAAAAGAACAATATACAACTTCATATGGAAAAAAGAAAACCTAGGCTAATTAAAACAATTCTTTACAATAAAGCATTCTTCTAGAAGCATCGCCATCCCTGACTTCAAGCTCTATTATACTATATAGCTATAGTAATAAAAAAAAGTTTGGTATTGGCATCAAAACTGACATGTGGACCAATGGAATCAAATTGAAGATCCTAATATTAATCCACACACCTATGAACACCTGATTTTTTTTCAAAGAAGCCAAAACTGTACATGGAAAAAGAAAGCATCTTCAACAAATGTGGCTGGCAATAGTGGAGGGGGTGCTTGAACTAGTCTTCCCCTGCACTCAGATTGGTGTCTACACTAATTGTTGCTATAGAACCTACACCTATTGACTAATGGAAGCAGATGCAGAGAACCATAGCCAAGAACTTGGCCAAGGTCCTGGAGTTCAGTTGAAGAGAGGGAGGAAGGATTGTAAGAGTAAGAGGGGTCAGAATCATGATGGGATAAACCACAGAAATAGCTAAACCAAGCTAGTAGGAGGTCATAGACTCTGGACTGACAGCTGGAGAGCTGTATTCGACCAGACTAGGCCCTCTGAGTGTGGGTGAAAGTTGTGTGGCATGATGGGTTTGTGGGTTCCCTGGCAATGGGACTAGGACTTATCCCAGGTATGCAAACTGACATTTTGGAGCCCATATCCTATGATGTAATATCTTATTCAGCCTTGATGATGGGGGGAAGAGGCTAGGTCCAGCCCCAACTTGGTATGCCAACCTGTGTTGACTACCCAAGGGAGGCCTTACCCTCTATGAGGAGGTAATGGGGGGGTGGGATGGCAATAGGTGGGGGAAGGAGGAGAAGAGGAGGGTGGGACAACAGGGGTTGGTATGTAAAAGGAAAGAAAAAAGTTTAAATAAAAAGTGATTTTAATAAATGATGCTGGCATAACTGGATGTCAACATGTAGAAGATTGCAAATAGATCTATATCAATCACTGTGAACAAAATTCAAATCCAAATGTATCAAAGACCTCAACATAATACCAGTCACACTGAAACTGATCGAGGAGAAAGTATGAAGTATCCTAAATGCATTGGCATGGGAGTTCACTTCCTAAATATAGCATGAACTGAGAGCAACAATTAATAAATGGAACCTCCTATAAGTGAGAGCTTCTGTACGGCAAAGGATACAATAAATAAACAAAACAACGTCCTACAGAATGGAAAAAGATCTTCACTAACCTCACATCTGACAAAGGGATGAACTCCAAAATATATAAAGAACTCAAGAAACTAGACAGCAAAAAAAAACCAAACAATCCAATTAAATGTGGGCTATAGATCTAAACAGGATATTCTCAACAGAAGAATCCCAAATGGCCAAAACACATTTAAGGAAGCTAAGAAATAAGGAGGACTCTAAGAGGGGTGTGTGGATCACCTTGAGAAGGGGAAAGAGAGGAGATCTCCATGAGTAAACTGGGTTGGGGGCAATAGAGGGAAGGGAATGGGGTGAGAACATGAGGGAATGGCATGGTTGAGGAGGGGAGGGATGGAGTGGGAGAACAATGAAAGAGGTAACTTGATATAGGGAGACATTTAGGGATAAAGGAGAAACGTGGTGCTAGGGAAATTCCCAGGAACCCACAAGGATGACCCCTGGTTAGACTACGAGCAACAATGGAGAGGGTAACTGAACTGGTCTACCCTAGTAATCAGATTGGTGAATACCTTAACTGTCATCAAAGAACCTTCATCCATTAACTGATGGAAGCATATGCAGAGATCCACAACAAAGCAAAGGACTGGGCTCTGAGAGTCCAGTTGAAGAGAGGTAAGAGGGATTATATGAGCGAGGGGGTCAAGATCATGATGGGGAAATCTACAGAGACAACTAAACCAAGCTCATAGGAACTCACAAACTTTAGACTGACAGCTGTGGAACCTGCATGACACAGTTGTATAGCTGGGTCGGTTTGAGGCGCCCCTGGCAGTGTGATTCAGATCTGTCCCTGGTGCATGAGCTGGCTTTCTGGATCCCTTTACCTATGATTGAACACATTGCTCAACCTTGATGCAGCAGGAAGGTGCTCAGTCCTGCTTCAACTGAATGTACCAGGCTTAGCTGTACCCCCATGGGGAAATTTACACTGTTGGAGAAGGGGATGAAGGATGGGTTTAGGGATGGGGAGAGTGGGAGGAAGGATGGGAGGGGGATCTGTGGATGATATGTAAAATGAATTTTTAAAAAATTATTTAAAAAAGACAAACTACCCCAGACTCAGTGACACTGGGCCTAGAGCTTGAACAGACATGAATGTTTCCTTTTTGTGAACAAGATTTGTGTTACAAGAGGAAGCAATTCAAGCTTCAAGGGCAGAAAATAATCAAGAGATCTACCCAGCTATGATGACTGTGAACCAGAAGAACAACCATCATTGCAGGATAACCTTAACTGTGCAATAATGGCACACATATCTTGGCTGTAATTAATTGTTCTTTAATTGTACTTAAGATCCTATCAACAAGACAGAAACTGTATCTTGTACTGAAGACCAACACAAATACCTAGAGATAACAAAGTAATAGAATTTTGAGAACATACAATCACCACTTTATTAAACCAGCCTAATTCCTAACTATACTCTATACATTTTTACTTATACATACAAAGAAGTGTAGTCCTGAAGAAGACAAATTCTCTTTGCAATAGAGAGACCATTAAACAGACCAAAACTAATTAAAGTAAAGAAACCAAAAAAATGTCCCTGTGTATCAATCCAACAACTCCCACACCTAAGGCTCAGTGATCATTGAAAAAGAAGGGTGCAGAAAAATGTGAATGCCAAAGGATCAGGGACCTTGCTGTGAGACTGTGTCTCCTACTAATTCAACAAAATGAACCCTTAAACACTCAACAACATGACTGTCAAATCATGAGATAAACAAAAACAACATGAAAGACAATAAAATAGAGATCCTGCCCTGGAACTCCCATCTGGACCAGAGGTGAGTGCCTGGGGCCACACCCAGAGAGGCCCTGTACCAAGATCCCAGCCCTGGGCACCAGCCATTCCCAGTCATGATCCAAGATGTCCAAGAAATTTGGGACATCATGAAAAGACCAAACCTACAAATAATAGGGATAGAGGAAGGAGAAGAATACCAACTCAAAGACACTAGAAGGAAAATTCCAACCTAAGGAAGTCAGATACAGCCTTGAAAACACAGGCAATAGATAATACCACAGCAGTAAACCCCAAAGAAGAGAAGAATACACACACTACCACCAAAATAAAGAAAACTTAATAACAGGAATGAACAATCACTGGTCATTAATATTCCTTAGTATCAACGGGATTAATTCACCTAAAAAACCACAGACTAACAGAATGGATATGAAAGCAGGACCCATCATTCTGCTGCATACAAGAAACACACAACAAATTCAAAGATAGACACCTCCTAAGAATAAAAGGCTGGGAAACGACCTTCCAATCAAATGGTCTTAAGAAACAAGCTGGTGTAGTCATCCTACTATCCAGCAAAATAGACTTCATATTAAAATCAAACAGAAGAGATCATGAAGGATATTATATACTCATCACAGGAAAAATCCACCAAGATGAACTTTCAATTTGGAACATTTATGCCCCAAACAAAAAGGCACCCACATATGTAGAAGAAGCATTAATAAAACTTAAATCACATATAAAACCCCTCACATTAATAGTGAGAGACTTCAACACCCCACTTTCACCTCTGGACAGATCTGCCAAATTGAAACTTAACAGAGAAATAAAGGACTTACCTGATGTTATGACTCAAATGGACTTAATATCTACAGAACATTCCATCCAAACAAAAAGGAATATACCTTCTCAGAACCCCATGGATCCTTCTCTAAAATCAACCATGTACTTGGCCACAAAGCAAATCTCAACAGATACAAAATAATTGGAATAACCTCCTGCATTCTATCGGACCACCATGGCTTAAAGTTAGATTTCAAAAACTACAGAAAACCTACAATCTCATGGAAACTGAATAATGCTCAACTGAATCACCAGTGAGTTAAGGAAGAAATAAAGAAATTAAAGACTTCCTAGAGATCAATGAAAATGAATACACAACATACCCAAACTTATGGAACACTATGAAAGCAGTGCTAAGAGAAAATTCATAGCACTGAATGCCCACATAAAGAAGTTGGAGAAAAGTCACACTAGTGACTTAACAGCACACGTGAAAGCTCTAGAACAAGAAGAAGCAAAGTCTTCCAGGAAGAATAGATGCCAGGAAATTATCAAATTGAGAGCTGAAACCAATAAAATACAAACAAAGAGAACAATACAAAAAATTAATGAAACAAAGAGTTGGTTCTTTGAGAAAATCAACAAGATGGACAAGCCCTTATCCAAACTAACCAAAAGACAGAGAGAGAGAGAGCACCCAAATTAACAAAATCAGAAATTAAAAGGGGGACCTAAATGAGGAAATCCAGAGAATCATCAGGCCATGCTTCAAAAACCTCTACTCCACAAAAATGGAAAATCTAAAAGAAATGGATAATTTTCTGGATAGGTACTACATACCTAAGTTAAATCAAGACCAAATAAAACATTTAAATAGTCCAATAACCGCTAAGGAAAATAGAATGAGTCTTTAAAGTCTCCCAACCAAAAAAAGCCCAGGACCCGATGGTTCCAGTGCAGAATTCTACCAGATCTTCAAAGAAGAGTTAATACCAATACTCTTTAAATTGTTCCACACAAAAGAAGCAGAAGGAATATTACCAAACTCCTTCTATGAGGCTACAATTGCCCTGATTCCTAAACCAAACAAAGATGCAACAAAGAAAGAGAACTAGAGACTGATCTCCCTCACGAACATTGAAGCAAAAATACTCAATAAAATACTGGCAAACATACTCCAAGAACACATCAAAACAATTATCCACCATAATCAAGTAGGCTTCTATTGGTGAAACTATTAAGGACACTCCATGTAATTAAAAGGGAGGTTTATTTTGTGGGGTAATTTACAAATGAAGGGATAGGTTTTAGGGTCTGACAAAGGTATGGTGCAGTCCAGCGGTGTTCTCTGGAGAACTCTGCTCAGTCTACCTCCAGAGTCCAGGGTCCCAGAACCAAGAGAGACCTCCTCCTGATCCTGGGTCTTCCACTTCCTCCTCTGCCCTGCCTTGTGGGCGTGACCATTACCCAAGCCTCAATGGGGGTAGGAACTTCCAGGCCAATGCTGGGATGGCTAATCACTACAGGCTTCATCCAAGGGATGAAAGGGTGGCTCAACATACGAAAGTCCATCAATGTAATACACCATATAAACAAACTCAAAGGAAAAAAACCACATGATCATCTCACTAGATGCAGAAAAGGCATTTGACAAAATCCAACACCCCTTCATGATAAAGGTCTTGGAGAGATCACAAATACAGGGAACATACCTAAACATAATAAAGGCAATTTACAGCAAGCCAACAGCGACCATGAAGTTAAACAGAGAGAAACTGAAAGCGATTCCACTAAAATCAGGAATAAGGCAAGGCTGTCCCCTCTCCCCATACTTATTCAATATAGTACTTGAAGTTCTACCCAGAGCAATAAGACAACAAAAGGAGATTAAGAGGATACAAATTGGAAAGGAAAAACTCAAGCTTTCCCTATTTGTAGATGACATGATAGTATACATGATTGACCCCAAAAATTCAACCAAGGAACTGATACAGCTAATAAACACCTTCAGCAACATAGCAGGATACAACATCAACTCAAAAAAAATCAGTAGTCCTCATATATACAATAGCCAAACAGGCTGAGAAGGAAATCAGAGATACATCACCCTTTACAATAGCCACAAATGATATAAAATACCTTGCGGTTACTCTAACTAAGCATGTGAAGGACCTATATGGCAAGAACTTTAAATCCCTGAAAAAAGAAATTGAAGAAGATGTCAGAAAATGGAAAGATCTCCCATGCTCATGGATAGGCAGGATTAACATAGTAAAAATGGTGATCTTGCCAAAAGCAATCTACAGATTCAGTGCAATCCCCATCAAAATACCAACACAATTCTTCACAGACCTGGAAAGAATAATACTCAACTTCATATGGAAAAACAAAAAACCCAGGATAGCCAAAGAATCCAGTAAAATAAAACAACCTCTGGAGGCATCACCATTCCTAACCTCAAGCTCTACTATAGAGCTACAGTAATAAAAACAGCTTGGTACTGGCATAAAAACCAACATGTGGAACAATGGAATCAAATTGAAGACCCTGACATTAACCCACACACTTATGAACATATAATTTTTTTCAAAGAAGCCAAAACTGTACAATGGAAAAAAGAAAGCATCTTCAACAAATGGTGCTGGCATAACTGTATGTCAACATGTACAAGGCAGCAAATAGATTCATATCTGTCACCATGCACAAAACTTAAGTCCAAGTGGATCAAAGACCTCAACATAAATCCAGTTACTCTGAACCTGATAGAAGAGTAGTCTTGAATGCCTTGGCATAGGAGATCACTTCCTAAATATAACACTGAGAGAAACAATCAATCAATGGGACCTGTTGAAACTGAGAAGCTTTTGTAGAGCAAAGGACATGGTCAACAAGACAAAATGACAGCCTACAGAATGGGGAAAATATCTTCACCAACACCACATCTAATAGAGGGCTAATATCCAAAATATATAAAGAACACCAGAAATTAGACATCAAAATGTCCAACAGTCCAATTAAGAAATGGGCTATAGAACTAAATAGAGAATTGTAAACAGAGGAAGCTCAAATTGCTGAAAGACATTTAAGGAATTGCTCAACATCCCCAATTATCTGGGAAATGCAAATCAAAGTGATTCTGAGATAACACCTTATACCCTTCAGAATGGCTAACATCAAAAACAATGAAGACAGCTGGTGAGGATGTGGAGCAAGGGAAACTCTCCTCCACTGCTGGTGGGAATGCAAGCTTGTACAGCCACTTTGGAATTCAATATGGCACTTCCTTAGAAAATTAGGAATCCATCTCCCCCAAGACCCAGCTGTAGCACTCTTTGGCATATACCCAAGGAATGCTCAATCATACCACAGGGGCATTTGCTCAGCTATGTTCATATCAGCAATGTTTGTAATAGCCACAACCTGGAAACAATCTAATGCCCTTCACCTGAAGAATGGATAAAGAAAATGTGGTACATATACACAATGGAGTACTACTTAGCAGAGAAAAACAATGACATCATGAGGTTTGCAGGCAAATGGGTGGATCTGGAAAAAAATCATTCTGATTGAGGTAACCCAGACTCAAAAAGACAAACATGGTATGTACTCACTCACAAGAGGATACTAGTTGTAAAACAAAGATGACTAGATTGCTACTCACAACTCCAGGGAGGCTACCTAAAAAACAGGACACTAAGAAGGACACAGGGATTGCCCAATGACAGAGAAATGGATGAGATCTACATGAACAACCTGATCATGAGTGTGGGTAATGAAGGGCAAGGATCGAGGGAAAGAGAGCTTAGGGGAGCAGGAGATCCCAGCTGGGTCAAGAACAGAGAGGCAGAAGAAGGAATATCAGACCATGATAAATGAAGACCACATGAGAATAGGAAGAAGCAAAGTGCTAGAGAGGCCCCCAGAAATCCACAATAATACCTCCACTGTAGACTAATAGTCGAGAGAAAGCCCTAACTGACCTAGTCTGGTGATCAGATGACCAAACACCCTAACTGTCATGCTAGAATCTCATCCAATAACTGATGTAAGAGGATGCAGAGATCCTCAGCCAGGCCTCAGGTGGAACTCCAGGAGTCCAATTGGTGAGAAAGAGGAGGGATTTTATGAGCGAGAATTGTTGAGATCAAGATTGGAAAAAGCACAGGGACAAATAGCCAAACTTATGGAAACACATGGATTATGAACCAAAAGCTGTGGAGCCCCGAACTAGATCAGGCCTTCTGGATAAGGCAGACAGTTGATTAGCTTGAACTGTTTGGGAGGCACCGAGGCAGTGGGACCTGGACCTGTCCTTAGTGCATGAGCTGGCTGTTTGGAACCTTGGGTTTATGCTTTGCTCAGCCTGGAAGGAGGGGACTGGACCTGCCTGTACTGAATCCACCAGGTTGAGCTGAATCCCCAGGGGAGTCTTTGGGCTGGAGGAAATGGGAATGTGGCGAGGGGTTGTGGGGGGAGGCAGGGGCGGGGATTGGAGTGGGGAGGACAGGGGAACCCATGGCTGATATGTAAAATTGAAACACAAATATCCATATAAAAATAAAATTTGAAATTTAAAAAAAATAGAGTAGGAAAGGCAATGAGGCGTCAACATTACACAAGAACAAGAGGCAACTAAGGAATGCTAAGGAAATGAAGAACAGCCTTCCCAAGAAGAGCACAATTGTTTGTCTAATCCCAAATGGTCAACACTGAAAACATACTTACTAGGAACATTACATACACTGAACAGGCTATATTTAGGAATATAACAAAAATTTTATATATATAATTAGATTTATTTTTAGCTCATATATGTATACAATTATATTTATATGCATGTAAAAACAATTAATAAAAAAGAGGCTGTGTTTTTATTTTTGTGGTTTTAGGCTATGGTTTTGTGATGCTAATATTTTTATTCTCTCATATCTTACATCTAAGCCATAATTTCCCTTCCCTCCACTCTCCCTAGTGTTTCTACACAACTTCCCCTCTCCTCTAAATCCACATCCTCTCTGCCTCTCCTCAGAAAGCTCAGGCCTTCCAGGGACATTAATCAAGCACAGCACAGCAAGCTACAATTAGACTAGAAACATGCATTTGCAATGAGGCCAGACAAGGCAACCTAGCAGGAGGAAAGTGGTCCCATAAGTGGGCAAAGGCAGAGCCAGAACCAGCACTTGCTCTCACTGTTAGGAATCCCACAGGAACACCAAGTGTCTCAGCCATCACATATACACAGATGACCTATGTCAGATACCAACAGGCTCCCCTTACCTGTGAGCCCCCCAAGAGAACCTGTCAGTTGATTCTGTGGGTAGTGTTCCAATGTGCCTGACCTCTCTGGTCTCCCCAATCCTTCCTCCTCTTTCCTTGCAGGACTTCCTAAGCTCTGCCTAATGTTTGGCAGTGGGACTCTGCATCTGCTCCTATCAGTAGCTGGATCAAATCCCTCTGGTCTCTTTGATGACAATATTGCAAGGCTAAAATACCATAACACTCTGCAGGTAGGACAATAGGTCAAAATTTTGTGACTGGATTGGTGTACCAATCCCTTCACTTGAGGCCTTGCCTGGTTACAGAAGATGACCAGTTCAGGATGCATATACCCCATTAATAGGGGTCTTCACTAGTGTTATTCTTGTAGATTCCATGGAGTTTCCATTGCACTAGATTTCCACCTTGCTCCTGAAAAGCCTACCAAATACCATTGCTTCTCCTAAGTACTTTTGACTCTCTCCACCACACCTGGTCCCTCCTGTTCCCACCCCCAGTCAACACTCAAAAACTATGCTATTTCTTCTTCCCAGTGAGATCCTTGTGCCTCACTTTAAGGCCTTCTTGTTATTTTGCCTCTCTGGGTTGACCATAGCATGATTATCTTTTACTTTTTACAGCTAATATTCACTATTTTACTTTATAGCTAATATATACTAAGTGTGTATAAACAATGTTTGTCTTTCTGGGTTTGGGTTACCTCACTGAGAATGCCTTTTTTAACACCCCACTTATTTTGCTTGAAATTTTTACAATGTTTTGAAGAGCTGAGTAAAAATCCTTTGTGTGACTGTACCATATTTCTTTATCTATTTTTTAGTTGAGGGGCATCTAGCCTGTCTCCAGTCTGGCTATTATGAATAAAGCTGCTATGAACAGAGATGAGCAATAGTCCTTGTGGTAGGATGGAACATCCTTTGGGTATGTGTCCAGGAATGGTAGAACTGGATCTTGAAGTAGAGAAATTTCCAATTTTCTGAGAAACCAACATGTCAATGTAATTCTGAATGGTCTTATTAAATAAGAAACACAGAGTTAAAAAAACCCAAGAGGTCAGAGCACTAGCAAATAGCCTTTAGCTGACCAGCCACTGCCATCCTTCCCCTGAGAAAGAGACCTACTTCCTGTGTGTCAGTCTTTTTACTGACTTTCTGTTCTGTCTTCTCATTGGTTGTAAACCCAGCCACATGAACTCTGTAGTGGGTAGCCATCCCAGCCTTGGCCTGGAAGTTCCAACCCCCAGTGAGGCTTCAGTAATGGTCACACCCACAAGGCAAGGCTGAGGGAGGAAGCTGAAGACACAGGATCAAGAGGAGAGGTCTCTCTTGGTTCTGGGACCCTGGACACTGAAGGTAGACCCAGAAGAGTTCTCCAGAATACACTGCCAGACTGTGCCATAACTTTGCCAGACCCTACAACCTATCCCTTCATTTGTAAGTTACCCCACAAAAAATAAACCTCCCTTTTAACTATGTGGAGTTGTCCTAATAATTTCACCAATAAACCTCCTCATTACTGCCTGCCTATATAGACCTCCAGGTCTCTATGGTTGCTATTGAGATGAAAGGTGTCTGTCTCCATGTTGGCTGTGTCCTTGAACACAGAGAGATTCTGCCTGTCATGTGATCAGGATTAAGGGTGTGTGCTGCCACTGCCACACTTCTGCTAAATGGCTTGCTATTAGTTCTGACCTCCAGGTAACTTTATTAACATACAAATAAAATCATATTTCAGCACAAATAAAATATTCCCCCTTTCTATTCTAATAAAAAGAAAAAAGGGGAAAAGTTATAACTAATATAAGAAAAATTATATAAAAAAGTACAATGCCTCTATACAATATACACAAGCAATAAATACCTAAACAATGTCTATTGCATTTGCATTTGACAAACTCAGAGAAAATATTCCATTATTTATCCTATTTTGGTAAGTCCAAAATGTACCTGATTCACTTTCTATCCTAACTTATATTACTAACAGAATTATCTTCTAATGTCTTTCAGATTTATACACTTACACCTCTTTAGTGAATTTCTTTTCTAAAATTCTTAACAAGGAAAACTATAACTATCTAATCTTTAACTATAACTATCTAATCTTCAACTCCCTCAGAGATCCAAGAAGGAAATTATATTACCTCAAAAAATAAAAACAGGAAGTGCATGCAAGTGGCTTCCAAAAAAATATGAGTTGACAGAAACAGACAGCTGCCTGGACAAGGTTTTTCTGCAGCATTGGGGCATCATCTTTAGGCTATAGGCTTAGCATATCTGGCAGACTCATTTGTGAAGTAGGATGTACACAAGGCCAACAGTTTGACCTCACATTTGTTGAGAGTAATCCATGCACCAGAAACACCTGAATTCCACTAGTGTCCTGTCATGATTCAGGACATTAAATTCTTGAAATTGCTGATGGTTTTGGAATTCAGCTGTCCATTCTTCTTGGCTTGTGTGTGTGACTTCATCTTGGCATCCTGTTCTTCTCTGCATCCCTCTCTTAAATGCCAGTATACCGTTGAGAGGTTAGACTCTATCAGCTTGGTTACTCTTTCAAGAATAACTGTTTCAGCTGTTATTCCACTGCATATCAGAAGCCATCAGTCCATTGCCTGTTCAGTTGTCTTCAAAGAAAAGGGGCACTGTACCTTTTCTAGATTGCAAAGGCCTCTTCAGGGATGGTGCCATATTGTCCTGGCCTCAGAAGATGCCTTTTGTTAAAGCCACAACCACACTTGTCTTGACAAGAAGCAGTAGTCTTTTGTTTTATGTCCTGTCTGTCCATTTTGTCCTGTTTGTCAGCAGTTGATTCGAGGATACTTTGTTGTTCAGTGGCTAACTTTTGCCACAATGAAAGTTAACTCCATATGCAGTTTCTTCAATGCCCATATTTTCTCTGAAGTAGATTGGTACTGCCAGGAGCTGACATGTCTCATAGTCATAAAAAAAGAAAAATTATCTAAGTCATTAAAACATTTTGAATGCTATATTCTGTAGATATCTGAAGGGTTTGAAGATGAGAAGTCTATCAAAAATATATCTGCTCAATCTTGAAAACACACCTAATATGACTACAAGTTCGATTGTAATATCTAACTACTAACTTTCATTCCTTTATATCCTAATAGTTGGTAATACTAACATTCAATGATTAGCAAATTGTATTACATTGTTAAATGAACTGTTTAAGTACAACATCTTGAACAAAATTAAAAATATACATATAGCATTTTCTAACAATATTAATCTCAATATATATAATTTGTATACAATATACAAAATCCAATCCAATGTAAAGTATTTAAAACTAGTAATTTTTTAAAAGTAGATTAAATAACCTCTTTTTATCTATTTCATATCTATATCTTCTCTTTATTTTTCTGAGTATATTAAATAATCTACCCTCTATTCTATTATTTCTATGTGTCTTTTTTTAACTTTTTTTAAAAACAAGAACCTTAAATCTAATCTACTTTGCTTAGCCCTTTTCCTAACCCTTAACAACAACTTGTAGCCAACTCTCCTAAACAATGAAAATTATCCCAGCCCCCAAACACATTAAAAGACCAAAAACCACCCACCCCACACCACCTCTTTGGGAATGTGGGCACTGTAGTCTTAAAGTTGCTTCCTGCTGGATATGGGTGAAGGTATCTTTGTTCTGAAAGGAAAATTTTGGGTTAATTGTCAAATTCTAGGAAAGGTAACTATATCCTTTGTTGTCCCGTCTGTGCATAATGCCAAAGTTCAGGGCCTATCTCAAGTCCTTATTCAAGTAGTCTTTGAAACTAGATCATCTCAGCTAGCCTTCTCAAAATTGTGCTGAACAGTTTATAGTCCAAAGCTGATCTATAGATGATGTTTGTCAGCTTAGTGGTATTATTATTAACCATGTGGAATTGTTGTTGTGGGCCTCCATCTTCTCCCTGGAGACTTCAAATTGGATGTTAGGCCTAGCCATGATTTCCTGCAGAAAACTGATAAGAGACTCGAAAACAAAGACATGCATAGACAGCTAATTGAAGCCTTTTTCTAGAATTAATAGTCTATATGACCATTAACATCTTAACAAAGTTTAATACATTATATATATAGTAAATTTTGATATAAAAGTACTTTCTTTTCTACCAAGGCCAATTCTTTCTCAGCTTCAGGTGACAATTCTCTTGGACTATTTAAGCCCTTGTCACCTTCTAAGGTTTTGAACAAGTTATTCAGTTCATCATTTTTTACCACAACAAAATTTTGTAGATGAAAAATATCTCCAAATAATCTTTGAAAGTCATTAAGAGCCCGTAATCAATCTCTTCTAATTTGCACCTTTGGGGGTCTAATTTTTTGTAGACCTATTTTGTGTCCTAAATACTTAATAGAATCTCCTCTTTGTATCTTTTCAGGAGCAATTTGTAATTCCCAACAAGGCAATATCTTCTTTATTTCTTCAAACACTCTTTCTAAAGAATCTGCATTTTAGTTAGCTAGTAAAATATCATCCATATAATGATAAATTATAGATTTAGAAAACTTTTTACAGATCACTTGCAATGGCTGTTGTACAAAATATTGGCATAGGGTTGGGCTATTTTACATTCCCTGTAGGATGACCCTCCATTGATATCTCTTAACCGGTTGAGAATTATTATAAGTAGGCACTGTGAAGACAAACCTTTCTCTGTCTTTTTCTTGTAAAGTTATTGAAAAGAGACAGTCTTTTAAATTAATGACTATAAGAGGCCATCCTTTTGGTAACAGAGTAGGCAAAACACTTCCAGACTGTAGAGAGCCCATTGGCTGAATTACTTTGTTCATTGCTCCAAGGTCTGTTAACATTCCCCATTTACCAGTTTTCTTCTTAATAACAAATACAGGAGAATTCCAGTGGCTGGTTGATTCTTCAATATGCTGAGCATTGAACTGCTCTTCTAACAGGTCTTCTAAAGCCTGGAGTTTCTCTGATCGTAAAGGCAATTGATGAACCCATACAGGCTTGTCTGTTAACCATTTTAAAGGTAGAGCTGTTAGTGTCATTAGAAGATCATCAGTTGTTGTGCCCTGTTCTTGTACAATCTGGATGCCTGGTGACCACTCATTAGAACAATACCTTCTAATATTTCTCTCAGAAACATGTGCTAGTGTATGATTTATTTCTGAGGTTGGATGGATGTTAATCTGAGTATTCCATTGTTGCAACAGGTCTCGACCCCACAGGTTCATAGCTATGTTAACCACATATGGTTATAATTTTCCTCTCTGTCCTTCTGGACCTATACATTCAAGCCATCTTGCACTCTGTGTCACTTGAGATAATGTTCCAATTCCTAACAGGTGAACATTTACCTCTGAAGAGGCCAAGTTGGATGCCAAAATTCTGGTGCAATTATGGTCACATCAGCACCTTGTCAAACAGACCAGACAGCAAAACATCATTTATTCTTATTGTTAATTTTGGTCTTTGTTCATTTATAGAAGTTTGCCATGGATTTTTCTTTATGGTTTCTCCTAAATTTTCTGTTCTTTCTGTCTCAGCCGTTCCATCCCTGAGCAGCCTGGTTTATTCCAATAAGCATTTGGTTATTTAATTGCTCTGAGTAGGGATTTCTTCTACAACTGCAGGAAAGGTCTGAACTGGATTTGCTGAGTGGGCCTGCCTGAGGCCCCTCTGGGAGTTTACTGAAAATTGAGGCAAAGTATTACCTTGACTTTCCCTTGTTGATTTACATTCATTGGTCCAATGTTTACCTTTACCATACCTTCTGCATACTCCAGAAGGAAGGGGCATTCTGTTGCCATTGTTCCTTGAAGAAACATTGTTTGTAGGAATGCCCTGTTTACAGTCCCTTTTCAAATGTCCTTGCTTTCCACATCCAAAACATCTGACATTCTTTCAACCTCTTGAATTTGCTTCTCCTATCCACATATCATCATGGCCATAAACTCAACATTAAACATGTCTCTAATCCAATCATCCAAGGGTGCAGATCTTGCCTTTAATGGCTTGATTATTCTCTTGCATGCTGTATTTGCATTCTCAAAAGCCAAAGATTCAATTATTACCTTGCTAGCTTCTGAATTCAGTACCATTCTATTTACTGCTGAAGTCAGTCTTTGTAAGAAATCCATGAAGGATTCTTTTGAGCCCTGTATAACTTTTGTGAATGACTCAGTTTTCTTTCCTGCTTCCTCAATTCTGTCCCATGCATTCAAGGCTGCCATTCAACATAGAATTAGGGTTTGGTTATCATATAAACATTGTCTTTGAATTTCATCAAATTTTCCTCCAACAACCTGATCATGGGAGATTTGCACACCTCTAACACGCCATTGATTTTCTGTTTTAGCTTCATATCTGAACCACATATGCCACTGCAACTGGGCTCCAGGTTCTAGCACAGCATTTACCAGCTCTTTCCAGTCCTGTTGTATAATGTTACTATAAGTTGAACAGGAGTTTAACATTTGCTTTACAAATTGGGAATCCAAGCCATAAGATACTATTTCCTCCTTAAACCTTCTTAAATCTAACATTTCAACTGAGGTCCAATTATTTTGTGGATCCACTTTACCAGGTAGCTGCTGTATGGTTACCAGATAAATTAAGGGTGATGGTGTGAAAACAGGCTTTCTTTCTGTAACCTTAGATTCCAATCTTGAAATAATTTCACTGTTAATTTTTTCTGTCTGAATCTGAATTTCTCTATAATTCATTTTAGTAGGGTTTTCTAAAGCTTTTACCCTGGCACTTAAATTGACTATCTTTTTAAATAGTAAAATAAGGATAAGGAAAGTAATAATGTGCACAATTGGTTTAATGTACATCCCATCAACATTAATCTTCTCATATAGTTGTTCCATTTTCAGACTGCCAAAAATTTTATCCAAGTCCAATTCTCTTCTATTATACACATAACACCATTTTTAATGTGGAAAAATTTTTCTCTTTTAAGTAGTTTTTTTTCCTTTAAAATATCTGATATCTTAATTGACATACCAAGTCTGCATAGAACAGTAGAAATCCAAGGGAATTTCAAAATAGCTACCTAGCATCTAAGATGGGAATCCAAAGAAAGAGAGAGAAAGGGAGAGAGAGAGAGTAGCCACATATCCTGGCAAAAACTGAAATCCAGCCATGTGTTTCGCTTGAGCAGAGTGGAGCCTGGGCTCCAGCTTCCTTAAGCTCTGACCATGTGAGTTGGTGATTTGGCTGTAAGCAGCTACAGTTGAGTGCAGCCGGACTGATAGCGTCTGCTGGGCCTAGGGCCTGTAAACTCTGGCTGAGTTGGGGCTGAGCTGGGCCAAACCAGAAAGCCAGGCCAAACCAGAATGCCAGAAAGCTGGGAATGCTTGCCACATGGGCGCCAAATGTAGATATAATTCTGAATGGTCTTTTTAAATAAGAAACACAGAGCCAAAAGCAGAGTTAAAAGCCCAAGAGGTCAGAGCACTATCAAATAGCCTTTAGCTTACCAGCTGCTGCCACCCTTCCCCTAAGAGACCTACATCCTATGTGTCTGTCTTTTTATTGACTTTCTGTTCTGCCTTCTCATTGGTTGTAAACCCAACCACATGACCTCCTCATTACTGCCTGCCTATACAGACTTCCAGGTCTCTATGGTTGCTATTGAGATGAAAGGTGTGTGTCTCCGTGTTGGCTGTGTCCTTGAACACATAGAGATTCTGCCTGTCATGTGATCAGGATTAAGGGTGTGTGCTACCACTGCCAGACTTCTGCTAAATGGCTTGCTATTAGCTCTGACCTCTAGGTAATTTTATTAACATACAAATAAAATCACATTTCAGCACAAATAAAATATCACCATACCAACATATTGATTTCCAAGGTTGCTTTACAATTTGCACTTTGACCAGCAACAGAGGAATGTTTACCTTGCTCCACATCCTTCCCAGTATGAGCTGTCATCTATGATCTTAGCCATTCTGACCAGTGTAAGATGGAAATCCAAGAGTCATTGTGATTTGCATTTTCCTGATGGCTATGAATGTTCAACATTTCTTTAAGTGTTTCTCAGCCACTTAAATTTCCTCTGCTGAGAATTCTCTGTTTAGTTTGTACACCATTTTTAATTGGATTATTTTGTTTGTTGATATCTAGTTTCTTGAGTTCCTTATCTGTTCTGGATATTAGGCTGTAGAGTTGGTGAAAATTTTTTCAAATTCTTTAGGCTTTCATGTTGTCCTATTGATGATGTCCATTGCCTTACATAAGCTTTTCAGTTTCATGAGGTCCAATTTATTAATGATTGATATTTATGGCTCATGCTATTAGAGCTCTGTTCAGGAAATTGTCTCATGTGCCATTGCATTCAAGGCTATTCCCTACTTTCTATTCCACCAGGTTCATAGTAATTGTATTTATGTTTAGGTCTTGGACTTGAGTTATTTACAGGGTAATAGATATAAATCTATTTGCATTCTTATACATACTAACATCCAGTTAGATTAGCACCATTTTTAGAAGATTCCTTCTTTTTTTCCAATGTATATTTCTGTCTTCTTTATAAAAATCAGGTGTCCATAGATTTGTGGATTTATTTCTGGGCCTTTGATTAAGTTCCATTGATCAATATGCCTGTTTTTATGGCAATTCTATGAAGTTTTTGTTACTATTGCTCTGTAGTACAGCTTGAAATCAGAGATGGTGACACCTCTGAAAGTGCCTTTATTGTACAGAATTGTTTTAGCTTTCCTAGGTTTCTAGTTTAGCCATGTGATATTAAGTATTTATTGTTCTTCTGGTGTCTGTAAATAATTGGGTTGAAGTTTTAATGGGTATTTTATTGAATCTGCACATTGCTTTTGGTAGGGCATTTTTAATGCATAAATCAAAGCAATCAATGAGCATGGGAGATCTTCCCATCTTCTGATACTTTCTTCAATTCCTTTCTTCATAGAGTTCAATATTTTGTCATACAAGTCTTTCACTTGCTTGGTTAGCTATCCCCAAGATATTTCATATTGTTTTTGGCTATTGTGAAAGATGTTGATTTCTTTAATTTCTCAGTCCGTTTTTCATTTGTGTATAGGAAGATTATAGTTTTCTTAGTAAATATTATATCCAGTCATTTAACTAAATGCATTTAGCACCTTTAGGATTTCCCTAGTAAAATTTTTGGAATTTCTTATGTATACTATCATATCATCTATGAATAGCGGTATTTTGACATCTTCCTTTACAAGTTCTATTTCCTTAATCTCCTTGAGTTGTCTTACTGCTACTGATGGAACTTCATTTACTAAACTGAATAGCTATGGAAAGAATGGGAGCCTTGATATGTCCCAAGTTGTATTGAAATTGATTTGTGTGTCTCACCATTTCATTTGATGTTGGCTATAGGCTTGCTGCAAATTGCTTTTATTATGTTTAGGTATATCCTCTGTATACCCGGTCTCTCCAAGACTTTCATCTTGAAGGGATATTGGATTTTGACAAAGGATTTGCCAACTTCTCATGAAATGACCATATGCTTTTTTTTCTTTTGGTTTTGTTATATGTTGGATTAAAGTGACTGATTTTTGGATGTTGAATCATTTCTGCATGTCTGAGATAAAGCCTACTTGGTCATGACAGATTTTCTTTTTGATATGTTTTTGATAAGGTTTATGAGTATTTTCTTGAATATTTCCACATCAATGTTCATGAGGGACATTGGTCTGTAATTCTTATTTATTGAATCTTTCTGTGGTTTGGGTATCAGGGTGACTGTAGCTTCAAAATCAACTTGATAATTTTCTGTCTTTTTCCACTTTTTTTTAATAATTTGAGGAGTATTGGTATTAGCTCTTCTTTGAAAGTATGGTAGATTTCTGCTAGCCCTGGGTTAGTTAGTTAGTTAGTTAGTTAGTTACTTAGTTACTTAGTTACTTAGTTAGTTAGTTGTGATACGTTTAATGAAGGCTACTATTTCCTTAGGGGTTATGGGTCTATTTAAATTCTTTACACAATTTGGATTTAACTGTGATAAGTAGTATCTATCTAGAAAAGTGTTTGCTTCTTTTAGATTTTTTAATTTTTTGAAATACATATTTCTGAGGTATGATCTAATGATTTTCTGGACTTCCTCAGTGTCTTTTGTTATGTCCCCTTTAATTTCTGCTGATTTTGATATTCTTTGTCTGTCTTTTAGTTAGTTTGGGGAAGAGTTTGCCTATCTTGCTGATTTTCTGATAGAACCAACTCTTTGTTTCATTGATTCTTTATATTGTTCTCCTTGTTTCTATTTTACTGATTTCAGCCCTCAGTTTGATTACTTCCTGCTGTCTACTTCTCTTGGGTGAACTTGCTATTGGTCTAGAGCTTCAGGTGTGCTGATGCTTGTATGAGGTCTCTACAAATTCTTTATGAAAGCACTTAGTGATATGAACTTTCCTCATCCTACTGCTTTCAGTGTGTCCCATACGATTGAATGTGTTGTGCATTTATTTTCATTTAATTCTGAGAAGTCTTTAGATTCTTTCTTATTTCTTCCTTGACTCAGTAATCTTTCAGCATGTAGTTCTTGATTTTCCATTAGTAGGCTTTATATTGTATCTCTTGTTGTTCAAATATAGCTTTAACCTGTTGTGGTCTTATAGGATGTAGGCAGTTATTTCAGTTTTCTTGTATCTGTTGAGCCTTGCTTTGTGACCAAGCATGAGATCAACTTGGGAGAACTTGCCATGATGTGCTAAGAAGGTATATTCTCTTGTGTTTTGGTGAAGTATTCTGTAGATATCTGTTATGTAGATTTCATTAATAAGCTCTATTAGCTACATTATTTCTCTGCTTAGTTTTTGTCTAGATGACCTGTCCATTGATGAGAGGTATTGAAGTGTGGTATTGAAGGCTCCCACTATCAATTTGAGTTTCTGTGTGTGAATTAAGCTTTAGTAATGTTTCTTTAACAGTTGTGGGTGCTCTTCCATTTGGGGCATAGACATTAAAAATTGAAACATCATCTTGGTGGATTTTTCTTTGGATGAGTGTGCAATCTGCTTCTCCAACTCTTTTGATGAGTTTTGGTATGAATTCTATTTTGGTAGATATTAGAATAGCTAAGCCATCTTGCTTCTTAGGTCTATTTGCTTGTAAAAGCTTATTCCAAACTTTCACTCTGAAGTAATGCCTATTTTTGAGTTGAGGTGTGTTTCTTGAATACAGCAGAAGGATGATCTTGTTTTCTGTATTCAGTTAGCTTTTGTCTTTTTAGGGGGAGTTGAGTGCTGGGGATATCACTCTGTATAAATAAAATGCTGATTGGACAGTAGCCAGCTAGGAAATATAGGCGGGACAAGAAGAGAAGAGAATTCTGGGAGGTGGAAGGCTGGGGCGGGGAGACACCACCAGCTGCCACCATGAGAAGAAACATGTAAAGACACTGGTAAGCCACAAGCCATGTGGCAAAGTATAAATTAATAGAAATGGGTTAATATAAGATAGAAGAAGTAGATAACAAGAAGCCTGCCATGGCCATACAGTTTGTAAAATATAAGTCTCTGTGTGCTTACTTGGTTGGGTCTGAGCGTCTATGGGCCTGGTGGGTGAGAGAGATTTCTCCTGACTGTGGGCCAGGCAGGAAAACTCTAACTACAGTTGAGTCCATTGCTATTGAGATATAAATGACCAATGCTTGTTAATTCCTGTTATTTTGGTGGTGGGGGATGGGGGTTAGGGGGGTGGGGGGTGGTGATGGAGGTGGTGGTGGTGGAGGTGTGTGCACATGTGTGTATGCATGTGTGTGTGTGTGTGTGTGTGTGTGTGTGTGTGTGTGTGTTATGTATTTTCCTTCCTTTGGTTTTGCTGCTTTTAGATTATTTATTACCTCTGTTTTTGTGGTTACAGTTAACCTCCTTAGGTTGTAGTTTTTAGTACCTTCTGTAGGGCTGGATTTTTGAATATATATATTTTTAATTTGAGTTTATCATGAAATATCTTGTTTCTCCATCTATGGTGATTGATAGTTTTACTGTGTATAATAGTCTGGGCTGTCATCTGTGGTCTCTTTAAGTCTGCAGGACAGCTTCCCTGGCCATTCTACCCTTTAGATCTCCTTTGAGAAGTCATTGTAATTCTAGTATGTCTGCATTTCTATGTTATTTGGCCTTTTCCCTTGCAACTTTTCATATTCTTCCTTTGTCCCTTATGTTTAGTGTTATTATTATTATTATTATTATTATTATTATTATTAATAGTTTTAATTTTATACATCAGCCATGGGTTCCCCTGTCCTCCTCCCTCCTGACCCCACACCCACCTTTCCCCCAGCACCTCCCCTCCACTCCTATATCCCCCAGGACAAAGACACCCCTGGCGATTCATTTAAACCTGGTGGATTCAGTACAGGCAGGTCCTCTCCTCTCCTTCCAGGTTGAGCATGTGTCCCTGTGTAAGCCCAAGGTTCCAAACAGCCAGCTCATGCACTAAGGTCAGATCCCATTCACACAGCCTGGGTGCCTCCCAAACAGATCAAGCTATTCAATTGTATCACTTATCCACAGGGCCTGATCTAGCTGGGGGCTCCACAGCCATTGGTTCATAATTCATGTGCTTCCATTCGATTGGCTATTTGTCCCTGAGCTTTTTTCCAATCTTGGATTCAACAATTCACGCTCTTACAGTCCCTCCTCTTTCTTGACACTTGGACACGTGGAGTTCCACCTGGGGCCTGGCTGAGGATCTCTGCATCCACTTCCATCACTTATTGGATGAGAGTTCCAAGACGACTGTTGGGGTGTTTAGTCATCTGATCACCAGACTAGGTTGGATCAGGCTTTCTCTCGACCATTGCCAGCAGTCTACAGAGGATATATCATTGTGGATTTCTGGGGACTTCTTGAGCACTCTGCCTCTTCCTGTTCTCATGTGGTCTTCATTTATCATGGTCTGTTATTCCTCATTCTCCCTTTCTGTTCTTGATCCAGGTGGGATCTCCTGCTCCCCTAAGCTTTCCTTCACTCAAATTTTGCCCTTCATTACTCCCACTGTCATCAAGGTTGTTAATGTAACTCTCATCCATTTCTCTGTTATTGGGTGATCTCTGGGTCTTTCCTAGGGTCCCAAATTCTAGGTAGCCTCCCTGGAGATGTGTAGCAGTCTAGTGATCTTTGTTTTACATCTAGTATCCTACTATGAGTGAGTACATACCATGTTTGTCCTTTTGAGTCTGGGTTACATCACTCAGGAAGATTTTCTTCTAGATCCATCCATTTGCCTGCAAACCTCATAATGTCATTGTTTTTCACTGCTGAGTAGTACTCCATTGTGAATAGGTACCATATTTTCTTTATCCATACTTCAGTTGAAGGGCATCTAGGTTGTTTCCAGGTTCTGGCTATTGCAAACAATGCTGATATGAAAATAACTGAGTAAATGCCCTTGTGGTATGATTGAGCATTCCTTGGGTATATGCCCAAGAGTGCTACAGCTGGGTGTTGGGGGAGATAGATTCCCAATTTTCTAAGGAAGCACCATATTGATTTCCAAATTGGCTGTACAAGCTTGCATTCCCACCAGCAGTGGAGGAGAGTTCCCCTTGCTCCACATCCTCTCCAGCATAAGCTGTCTTCTGTGTTTTTGATCTTAGCCACTCTGACATGTGTAAGATGGTATCCCAGAGTCATTTTGATTTGCATTTCCCAGATAATTAGGGATGTTGAGCAATTCCTTAAATGTCTTTCAGCCATTTGAGCTTCCACTGTTGAGAATTCTCTGTTTAGTTCTATAGCCCATTTCTTAATTGGACTGTTGGACATTTTGATGTATAATTTCTGGAGTTCTTTATATATTCTGGATATCAGCCCTCTGTCAGATGTGGTGTTGGTGAAGACCTTTTCCCATTCTGTAGGCTGTCGCTTACTCTTGTTGACCCTGTCCTTTGCTCTACAAAAGCTTCTCAGTTTCAACAGGTCCCATTGATTGATTGTTTCTCTCAGTGTCTGTGCTACTGGAGTTATATTTAGAAAGTGATCTCCTATGCCAATGCATTGAAGACTACTTTCTCTTCTATCAGGTTCAGAATAACTGAATTTATGTTGAGGTCTTTGATCCACTTGGACTTAAGTTTTGTGCATGGTGACAGATATGGATCTAATTGCAGCCTTCCACACATTGGCATCCAGTTATGCCAGCACCATTTGTTGAGGATGCTTTCTATTTTCCATTGTGCATTTTTGGCTTCTTTGTCAAAAATTATATGTTTATAGGTGTGCGAGGAAATGTCAGGGTCTTCAATTTGATTCCATAGGTCCACATGTCGGTTTTTATGCCAGTACCATGCTGTTTTTATTACAGTGGCTCTATAGTAGAGCTTCAGGTCCGGAATTGTGATGCCTCCAGAGGTTTTATTGTACAGGATTGCTATCCTGGGATTTTTGTTTTTCCAAATGAAGTTGAGTATTATTCTTTCCAGATCTGTGGAGAATAGTGTTGGTAATTTGATAGGGATTGTGTTGAATCTGTAGATTGCTTTTTGTAAGATCGCCATTTTTACTATGTTAATCCTGCCTATCCATGAGCATGGGAGATCTTTCCATTTTCTGACATCTTCTTCAATTTCTTTTTTCAGGGACTTAAAGTTCTTGTCATATAGGTCCTTCACATGCTTAGTTAGAGTAACCCTGAGGTATTTTATATCATTTGTGGCTATTGTAAAGGGTGATGTATCTCTGATTTCCTTCTCAGTCTGTTTGTCTATTGTATATAGGAGGGCTACTGATTTTTTTAGTTGATCTTGTATCCTGCTATGTTGCTGAAGGTGTTTATTAGCTGTATTAGTTCCTTGGTTGAATTTTTGGGGTCACTCATGTATACTACCATGTCATCTGCAAAAAGGGAAAGCTTGACTTCTTCCTTTCCAATTTGTATCCCCTTAATTTCCTTCTGTTGTCTTATAGCTCTAGCTAGAACTTCAAGTACTATATTGAATAAGTATGGGGAGAGGGGACAGCTTTGCCTTGTTCCTGATTTTAGTGGTATTGCTTTGCTTTTCTCTCCATTTAATTTGACGTTGGCTGTTGGCTGGCTGTAGATTGCCTTTATTATGTTTAGGTATGTTCCCTGTATTCCTGATCGCTCCAAGACCTTTATCATGAAGGGGTGCTGGATTTTGCCAAATGCCTTTTCTGTATCTAGTGAGATGATATGTGGTTTTTTTCTTTGGGTTTTTTTATATGGTGTATTACATTGATGGACTTTTATATGTTGAACCACACCTGCATCCCTGGGATGAAGCCTAGTTGATCATGGTGGATAATTGTTTTGATGTGTTCTTGGAGTCTGTTTGCCAGAATTTTATTGAGCATTTTTGCATCAATGTTCATGAGGGAGATTGGTCTGTACTTCTCTTTCTTTGTTGCATCTTTCTTTGGTTAGGAATCAGGGTAAATGTAGCCTCATGGAAGGAGTTTGGTAATATACCTTCTGCTTCTATTGTGTGGAACAATTTAAAGAGTATTGGTATTAACTCTTCTTTGAAGATCTGGTAGAATTCTGCAGTGAAACCATCAAGTCCAGGGCTTTTTATGGTTGGGAGATTTTAATGACTGATTCTATTTCCTTAGGGGTTATTGGATTATTTAAACTGTTTATCTGGTCTTGATTTAACATAGGTATGTGGTACCTGTCCAGAAAATTATCCATTTATTTTAGATTTTCCATTTTTGTGGAGTAGAGGTTTTTGAAGTATGACCTTATGATTCTATGGATTTCCTCATTGTCTGTTCTGTCCCTCCTTTTCATTTCTGATTTTGTTAATTTGGATGCTCTCTCTCTGTCTTTTGGTTAGTTTGGATAAGAGCTTGTCTATCTTGTTGATCTTCTCAAAGAGCTTGTCTATCTTTGTTTCACTACTCCTTTGAATTGTTCTCTTTATTTCTATTTTATGGATTTCAGCTCTCAATTTGATAATTTCCTGGCATCTGTTCCTCCTGGGAGACTTTGCTTCTTCCTGTTCAAGTGCTTTCAGTTGGGCTGTCAAGTCACTAGCATGAGATTTCTCCAGCTTCTTTATGTGGGCATTCAGTGCTATGAATCTCCCTCTTAGCACTGCTTTCATAGTATCCCATAAGTTTGGGTATGTGGTGTATTCATTTTAATTGATCTCTAGGAAGTCTTTAATTTCTTTCTTTATTTCCTCCTTAACACATTGGTGATTCTGTTGAGCATTATTCAGTTTCCATGAGATTCTAGGATTTCTGTAGTTTTTTCTGTTGTTGGAATCTATCTTTAAACCATGGTGGTCTGATTAACACAGGAGGTTATTCCAATTGTTTTGTATCTGTTGAGATTTGCTTTGTGGCCAAGTATGTGGTCGATTTTAGAGAAGGTTCCATGGGGTGCTGAGAAGAAGGTATATTCTTTTTTGTTTGGTTGGAATGTTCTGTAGATATCGATTAAGTCCTTTTGAGCCATAACATCAGTTAAGTCCATTATGTCTCTGTTAAGTTTCAATTTGGCGGATCTGTCTAGAGGTGAAAGTGGGGTGTTGAAGTCTCCCACTATTAATGTGTGGGGTTTTATATATGATTTAAGCTTTTGTAATGTTTCTTTTACATATGTGGGTGCCCTTGTGTTTGGGGCATAAATGTTCAGAATTGAGACTTCATCTTGGTGGCTCTTTCCTGCGATGAGTATGTAATGTCCTTCATCATCTCTTTTGATTGATTTTATTTTGAAGCCTATTTTGCTGGATATTAGGATGGCTACACCAGCTTGCTTCTTAAGACCATTTTATTGGAAAGTTTTTTCCCAGCCTTTTATTCTTACGAGGTGTCTATCTTTGAATTTGTGGTGTGTTTCTTGTATGCAGCAGAAAGATGGAACCTGTTTTCGTATCCATTCTGTTATTCTGTGTCTTTTTATAGGTGAATTAAGTCCATTGATATGAAGGGATATTAATGACCAGTGATTGTTCATTCCTGTTGTTATTTTTATTTTTTGGTGGTAGTGTGCGTGTACTTCTCTTCTTTGTGGTTTACTGCTGTGGTGTTATGTATTGCCTGTGTTTTCATGTGTGTATCTGCCTTCCTTAGGTCTAATTTTCCTTCTAGTCCTTTCTGTAGGGCTACGTTTTTGGATAAGTATTGTTTGAATCTGGTTTTGTCTTGGAAGGTCTTGTTCACTCCATCTATGATGATTGAAAGTTTTGCTGGGTATATTCGTCTAGGCTGGCATCCATGGTCTCTTAGTGTCTGCATTATATCTGTCCAGGTCCTTCTGGCTTTCAAAGTCTCCGTTGAGAAATTGGGTGTTATTCTGATGGGTTTGCCTTTATAAGTCACTTGGCCTTTTTCCTTTGCTGCCCTTAATATTCTTTCTTTATTCTGTACGTTTAGTTGTTTAATTATTATGTGGCGAAGGGACTTTTTTGGGGGGTCTAGTCTGATTGGTGTTCTGTAGGCTTCTTGTATCTTCATAGGCATTTCCTTCTTTACGTTGGGGAAGTTTTCTTCTATGATCTTGTTAAATATATTTTCTGTGCCTTTGAGTAGGTATTCTTCTCCTTCCTCTATCATTATTTGTAGGTTTGGTCTTTTCATGGTGTCCCACATTTCTTGGACATTTTGGGTCATGACTTTGTTGGCTTTAGTGTTTTCTTTGACTGATGAATCTATTTCTTCTACCTGTCTTCAACACCAGAGATCCTCTCTTCCATCTCTTGCATTCTGTTGGTTATACTTGCCTCTGAAGTTCCTGTTTGTTTACTGAGATTTTCTATTTCCAGCATTCCTTCTGCTAGTGTCTTCTTCATTTTTTTCTATTCCCCCCTTCAGGTCTTGGACTGTCTCCCTTGCTTTTTCCTGATTTTCTTTCAAGGACTTATTGTTTTCTTCTACTTTAATTGTCCTTTCCTCTAGTTTTTTATAGCGTTCTTTCCATTTTTTATTTGTCTGTTCCTACACTTATTTTTGATTTCTTCTATATAAGGCTCTAGCCTCTTCATGATGTTACTTATAAGGTTGTTTTCTTCTTCTTCTTCTTCTTCTTCTTCTTCTTCTTCTTCTTCTTCTTCTTCTTCTTCTTCTTCTTCCATTCTGTGATGTTCAGGTCTGTTGGAGAATGGCTAGGTTCTGGTGATGCTGTATTGCTCTTTATTTTGTTGTATGTACTTCTGCCTTGATGTCTGCCCATCTCCTCGTGGGTTCCTTCTTGGTCTTATCAGTGTACTTGATCCAGACTGAGTTGACAGATTTAGGGAGCCTCTCTCTGGTCCAGATGGAAGCTCTGGGCCAGATGGGAGTGCTGGTCCAGATGAGAATGTTGGCCAGATAGGAGCTGGGGACTGGACTCTGAGTCTCAGGAAGTCCCTGGAGTCTCCTTATCTTGTCCAGATGGGAGCTCCTCTTGTCCAGATGGGAGTTTCTCTGGTCTCTGGTCCAGATGGGAGTTCCAGGGCAGGATGGAAGCTGGGGGCTGGTCTCTGATTCTCAGGAAGTGACTGGTGTCTCTGGCAGATTGGTGTGGGGGCAGGGTGTGGAGATTGCACGGTCTGCCTGCAGTCTTGGAAAAGGGGAGCCTACTGACAGGGCCCGCTGATTGGCAGGAAACTGGGGCCTAGTTGGAAAAGTCCTCCCACGATGGCCTATGTCCAAAGGTGGGACCCAGGCACAGTTGCCTCTCTTGCTATAACCCCAGACACTCACCTCTGGTCCAGATGGGAGTTCTGGGGTGGACAGGAGCTGGGGGTTGGTCTCTGAGTCTCAGGAAGTGACTGGGGTCTAGGGCAAATGTGTGTGGGGGCAGGGTGTGGAGACTGCAGGATGTGCCTGCAGTCTTGGAAAAGGGGAGCCTTCCTGCAGGGCCCGCCGATTGGCCAGAAACTGTGGCCAAGTTGGGCAGGTCCTCCCGGGATGGCCTCTGTCCAGTGGTGGGACTCAAGTGCAGTTGCCTCTCTGACTATAACCCCAGGCACTCACCTCTGGTCCCATGTTTTGATTATTATGTAATGAGAGGACCTTCTTTCTGGTCCAGTCTATTTGGTGTTCTGTAAGCTTCTTATACCTTTCTAGGCATGCCCTTATTTAAAATAGGAAAAATATTCTTCCATCATTTTGTTACATATATTTTCTGGGGATTTCTTCCTCTTCTATTCGTATTATTTTTAGTTCTGGTCTTTTCATAGTGTCCCAGAATTCCTGAATGTTTTGTTTCAGGAATTTTTTAGATTTAACGTTTTCTTTGACCAATAAATCTATTTCTTCTATGATATCTTCAATGACTGAGATATTCTCTTCTGTCTCTTTTATTTTGTTAGTGATGATTGCATCTGTAGTTCTTGTTCACTTACCTAGATATTACATTTCCAGAATTCCTCAGGTTTTTTTCATTATTTCTATTTGCATTTTCAGGTCTTGAAGAGTTTCCTTCACCTATTTTTTGTTATTTCTTTGATTTCATGTCATTCTTTAAGGAGTTTATTGATTTCTTCCAATTTTTTCTTTGTCTTTTCTTTGATGTTGTTAAGGGATTTTTTTATTTCCTATTTAAGAATCTTTATCATCTTCATACGGTTGGTTTTAAAATCATTACCTTATACTTTGAATGTGTTGGAATATTCAGGTCTTGATGTTATTGGATAGATGGCCTATGTTGGTGCCATATTACCCTGGCTGTTGTTGATTGTGTTCTCATCCTGGCTTTTAATCATCTAGGTTTTAGATGATTATAGGTCTCTGTGCTAATTTCTGAGTTTTTCTTTGTGAGGTCAGTGTTTTGTCCTCAGTTTCTGTTTCCTCTTTGGCTTTCTGATCTTTGTGTCCTGTATTTCTGGTTTGGACTGGTATAGTACAAACCTGAGCAGTGGAAGTTCACTGTAGATGGGTACAGTAGATTGGCAGAGGAAAAGGAGGTGACATGGGGGGTGGGGAAGTAGAGTGAGGCCATAAATTTGAAAGAGAGCACAGATGGTTATGTGGGAGAATTTCAAGGGAAAAAAATGGGAAGGAGGAAAAGTTATAATTTTACTACAGTCTCAACACCATAAAAATTAAAAATAAGCATTTAAAAAGCCAAAAAGGGATTAACTTTAATCCAAATTAAAAATAAAAATAATCCACTAGGAAACATGGTAGCACTCCTCACACTGCATCTGCAGAATGTAACTCATTGTCTCAGCCATGTTTTGCATTATGAATTATAGTTATATTTGGAGCCACTAGCAGGAACTTATCTTAATTTGGTTACATCAATTAACATGTTTCCAAACAGAAATTACCAATTATCAGCACTTGGATAACTAATAGAGTTACTGAGAATACATAATTCAAAGTTTTCTTGTATTTTTGTTCAAAAAAGGTAGTTGACTTCAGGTGACAATAATAAATTTGTTTTTTTCAGATGGCAGTATACTCTGCTTCTGTGCTAGAGAAACTTATATTTGAGTCACAGTCTATTGGAAAAGTATGTTCACCTTGTTATTTGGGTTTAAATTTCATTAAGCTGTTTTATTTTATTTATTTCTGTGTACAATTTCTATCATTTGCCTTTCTTCTCCTCACTTCAACATCTACCATACTCCCTATACATGCTCCCTTCTAAATTTATAGCCTATTTTAATTATTCTTACATTTATATATAGATATATATGGCTACACACACACACTTATATATATGCAAGCCTAAATTATCAAATGTTTAACACAATATACCAAGTCTATTTTGCTAGTTTTCATGTTTTTAGTGCTGACCACTAAGTGATGGATAATCAGGAGCTCATCTAGGGTAGGACTGATTTCTCTATTCACAGCAGTGCTTAGTTTTCTGTATTTATACATACATGGGTTGGATCCTGTGAGATTTGGGACTATCACCCAGTGTTACTATTGTAAGAACCTCATTTAAGTAGCCATATTGTTGAAATTTACTTTGTTACTTAAACAAAGAAAAATAAACTGTTTGGGCTGGAGTTGGAGAGACATTTCACCAGTTAAGAGTGAGTGCTATTCCTGCAAAGGACCTGATTAGCTCATTTCACAGAACATGTATCAGGGCCTCAAAGCCACCTCTAACACCAGCTCCATGAATGAAATGCCTCTGACTTTTGCAGGTACTTGCATTCATGTTAAAACACACACACACACACACACACACACACACACACACACACACACACACACACATAAAAATAAAGTAAATCTTAAATATAAGCCTTAGATTTCTAACATGGAACAAAAATATATGATTGATGTGGTAAGCATTCATTTTTATTGGAAATCTTGAAAATACCTTCTATAATTTCTACTTGGCCTATTTTCCTCTTTAAAATAGAAATATTTTAGGTGCTAAACATGAGATTAGAGATTTTGTAATGGCAACATAGGTGATTTTGAAGTAGAATAGAGATATTTTATGGTATTGTCAGAATTAGAGTAACTATTTGGAGAAACCAAGTAAATATTTTACTTTATAGAATAACTTGTTCCCACATTTAACAGTTGTAATTTGTCCACATTTTTCTGTGCTGCCTGTAACTGTTCAGCCTCTGAGCACATTCAATACTTGCTCTGCAGTGGAGGGGTGCTTGACAAAGCACTTCAGAAAACTCTGTATTCTCAGTGTGTGCCTGAAAGAAGAAATAATGCCTTTGAAAGCTATGACTCCAGGGTCTCTCCTCAGGTTCTGTTGTGATAGTTAGTGCCTGTGTCAGATACCTCTGATTTGGGTGCACATGTATTAGAATTAGATATTTAATCCACTGCACAGCTAATTCACAGCCTTAGCACTTCTCACAGAATTGCAGATAAATGTTTGCCAAAATTTATTTTTGATTCTTAGGATTTTTTTGTACCATTTTTACTTACTAGCTCTGTGTCTCCATTGTATATTTGCTTGATTTCATGTATGCATTCACACAAAAACATTCTATGAGATCATGTCCACTGAGGGCTCTTCCTCAGACACTCTCAAATCTGCATGAATTGATCTACAAAGACAGTCTGTTTCACTTTCCTCCATAAATTTACAGAGAATAACCTTATGTCTTTTCAAATGAAATAAAGTGTGTTTTATTTACACAATAGAGATATTTCTATCACTGTAGAGAAAATAGAAAATAAAGATGTGTGATGGAGAAATAAAGCTTGTACTCATCTCTGAACACAACATTGGGAAATAAAAATACATAATAAAGTCCAGCTTGGGGTCAGCAGATGGAAAAATACTGAGTGAGGTGGACTCTGCTACACTTTGCTCACACTTTGGTGTCATGCTGAATAATGAGGTCAGGGACAGTGGAGGAGAGAGATAGTTCAGATGTAAACATCATTAGATAGGATACCTTGTCACAAATTATCTCAAATTGAAATAGAAAACAGCATCAGATTAGTGCAATATTTCAAAGTTGTGTGAAATGTTTCATGAAGACTTCCTTTACATGTCCCAGTACATATTTTCTTGTTTTATTTCACTTTTTATTTTTTAATATGGATATTTGTGTTTCAGTTTTACATATCAGCCATGGGTTCCCCTGGCCTCCCCCTCCCATCCCCACCCCTGCCTCCCCCCACAGCTCCTGCCCCCCATTCCCATCTCCTCCAGGGCAAAGACTCCCCTGAGGATTCAGCTCAACCTGGTAGATTCAGTACAGGCAAGCCCAGACCCCTCCTTCCAGGCTGAGCAAAGTGTCCCCACATAAGCCCCAGGTACCAAACCGCCAGCTCATACACTAAGGTCAGGTCCCAGTCCCACTGCCTGGGTGTCTCCCAAACAGTTCAAGCTATTCAATTGTCTCACTTATCCAGAAGGCCTGATCTAGTTGGGGGCTCCACAGCTTTTGGTTCATAATTCATGTGTTTCCATTAGTTTGGCTATTTGTCCCTGTGCTTTTTCCAATCTTGGTCTCAACAGTTCTCGCTCATACAATCCCTTCTCTTTATCGCCAATTGGACTCCTGGAGCTCCACCTGGGGCCTGGCTGAGGATCTCTGCATCCACTTCCGTCAGTTATTGGATGAGAGTTCTAGCACGACAGTTAGGGTGTTTGGCCATCTGATCACCAGACTAGGTCAGTTCCAGCTTTCTCTCAACCATTGCCAGTAGTCTACAGTGGAGGTATCATTGTGGACATATTTTCTAATTTCACAAGAGTTAAGGCTCCCCAGAACTCCTCTTTTCCTCTGACGTTTAATCTCCCCATCTCACACACCATTGTGCACCATACACTGTGTCTCCCCAGACAGTGTGGTGGTAGCAACATATCTGCAAAGAACTCACTTGCAATAAATCACATTTTCATGACTGCTATGAACTATGAACATGAGGATAGTGCCTTATCAGAATGGTGAATTTGTCAGTACATGAGGAAATAGTATACTGAGTTAGAGATTTTTTTCATTTAGTATAAATACATTTGCTTTATGTAATATGTTCAAAATGTCTGTTTTTGTAATGGATGGGGTACACGAACAAACAAGCATCAATGTGTACAAGTTTTCACTGATGCCTTTGACTGTATCTGTTATGTTACTCTGAGGGGTGCTCAGTCATTTTGAAATAGGATTGTTTTACTGTCATCATTCTTTTCCCCTCATATCCTGGTTCTATGTGCAGAAGCACAAAGATCATAATTACTGTAAACACAAAGTATCATGAGCTGTGAGGCTGACAGTACCTACCATAACACTGAAGTTTGTATTTACAAGTTTGTAATTGAATTTTATTTTCTTATTGTTGTTACTAGGAGAAACAAATTACAATTTGATAGACAAGAATTATAAAATAGAAATATTTACTTTCTGACTAACAGAAATTAATACAGAGGAGCACAATGGCTTTTCCCATGCTTATTTGGAATAAATACTATACTGCACCTTCTATATTGATTAAGCTTTACATTCCACTTCCTGTATTGATATGTATTTCATTTCTAGTTAAACTCAAGGAATTAATCAGATATTAAATTCATTTTTCTAAAAAGTCATATTTACATTTTCCATCTAAATTATTCATCTTTTAAAAATTTTAACATTTACACAGTTCTCAAAATTATTTATGCATGTTCAAACACATTTAAATTTTTTTAAGAATTTTTTCATTTTACATACTAACCCCAGGTCCCGTTCCTTCCACTTCTCCTGCTCCCCACCTCCCCCTAGCCATTGATCCATGTATCTGTTTTTATGCCAATACCAAGATGTTTTTATTAGTATACCTCTAGAGTAGAGCTTGAAGTCAGGGATAGTGATGCCTCCTGAAGATCTCTTATTGCACAGGATTGTTTTGGCTATCCTGGGTTTTGATTTTTTCCTATGAAGTGAGTATTGTTTTCTCAAATTTTGTGAAGGATTTTGATGGGGATTGCATTGAATCTGTATATTGCTTCTGTTAAGATGGCCATTTTTACTATGTTAATTCTACCTATCCATGAGCATGGGAGATTTTTTTCCATTTTCTGATATCTTCTTTGATTTCTTTCTTCAGAGACTTAAAGTTCTTGTCAAACAGGTCTTTAATTTGAGTTACCCCAAGATATTTTATAATATTTGTGGCTATTGTAAAGGGTGATGTTTCTCTGATTTCTTTCTTAGCCTGTTTATCATTTGTTAGTAAGAGGGCTACTAATATTTTGAGTTAATCTTGTATCCAGACACATTACTGAAGGTATTTATGAGGTGTAGGAGTTCCCTGGTAGAATTTTTGGGTCACCTATGTATACAATCATATCATCTGCAAATAGCAAAAGTTTGACTACTTTCTTTTCAATTTATATCTAGGAAGCTTTTAATTTTTAAAATTTTTTTGTTTGACTCAGTGATCATTCATTTGAGACTTGTTCAGTTTCCATGAGTTTGTAGGCTTTCTGTAGTTTCTGTTGTTCCTGAGCTCTAACTTTAACCAATAGTACTTGATAAGATACAGTGGGTTATTACACATTTTTTGTATCTGTTGAGATTTGCTTAATGAACTACTATGTGGTCAGCTTTAGAGATAGATCTACAAGGTGCTAAGAAAGTAAACATTCTGTATATATCTATTAAGTCAATTTGAGCCACAACAGTGGCTAGTTCCCTTGTTTCTCTGTTAAGTTTCTGTATGGGAGACCTGTCCATTGGTGAGAGTGTGGTGTTGAAATCTCCCACTCTTAATGACTGCGGTTTGATGTGTAATTTAAACTTTAGTAATGTTCCTTTTATAAATGTGGGAGCCCTTGTATTTAGGGCATAGATGTTCAGAATTGAGACTTCTTCTTGATGGATTTTCCCTTCATTGAATATGGAATTTCCTTCTATATCTCTTTTGATTAATTTTAGTTTGAAATCTATTTCATTAGATATTAGTATAGGCACACCAGCTTGCTTCTTACATCATTTCATTGGAAAATCTTTTCCCAACTCTTTGCAAGGAGGTGATGCCTAATTTTGAAGTTGAGGTGTGTTTCTTGTATGCAGAAAAAGGATGGATCCTCCTTTTGTATCCATTCTGCTTGCTTGTGTCATTTGATTGGTTAATTGAGTATTCTGACATTAAGAGAAGTTAATGACCAGTGATTAGTAATTTCTATTTTATTTTTTTAGTTTTGGTAGTGGTGGTGGTGTTGGTGGTGATGTGTCTTTCCCTTCTTTTGGTTTTTCTGGTGTGAGATTTTTCTATTGCCTGTGTTTTTGTCGGTGCCGAAAACTTCCTTAAGTTGGAGTTTTCATTCTAGCATTTTCTGTCAGTCTGAATTTTTGGATAGGTATTGTTAAATTCTGATTTTTTTCATGAAATATCTTGTTTTCTCCATTTATTGTGGTTGAAAATTTTATTTGGAATAGTAGTATGGGTTGGCATCTGTGGTCCCTTAGTGTCTGGAAAACATCTGCCCAGGATATTCTGGCTTTTGGAGTCTCCAATGAGAAGTTGGGCCTAATTCTGATAGGCCTGCCTTTATAAGTCACTTGGCCTTTTTCCTTTGCAGCTCTTAATATTCTTTCTTTGTTCCATATGTTTAGTGTTTTGATTCCTATGTAGCAAGGGAATTTTTTTATTGGCAAGCCTATTTGGTGTTTCGTAAGGTTTTTGTACATTTATAGGCCTGTCATTCTTTTTTTTTTTTAAGCTGAGGACTGAACCCAGGGCCTTGCTCTTGCTAAGCAAGTGCTCTACCACTGGGTTAAATTCCCAACCCTCATGGCCTGTCCTTCTTTAGGTTGGGAAAGTTTTCTTCTATGATTTTGTTAAATATGTTTTCTTTAATCCCAGGACCTTTAAGTTTATTTTATCTTACAGTTTACATTTACTTACTGAGCAAAGACAAACCAAAAACTCAAGGCAGGTATATGGAGGTAGGAACTGAAGTAGAAAGCAAAGAGGAATGCACATTACTGTCTTGCTCTCCATGGCTTGGTATCTTCCTTGCTTCTTTAAGCCAGGATCCCCTGAACAGTTTCGGCAATTATTCAGTTGTAGTTTCTACTCCTCAGTACACTTCAGTTTGTGCAAGGTTGATATAAGCACAGTCATGTAATAAAATAAAAATTGGAAGGTAGAGTTTGGGGAGGGATGGGGTGGAAGAGCAATGAAAGAGATATCCTGATAGAGGAAGACATTATGGGATAAAGGAGAAATCTGGTGCTAGGGAAGTTCCCAGGAATCTACAAAGATAACCATAGATTAGACCACTAGCAATAGTGGTTAGGATGCCTGAACTGGCCTGGGTTATCATATTGATGACTACCCTAGCTGTCATCATAGAGCCTTCATCCAGTAACTGATGGAAGCAGATACAGAGATCCACAGCTAAACACCAGGCTGAGCTCCAGGACTCCAGTTGAAGAGAGGGAAGAGGGCTTATATAAGAAAGGGGGTCAAAATCATGATGGGTAAATCTACAGAGACAGCTGAACCAAGCCCATAGGAACTCACAAACTTTAGACTGACAGCTATGGAGCCTGCATGGCACCAGATTAGACCATCTGCATATGGGGGACAGTTTTGTAACTTGGTCTGCTTGAGGGTTCCCTGGTAGTGGCATCAGGATCTCTCTCTGGTACATAGCTGGCTCTCTGGATCCCATTACCTGTAAGTGGACACCTTGTTTACCATTGATGCAGCAGGGATGGGTTTGGTCTTGCCTCAACTGAATGTTCCAGGCTTTGCAGTCCCCAATGGAAGGACTTACCCTTTCTGAGGAGTGGAAGAGGGTGAGTTGGGGGGAATAAAGAGTGCTTATGCAGGGACACTTTGCTCAGCATGGGAGAAGGGGACTGGACCTGCCTGGACTGAATCTACCAAGTTGAGCTGGATCCCCAGGAGAGCTTTTGCCCTGGAGGAGATGAGAATGGAGGGTGGGCTGGGAAAGGCAGTGGTGGGGGGGGTGGGAGTCAGGAGGACAGGGGAGCCCATGGCTGATATGTAAAATTAAATTAAATTATTTAAAAAAATTTTTAAAACTGAGCTATGTAAAGATGGATATCACACAGAGAATCTGGATTATGTTGTCTTTGATATTGTTAACTGCAGAAAGTCATTTGATTGTAAAAGCTGTTGAGTTAAGCCAATATGTATATTTTAAAGGTACCTTGACTTCAAAATTTGGATCTAAGGATATATTGCTTTGGAAAGGAGGCTCTCCTTTTGTTTCCAAAGAAATCCAGAGGCTATGGAGTTGTTCCAGGTTAAGATACATACATCAGTTTTGACCACCCAAGACCCCCTGAATGGTTTCAAGGCAACTGTCTCAGACATACACTCTCATGGACTACTCCATAATCCTAAAATTTTCTTTGTGTCCCCATAAGATACAGTGTCCCCCTCCAGCAGGAAGTAGTAAGAGAAGCTGTGCCCTAATTCTCAAATATACCAAACTGGCTTTGGAGATGGAATTGGCTCACTCCTTCTCTAAACCCAAACATATTGCTAAAAAAAAAGGTTAAGAATTCTTTTGTCCCATATCAGAAGACCCCCGATGTAGGACAGAGAAAAACCAATATTTTTATTTAAAACAGGTTTATTAAAAATGCAATCTCCTTCTAAAGAAGAAAAGGGGATATGATATGGATACGATAGGATGAAAGTGTAGATTATTGAACCTACTTTACAGAGCAACTTGTTTAAAAATGTTTTACATTGCTATGGATTTTAGTTTATTGATACAAATTTAAAGTTAATTTTGTTATACTGTATGTACATTTTTACTCTTGTCTAAATTACTATGTTTATACAATTCATTTAAATTATAGTGGAACAATTAGTCTTCTATGATAGTCAAACTTATAGTCATGTGGTTTTCTAGATATACATAGATATAGTTCAATTAGGTAGATAATCTTCAAACACTTCAAAGATCTACAGAACATGCCATTTAAAATGTTTTTAAAAATTTAGACTTTCTGGACAGTGAGACATGTCTGCTCCTGGCAGCACCAATTTACTTCATTTACCATTTGGGCAGTAAATTGTCCTTGTCTGGACTGCTTGATCGACTGGACATACAGGACCCATAGGAAGGTGACCACTGAACTTTGCTTGGCAAAATGGTCCTTCAGGTTCCTGCTTCACACAGGAAACTGCCAGACATTCTACAGGACACAGAGAAAAGTGACTGAGAGACTACAATCCTGTGGGCTGAAGACAGATGCCACAACTTTACAAAGGGACATTAGGAAACTGTCCAGGCTGCAGGCTGTCTCTGTCTAGTCTTGCAAGACTCCTGAAAGTTGCCCTCCCATTTCTCAGGTAATAGTATATCCTTCTGAGGTCTTTAATGTAGTTGAAGACTAGATAGTTATAATTTCCTTAGTTATGATAAGAGATAACTTAGACATGAAATCTTAGGCTCACAAGTATAAGATAGATAGGATACCCTCTTTAATTTTGCCAAATACAAATAAACTAGATATTATAAATAGACAAAATATTGTAACTGTAATTCTTGCTTGAAATTGTTTTGTTATCTGTAATTTTACTATGTGAAAGTTAAAACCTTCCTTTTTGCAAAAAAGAAAAGGGAAAGTGCCATGGGATGCTCTGTATGTTCAAATGTGTTGCTCTGAATGGTTAATAAATAAAACACTGATTGGCCAGTAGCCAGGCAGGAAGTACAGGCAGGATAAGGAGAGAAGATAATTGTGGAAACAGGAAGGCTGGGGCAGAGAGATGCTGCCAGCCTCCAGAACCATTCTCTCTCTCTCTCTCTCTCTCTCTCTCCACCCCCTCTGTCTTTTGGTTAATTTGGATAAGGGCTCATCTATCTTGTTGATTTTCTCAAAGAACCAACTATTTGTTTCGTTGATTCTTTGTATTGTTCTCTTTGTTTCTATTTTATTGATTTCAGCCCTCAATCTTATTATTTTCTGGCATCTTCTCCAGAAGATTTGCTTCTTTTTGTTCTAGAGTTTTCAGGTGTGCTGTTAAGTTGCTAGTGTGAGATTTCTCCATCTTCTTTATGTGGGCATTTAGTGATATGAATTTTTCTCTTAGCACTGCTTTCATAGTGCACCATAAGTTTGGGTATGTTGCACATTTGTTTTCATTGAATTTTAGGAAATCTTTAATATCTTTCTTTATTTCTTCCTTGACCCATTGGTGATTCAGCTTGCTTTGGCAGCACATATACTAAAATTGGAACAATACAGAGAAGATTAGCATGGCCCCTGAACATTAATCAATTTCTATGAGATTATAGGCTTTCTGTAACATTTGTTGTTGAAACCTATCTGTAAGCCATGGTGGACTGATAAGATACAGAGGGTTATTCCAAATTTTTTTAATATCATTTGAGATTTGCTTTGTGACCAAGCATGTGGTTGATTTTAGAGAATGTTCTATGGGTTGCTGAGAAAAAGTTATTTTCTCTTTTGTTAGGGTGGAATGTTTTTTAGATATCTATTTAGTCCATTTGAGTCATATTGCCTGTTAGTTCCCTTACTTCTCTGTTAAGTTTCTGTCTGGCAGTCCTGTCCATTTATGAGAATGGGTTGTTGAAGTCTCTAACAACTGGTGTAGGGAGTTTGATGTGTGATTTAAGTTTTAGTAATGTTTCTTTTGCATATGTGGATGCCCTTGTATTTAGGGCATAAATTTTCAGAATTGACACTTCATCTTGGTGGATTTTCCCTATGACAAATATGTAATGTTCTTCCTGATCTCTTTCAATTGATTTTAGTTTGAAGTCTATGTTATTAGATATTAGAATAGCTACACCATCTTGCTTCTTAAGCCCATTTTATTGGAAAGTCTTTTCCTAGGCTTTTACTCTGAGGTAGTATCTGTCTTTGAAGTTGAGGTGTGTTTCCTGTAAGCAGCAGAAGGATGGATCCTGTTTTTGGTATCTATTCTGTTAGCCTGTGTCTTTTTATAGGTGAAATGAGACCATGACATTAATGGATATTAACGACCAGTGATTTTTAATTCCTGTTATTTTTTGGTGGTAGTGTTGTGCGTTTCCCTTCTTTGGTATTTGTATTGTGGGATTATCTATTGCCTGTGTTTTTACAGGTGTATCCAACTTCTTAAGTTGAATTTGTCCTTCTAGTGCTTTCTGTAGGACTGCAAATAAGGATAGATAGTATTTTAAACTGGTTTTATCATGGAATATTTTGTTTACTCCATCTATGGTGATTGAGGATTTTGCTGGGTGTAATAGTCTGGATTGGTATCCATAGTCTCTTAGTGTCTGCATAATGTCTGGCTTTTAGCGTCTCAACTAAGAAGTCAGGTGTTATTTTTATGGGTCTGCCTTTATATGTTTCTTGGCCTTTTTCTTTTGCAGCTCTTAATATTTTTTCCTTATTCTGTATGTTTAGTAGTTTGATTATTATGAGACAAGGAGACTTTTTTGGATGAAGTCTACTTGGTTTTCTGTAAGCTTCTTGTATCTTTATAGGCATTTCCTTCTTTAGTTTGGGGAAGTTTTCTTCTTTATTGCCTCTATTTCAGTTTTCAAGTCTTGAACTGTTTTCTTCACCTGTTTGATCACTTTTTCTTGGTTTTCTTGGCTTTCTTTAATGGATTTATTGGTTTCTTCCCATTTTTTCTTTTCCTCAATGTCTTTAAGAGAAATTTTCATTTCCTCTTTAAAGGCCTCTATCATCTTCTTAAAGTCACTTACAAGGTTGATTTCTTTTTATTCTTCTGTGTTGGGAAGATCAGGTCTTGCTGATGTAGAACCACTAGGTTCTGATGGAGCCATATTGGTCTTTATATTGTTGACTGTGTTTTTACACTGATGTCTACTCACCTCTTTCTTCACTTGGTGCAAGTGGTGTCTGTGTCTGAGAGAGCATCTCTTGGTTCAATTAATGCTCTTGGTCCAATGGGAGAGCTCTTGTTCCAGTCAGGGCTCTTGGTCCAGTCGGTCCTGATGGACTCTTTGTCTCAGGGAGTAGCTCTTAATCTAAAAGGCACTGGTGGGCTCTGTCTCAGGAAGCAGTTGCTGTCTCTGAGTGTGGGTGGGGTTTGGAGGAGGTGGGCCTGAAGGTTACAGGGTCTGGAGGGGAATTCTGGTAGTCCAACCTGACTGCAGGAGACCTGCCTACTGGCCTGAAACTGGGACTGCAATGAGTGGTGCTGTAGGGGTGTAGGATTATGCCCCTTGGTCCAAAGCCTACAGGCTGTGGTTCTTTGGCTATGAGGAAAAAGTCTCACATTAGTCCAATTGGTGCTGTTGGGCTCTGTCTCAGGGAGCAGTTGCAGTCTCACAGGATGGGTGGGATTTGGAGGAGGTGAGGTCTTCAGGTTACAGCATCTAGTGGGGGACAATAGTAGTCTGACCTGTCTGCAGGAGATCCACCTACTGTTCTGAAACTGGTATTGTGATGGGTGATGGTGTGGGAGTACACGGGTGTACCCCTGTCCCCAAAGCCTAGAGGCTAAGGTGTTCAGCTATGAGGACAAAGACTTGCCTCTTAGTCCAATCGGCACTAGTAGGCTCTGTCTCTGGGAGCAATTGCAGTCCCACTAAGTTTTCTTAAAGGGAGAAATTAGTTAAAAGAGAAACTTTTCCCACATTAAAAAAATGGGAGACATTTATAATGGAAGGAATTTGGTGTCTGTTTGATAACACATTAGTCAGTCTGCAAATGGGACAATTAAATGAGAGAATAATTGATATTGATGGTATTTACATACTGTCAATTACAAATATTATTTGTTTGGTCATTTATGTTTTATCATTAAAAAGGTTGGGTCATTTGAGTGCCAAGATAAAAGTTTTAGAAAAACTTGTTAAAACAGATCATAGAGATATTCAGACCCAGACAGAAGAATTTAAAGGTGAACCTATATCAGCATTGTTTATACAGTTACAGAATATCAGCCTATATTTTCAAAACAATGAACCTTACTCTATGTTGTAACCTTACAGAAACTGCTCAAGCCTGTGTATGAGCTAACTGGAATCCAGTGGAAATCTTAGATTTGAGAAGATTTTAAAAAGCTATAGGCTCATATGATATGCATTCTTCATTTGTAAAGCAGATGTTAAACTTGTGGTCAACTTGTAATAGAATTATCCCTCAGGAATGGGAAGATTTGGTTACAGCTGTCCTAAAGGTTAGTACACAGTTACAATGGAGAACCTGGTAGAAAAGGAGGCTAAGATGATAGAACAAGAATGTAAGACTAGAGCTATGGAAATTTCCCAATATCAACTTCTTGAAGAATGCAATTATGGTGATATACAAAGACAATCTTTATATAATGACCAACCCCAATTTTATGCCAAAGGACAGTCCTGAATTCTTGGAACAGGATTGAAGAAGTAAGAAAGAAAATAAAGTTATTTAAAAGGTTATACAGTGCCCAAAAGAAACATTCAAGGGTTTCGTACAGAGGCTGTCTTCAGTGAGAAATAGAATGATACCAAAATCATAGGCTAGATGGTTAATAATTAAATATCTGGCTTTTGAAAATGCTAATGCAGCATGAAAAAGAGTAATTGGGTCATTAAAGGCAAGATCAACACTCTTGGAGGAATGGATCCAAAATACAATTAAGATTGAATCTCATGACCACAATGATACTTGGATAGAATAGGTGATTTTCGGAGGCTTGAACAAAAGTAATGTCAGATGCTTTAATTGCAATAAACAAGGTGACTTAAAAGGGACTATAAGCAGGGTGTTCCAAGAACCAATGTTTCTTCAACAAACAATGGCAACAGAATGCCCCTCCCTTCTGGATTATGCAGAAGGTATGGTAAAGGCAAACACTGGACTAACAAATATAAATCAATAAGGGATAAACAAGTTAATTCTTAGCACTTGCCATGGGGAAACTCCTTAAGGGGCTACTTGCAGGCCCCCATGGCAAATTCAATTCAGTCATTCCCTGCCATCATAGAAAAAACCCTTCCAAAAGCAATTAAATAGTCAAATGCCTATGGGAAAAAACAAAGTGCTCAGGATTATAGAACAGCTATAGCAGAGAGAACAAAAAAATCAGGAGAAACCATAAAGCAAATTTTTTGGCAAACATCTATACATGAATAAAGACCAAAATTTTAAAAAATGAATAAATGGTGTTCTCATTGAGGGTCTTGTAGACACAGATGCAGACATCACAATAATGGCACCAGAATCTTGGCATCCAAATTGGCTTCTTCAGGAGGTAAATGTTCAGCTGTTAGGGATTGGAACATTATCTCAAGTGAAACAGTGTGCAAAATGGTTGAATGGATAGGGACAGAAGGACAGAAAGGAAAATTAAAGCCACATTAGATATGTGGCTAATACAGCTACAAATTTATGGGGCCATGTTTATTAAAGTAATGGAATACCCATATTAACATTCCTACAACCTCAGAAACAACCCATAAAGTAATATATGTTTCTGGAAAAATATTAGAAGGTATTTATAAAGAACAGTCACCAACCATCCAGATTGTAAAAGAACAGGGCACAACAACTGCTGATCTTTTAAAGACACCAACAGTTCTATCTTTAAAATGGTTAACAGGGAAGCCTTTATCGATTCAGCAATGGCCTTTAAAAACAGAGAAAGTACAAACTTTAGAACATCTAGTATAAGAGCAGTGAAATGCTAACTATATTGAAGAATCAACCAGTCCTTGGAATTCTCCTGTATTTGTTATGAAAAGGAAATCTGGAAAGTGAAGAATGGTAACAGACCTAAGAGTAATTAGCAGGGTAATTCAGCCAATTGGGATTTCTACAATCTAGATTTCCTTTGCCTACTCTTGTCACCTAAAGGATGGCCTCTTATAGTTACTTATTTAAAAGACTGTTTTTTCTCAATACCCTTAAAAGAAAAAGACAGAATTATTTGCCTTCATGGTTCCTACTTATAATAACTTTCAGCTGATTAAGAGATATCAATGGAGGGTTCTCACACAGGGAAGGTTAAATAGCACAACCCTGTGCCAATATTTTACATGACAGCTATTGGAAGTAATACATAAACAATTTCCTAAATCTATAATTTATCACTACATAGATGTTGTTTTACTTGCAGATTCAAATGGAGATACTTTAAAAAGAATGTTTCAAGAAGTAAAGAAAAATTTGCCATGTTGGGGACCTCAAATGGATCCCAAACAGATACATAAAGGAGATTCTATTAATTACATAGGATGTAAAAATAGGTCTATGAAAAATTAGAACCCCAGAGGTGCAAATTAAGAGAGATGTATTAGACTCTTAATGACTTTCAAGGATTATTTGGAGACATTTCCTATCTATGGACTACTGTTGGGATAAAAAATGAGCTAACAAACTCCATCTAAAGATCACATTTGTGCTACAACCTGCTCAGGACAATTTTGAGACAGTTAGTAAAATGATTGAGCCTATTAGTCTACTTCAAACAGGACTTCAGATAGTCTTGCATTCTCCTGTCACACCAAGAATAGACAAGAGCTCAATTCCCCAGGTCATGATTATTATCTCTGTTTTCTCAGGGTCTCCTAAGGATGCAAGTGCCCCATGTCAATAGGAAACAGTCTAAAAAGCATGTTTACTATATTCCCAATCAGTGTGGTGGATGTTTTTTGTTGTTATTCAGTGGATTATAGATGTTTGTTGTTGTTCAGGGGTCTGGTTGCAATTTCTTACTGGTCATGGTCCAGAAAATACTATTCAAAGCAGTATAGATTTCAGAGTCTCTTTCTGAAAAGAAAAATGGTGGATATAGGACTAATAGGAAATAAGGGTTGATTATTGAATTTACTTTAGTCCCAAAAGCAACTATTGATGTAAAAAAATTTTACATTGGTATGGATTTTTGCATAGTGATACAAGTTTAAAGCTATTTTGTTACATTGGATTTATGTTTCTACTTTTGTTTAAATATTTTGTATGTATCGATACAAATTTAATGTTATTTTGTTTTACCATACATATATTTCATTTTTGTTTAAGGTATTGTGACTATGCAGCTCATATCTATGCAGCTCTTTTAACTATGCAATGTGAAGTTTTAATCCTTGAAAGCTATTTAGGGACAGAATAAGCCAGCTCTGATTGGATAAAGAGGTGAGTGACCATTCTCCCAGCCAGAGAGACTACTCTCTAGGACATAGGCCCCTGGGCTATAACACTGGCCCTCCCACCCACAAACATTGCTGCCCCAGATGCAGGCCAGTAGGGAAGACTCCTGCAGGTAGACCTTCCCACAAACACCCCTCAAAAGACTCGGCAATCTATAAAATTCACTACATCCCCCAAAACCAACCAAGCCCTTGCGACCACAGTATCTTCCTGAGACACAGAATCTTCCAGGTATGAATGGACCAAGAGCTCTAATTGGAACAAGAGTGCTAACTGGACCAAGAGTGCCACCCTGAGACACAGACACAGCCAGCACAGATTTGACCAAGAGCAGTTCCCTCAGACACAGACACCTCTTGCAATGATTGGAGAAAGACGCCAGTGCAAGAATACATACAACAACATAAAAGGTAATATGGCAGTACCAGAACATAGCAACTCTACAACAGCAAGACTTGAACATCACAATTTAGGAGAAACAGAAGAAAATGACCATAAAAATAACTTTAAGAACATTAAGGCCTTAAAAGAGGAAATGAAAAATTCCCTTAAAGAAATTGAGGAAAAAAACAAAAGAGAATTTGAAGAAATCAATAAATCCCTTAAAGAAATCCCAAAAGAGCAATCAAACAAGTAAAGGAAACAGTTCAAGACCTGAAAATTGAAACTGAAGCAATGAAGAAGACACAAACTGAGGAATGCTAAAAATGGAACAACTGAGTAAATGAACAGGAATTTCAGATACAAACATAACCAATAGAATATAGGAGATGGAATACAAAAATCTCTGACATGGACCATATAAAAACAGTAAATGGATTTGTCAGTCACAGAAAACAATAAAGCCAAAAAAGTCATAACACAAAATTTCCAGGAAAACTGGGAAACCATGAAAAGGCCAAACCTAAGAATAATAGGGATAGAAGAAGGAGAAGAATATCAGCTCAAAGGTGCAGAAGATATATTCAACAAAATCATGAAAGAAAATCTTCCCAACATAAAGAAGGAAATGTCTATGAACATATGAGGAAACATACAGAACACCAAATAGAATAGACCACCAAAAAAATCCCCTTATCACATAATAAATCACTAAAAATACAGAATAAAGAAAGGATATTAAAGGCTGCAAAGGAAAAAGCCCAAGTGAATTATAAAGTCAGACCCACCAAAATGACACCCAACTTCTCAATGGAGATTCTGAAAGCCAGAAGGCTCTGGGCAGATGTTAGTTATACAGATACTAAGAGACCACAGATTCCAGCATAGACTATTATGCCCAGAAAAACTTTCAATCATCATCGATGGAGTACTCAAGATATTCCAAAACAAAATCAGATTTAAACAAAACCTATCCACAAATCCATCCCTTTAGAAAGAAAATGCCAACCTAAGGAAGTCAGATACACCCATGAAAACACAAGCAATAGAAAATCCCATAGCATCAAATGTCAAAAAAAGGGAAACACACAAACACCAACAAAAAATAACAGGAACTAACAATGACTGGTCATTAATATCCCTTACTATCAATGGACTCAATTTATCTATAAAAAGATACAGGCTAACAGAATGGATATGAAAAAGGGATCCATCCTTCTGCTGCATACAGAAAACACATCTCAACTTCAAAGACAGACACTACCTCAGAGTAAAAGGTTGGGAAAAGACTTTCCAATCAATTGGACTTAAGAAGCAAGCTGGTATAGATATCCGAATATGCAACAAAATAGACTTCAAACTAAAATCAATCAATATAGATTGGGAAGGACATTACATATTCATCACAGGAAAAATCCATCAAGATGAAATCTCAATTCTAAACATTTATGCCCCAAATACAAGGGCACTCACGTATGTAAATTAAACATTACTAAACCTTGGGTTGCACATCAACCCCCACAATAGTGGGAGACGTTCACACCCCACTCTCACTAATGGACAGGTCTTCCAGACAAAAACTTAACAGAGAAATATGGGATCTAACAGATATTATGAGTCAAATGAACTTAATAGACATTTACAGAACATTCCAACCAAATACCAAAAAAATATACTTTTTCTCAGCAACCCATGGAACATTCTGTAAAATTGACCATATACTCAGTCACAAAGCAAATCACAACAGATACAAAACATAGGAATAACCTCCTCTATTTTCTCAGAGCACCACAGCTTAAAGTTAGAATCACACAACACTAATTACAGGAAGCCTACAAACTCCTGGAAACTTAATAATGCTCAACTGAATCACCAATGAGTCAAGAAAAAAATGAAGAAATAAATTATAGACTTGCTAGAATTCAATGAAAATGAATTTACAATATACTCAAACTTATGGGACACTATGAAAGCAGTACTAAGAGAAAAGTTTTATAGCTCTAAATGCCTAGATATGGAAGTTAGAGAAATCTCACACTAGCAACAGCACACCTAAAATCTCTAGAACAAAAAGAAGCAAACTCAGTCAGGAGGAGTAGACACCAGGGAATAATCAAATTAGGAACTGAAATCAATAAAAAAAGAAACAAAGATAACAGTACAAAAAAATCCATGGAAATAAGAATTGGTTCTTTTAGAAAATCAACAAGATAGACAAACCCTAATACAAACTAATCAAAAGGCAGAGAGGGACTACACAACTAACAAAATCAGAATCAAAATGGGAGACATAATAACAAACAATGAGGAAATCAAAAGAATCATCAGGTCATATTTCAAAATATATACTCCACAAAATTGGAAAATCTAAAAGAAATGGACAATTTTCTGGATAGGTACCATACTCCCAAATTAAGTCAAGACCAGAAAAACAATTTAAATAGACCAATAAACCCTACAGAAATAGGAGCAGTCATCAAAAGACTTCCAACCCACCCCACCCCAAAAAAGCCCATGGCAAGATGTTTCAGTACAGAAATCTATTAGAATTTCAAAGTAGAGCTAATATCAATACACCTAAAATTGTTCCTCACAATAGAAACAGAAGGAACAATTGCAAATCTCTTTCTATAAGTTTACAGTTACTCTGATAACCAAATTATACAAGATGCAACAAAGAAAGAAAATTACAAACCAATCTTCCTCATGAACATTGATGTAAAAATACTCAATAAAATACTGGCAAACTGAATCCAAAAAACACATCAAAAAAATCATTCATCATAACGAAGAAGCTTCATCCCAGAAATGTAAGGATGGTTCAACATATAAAAATGTCAATGTAATCCACCATATAAACAAACTGAAAAGAAAATCTACATGGTCATCTCATTAGATGATGAAAAAGCCCTTGAAAAAAATTCAACAACCTTTCATGATAAAGGTCTTGGAGAAATCAAGAACATACCTAGCTGTTAGTGGTGGTGTAGTATGCCTTTAATCCCAGTACTTGGGAGGCAGAGGCAGGTGGATCTCTGTGAATTCGAGGCCAGCATGGTCTCCAAAGCGAGTTCCAGGAAAGGTGCAAAGCTATACAGAGAAACCCTGTCTCCAAAAACCAAAATAAAAAAAAAGAACATACCAAACATAATAAAGGCAATTTTACTGCAAGACAACAGCCAACATCAAATTAAATAGAGAGAAACTCAAAGCAATTCCACTAAAATCAGGAATAAGCAAGGCTGTCTACTCAATTCAATACAGTACTAAAAGTTCTAACTAGAGCAATAATTCAACAAAAGGAGATCCAAAGGGCTACAAACTGGAAAGGAAGAAATCAAAATTTCACTATTTGCAAAGATATGATTGTATGCATAAGTAACCCCAAAAATTCTATCAGGGAACTCCTATAACTAGACACCTTCAGTAATGTAGCAGGATACAAGACCAAGTTAAAAAAAGAAAAAGTAGCCCTCCTATATACCAATGATAAAGGAACTGAGAAATAAATTAGAGAAACATCACTCTTTACAATAGCCACATAAAACATAAAATATCTTGGTGTAATTCTTAACAAACAAGTAAAAGACTTGAATTAAAAAGCTTTAGGTCCTTGGAGAAAGAAGCTTAAAAAGATATCAGAAACAGAAAGATCTCTAATACTCATGGAGGGGTGAAACTAACATAATAAAAATGGCAATCTTACTAAAGCAATCTACAGATTCAATGCAATCTCCATCAAAATCCCAACACAATTCTTCACAGACCTCAAAAGAACAATACTCAACTTCAAATGGAAATACAAAAAATGTAGGTAGCTAAAATAATCCTTTATATTGTTATAAAGCAACTTGTGGAAACATCACCATTCTTGACTTCAAGCTCTACTATAGAGTTACTGTAACAACTACAGCTTTTTATTAGCATCAAAACTGAAAAGTAAACCAATAAAATTGAATTGAAGACCCTGAAATTAATCCACACAACTATGATAACCTGATTTTTGACAAAGAAGCCAAAACTGTACAATGGAAAAAAGAAGTCATCCTCAACAAATGGTGCTGGCATAACTGGATATGAACATCTAGAATATTGTAAATAGATTCATATCTATATCCATGCACAAACCTCAAGACCAAGTGAATCAAAGACCTCAATATAAATCCAGTTACACTGAACCTGATAGAAGAAAAAGTAGGAATTTAGCCTTGAACACATTGGCACAGGAAACCACTTAATAAATATAACACCAGTAGCAGAGACATTAAGAACAATTAATAAATGGTACCTACTGAAATTGAGAAGCTTTTGTAAGACAAAAGTATGATTTTAAAAAATAAAAAGTCAAAACCACAGCCTACAGAATGGGAAAAGATCTTCACCAACCCCACATCTGACAGAAGACTGAACTCTAAAATATATAAAGAAACTAGACACCAAAACAGCAAATAATCCAATTTTAAAATGTGCTACAGAGCTAAACAGAGAATTCTCAAATGGCCATAAGATATTTAAGAAATCACTCAACATCCTTAGTCATCAGGGAAATGCAAATCAAAATGACTCTGAAATACCTGTCAGAATGGCTAAGATAACAAAACACTGATGATAGCTTATGTAGGAGAGGATGTGGAGCAAGAGGAACACTCCTTCACTGTTGGTTGTGATTTCTCAGACATGTAGGAATCAATCTACCTCAAGACCCAGATATACCACTTTGGGGCACATACCCAAGGGATGCTCAATCAGTGTCACTGGGGATTGAGAACACAGGAGGAAGGGATGGTTGATTTGGGGGAGGTAAAAAATAATTTATTTGTTTCCTACCAACTAGTAACTTATAGTGCTCAAAACTTTGACAAGACAACCACCCTTTGAAATTTTGATACAAAATACACAAAAGGGACAATTCTAGTAATTCTCTTGTCAGACACTGACAAGATCTTCCACATCTATAGTAAAGGTTGTGTAAATTAAGACTCATTTGTCCTCTAAATACATAACACACACAACAAGGAACAGGAACACTGGACTTTGGTCCCCTTCACCACTCTGAGCACATGGGCTTACAATCTGCATTTCCCTCTCCTGAGAACCAGGACATAAAAAACTATAGTGAACTCATGGAGAGTCTAGCTATCCTCCAAAAGTGATATTTCATTTGTATTTTGGCAAAAGGTAACTGGACAATATGTTAATTTGTTAGCTCTACTTAGTAAGAATGTTGTAACTTAAGAATATCTAGTCTAGATATTCCTAAAATTAAATTTAGTCTGACTACACATATATTTCTGTAGAGTGAAACTGTCTTTGTAGACCAGGCTGGCCTTGAACTGAGACATTTCTGACAGTTCCTGCCTCCCAAGTGCTGGGATTGTAGCTGTGCCTGTTTTACCACATATGGCAATGTTCTGTTTTCAGAAAAAAGTCAAATTAGTGTAAGACCTAATTATTGCTAAAGGAGGGTGCTTAAGTACTAATAACACTGCTTTTTCTATAATTTTAGATTGATGACACATGGTAAAAAGGAAGAATAAGTAAAACTTCACAGATTTGAACAAGCCAAAATTCATGTTATATTGCACCTTCAACAAGAAATGTCAAAAGCATTTAAGTTACACAAATATACATCACATAATATCATGTTTTCAAAAAACTGTGAGAAAACTTTTATGTCATTTATTGTGAAAAAACTAATTAAAAGTAAGATATGCACAACTGAATAGAAAAAAGCACTGTTTATAAAAGTTACAACAGACTATTTACAACCAATACATGAGTTATTATCATATTGCTATCAGAAAATATACATACAATGGATGAAAAACAATTCTGACATATTCATTCAGTCATTGTTTCTACAAAGTGGAAAGAAAAATACCCCACACACAACAAGGAAATGGCATTCAGTATTGTTATTGTGGGATATAATCCACCATACATAAAAAACATTAACATGTGCCAAATCATGAACAAAGCCATTGTACTTCTGTAACTTAATTTACTTAAATCATGGAGGGTCTAGCTGTCCTCGCAAAGTGATATTTCATTTGATTTTTGAAAAAGTTAACTACACAACAACTTTTTAACAGAGATATATTTATGATATTCTGTACTTACCAAATATTGGTGTACCATCTCCCTAACTATTACAGAAATTAAAATCCACTTAGAAAAGTGATTCACAGAGGAATTAGTGTGATGAAATATAATCATGCACCTCAGCAAAGACCTTTGATATTTAGGGTAGTTAATATAAATATACTTTTATAGCTACAATTACAATCTGAAGAAATTTAGCTGGAGAAAGAAAGAAAAATTTTCTACAAAAATGCAAGTATAGACAATCACAGCTATGTAAAAGAGTTCATCAAAAGCATACAAACCACCGGGCGGTGGTGGTGCATGCCTTTAATTTCAGCACTCGGGAGGCAGACTGAGGTGAATCTTTGTGAGTTCGAGGCCAGCCTAGGCTCCAAAGCAAGTTCCAGGAAAGGCACAAAGCTACACAGAGAAACCTTGTCTCAAAAAAAAGCATACAAGCAGCTTTTAACCTTGAATAATATGAATTCATAGACTCTATTCTCTTTTAAAGTATAGTTTGAAATATGTGTTGCATAGATAAAATATGTTTTCCTAACCATAAACTTAATTGGTTTCATTTTCTACTTCATAAAATGTTAAATGTTCCTTGAATACCTCCCTTCTCTTGAAGGCAATGGACAAGCCAGACACTTAAACTTCATGTAATGCAAGTGTGTTCTTTCTAGGTACAGAGTGTCATAATCTGAAGAGGGGCACATGCTGATGCACATTGGTGCTTGATCAACTATGACTAGATTGCCAAGGAAAAGAGGAACATGAAGCAATATATAATATGTACAGCCAGGCAGCTGTGGCGAACGCCTTTAATCCTAGCACTTGGGAGGCAGAGGCAGGTGGATCTCTGTGAGTTCAAGGCCAGCTTAGTCTAGAGAACAAGAACCAGGACAGGCGCCAAAACTGCACACAGAAACTTCATCTCAAAAAACAAAACAAAAAAAATGTAGAATATGATTTTCTAGCTTACAAGGTATAATAGTAAGATAGACCCTAAGAGAAAACTTTGTAATCTGTCTTGAAATAAAAAATGATGCCTAAGTGCAATCACCTCTCCCAATAATCATTTTGTACAAATGGCAATTTTGTATTTCTATTATTGTATTTGTCATCTCTATTTAAAGCTAAATACCTTAAGATAGCATTAATGTGATATGACTTTTCACATTTGAACATTTTTTTCCTCATTCATTTGTGTTTGAATTGGTAACTTACTTCACAATGAATTATCGGCAAAGACATAGAACTGTCAATTTGACAACAATCCATTCTCATTGCTGTGTTTATTAATAGCATTTTCCATGCATTGTCTCCAACCTTATACCTGAGTACATATGTCTCTATTCCCTTGTGCTTAGAATTGAGAGGGAGATATATATGTATAAACAACTTAAGCATATACTTAACATACATATATATTTGACATAAATATATATTTAATTCCATGTCCTTATTCTATGGGTCCTTCTGTAGCTGAAGATTTTCTGTGTCCCAGCCTGCCAGTGATCAGGACAAATCTCTCTCAACCACCAGTCCCACAGATGCTTGGACCGAAGTAAACACACAGAGGCTTATATTATTTATAAAGTGTATGACCATTAGCTCAAGCTTATTACTGACTAGCTCTTACACTTAAATTAACCCATAATTCTTACTTATCTTTAACCATATTTCTTGGTACATTTTCCCAGTTCTGCCTTCACATCTTGCTTCTCATGGAGGTGGCTGGCAGCATCTCCTGAATCAGCTTTTCACTTGCCAGCATTCTCCTCTCTCCTTATGCAACCTATACTATACTTCCTGCCTGGCTACTGGCCAATCAGCGTTTTATTTATCAGTCAATTAAAGCAACACATTCGTAGCATCCAGAACATCTCACAGCACTTCCACTTTACTTTTTTTTTAAAAGGAAGGTTTTAATTTCTTTTGGGGCATAAGTACAACTTTTTTTCCAGATGTTTTCATTTTTTTCTTTTTTTTGAATTTATTATATTTGTGTTTTAATTTTACATATCAGCCATGGGTTCACCTGTCCTCCCCCCTTCCACCCCTGTGCCTCCATTCCCATCTCCTCCAGGTTCCAAGACTCCCCTGGGGATTCAAATCAACCTGGTGGATTCAGTACAGGCAGGTCCAGTCCCCTCCTTCCAGGCTGAGCAAAGTGTCCATATGTAAGCCCAAGGGTCCAAACATCCAGCTCATGTACTAAGGACAGGTCTAGGTCCCACTGGCTGGGTGCCTCTCAAACAGTTCAAGCTATTCAATTGGCTCACTTATCCAGAGGGCCTGACCCAGTTGGGGGCTCCACAGCTTTAGGTTCATAATTCATGTGCTTCCATTAGTTTGGCTATTTGTGCCTGTGCTTTTCCAATCTTGGGCTCAACAATTCACACTCTTACAGTCCCTCCTCTTTGTTGACAATTGGACTCCTGGAGCTCCACCTGGGGCCTGGCCAAGGATCTCTGAATCCACTTCCATCAGTTATTGGATGAGAGTTTCAGCACCACTGTTAGGGTGTTTGGCCATCTGATCACCAGGCTTTCTCTCAATCATTGCCAGTAGTCTACAGTGGATGAATCATTGTGGATTTCTGGGGACCTCTCTAGCACTTTGCTTCTTCCTGTTCTCATGTGGTCATTTATCATGGTCTGTTATTCCTTGTTGACCCTTTCTGTTCTTGATCCAGCTGGGATCTCCTGCTCCCCTAAACTATCTTTCCCTCAAAACCTGCCTTTCATTACTCCCACTGTCATCCAGTTCATGTAGATCTCATCCATTTCTCTGTCATTGGGCGATCCCTGCATCTTTCCTAGGATCCCATTTTCTAGGTAGCCTCCCTGGAGTTGTGTAGCAGTCTAGTCATCTTTGTTTTACATCTAGTATCCTATTATGAGTGAGTATATACCATGTTTATCTTTCTAAGTCTGGGTTACCATACTTGGGATGATTTTTTCTGGATCCATCCATTTGCCTACAAGCCTCATGATGTCATTGTTTTTCTCTGCTGAGTAGTACTCCATTGTGTATATGTCCCATATTCTCTTTATCCATTCTTCAGTTGAAGGGCATCTAGGTTGTTTCCAGTTTCTGGCTATTACAAACAATGCTGATATGAACATAGCTGAGCAAATGTCCTTGTGGTATGATTGAGCATTCCTTGGGTATATGCTACAGCTGGGTGTTGGGGTAGATGGATTCCCAATTTTTTAAGGAAGCGCCATATTGATTTCCAAAGTGGCTGTACAAGCTTGCATTCCCACCAGCAGTGGAGGAGAGTTCCCCTTGCTGCATAAGCTGTCTTCATTGTTTTTGATCTTCACCATTCTGAAGGGTATACGGTGGTATCTCAGAGTCGCTTTGATTTGCATTTCCCAGATAATTAGGGATGTTGAGCAATTCCTTAAATGTCTTTCAGCCATTGGAGCTTCCTCTATTGAGAATTCTCTGCTTAATTCTATAGCCCATTTCTTAATTGGACTGTTGGGCATTTTGATGTCTAATTTCAAGAGTTCTTTATATATTCTGGATATCAGCCCTCTGCCAGATGTGGGGTTGGTGAAGACCTTTTCCCATTCTGTAGGCTGTCACTTTGTCTTGTTGACCATGTCCTTTGTTCTGCAAAAGCTTCTCAGTTTCAACAGGCCCCATTGATTGATTGTTTCTCTCAGTGTCTGTGCTACTGGTGTTATATTTAGAAAGTGATCTCCGGTGCCAATGTATTCAAGACTACTTCCTACTTTCTCTTCTATCAGGTTCAGAATAACTGAATTTATGTTGAGGTCTTTGATCCACTTGGACTTAAGTTTTGTGCATGGTGACAGATATGGATCTATTTGCAGCCTTCTACACATTGACATCCAGTTATACCAGCACCATTTGTTGAAGATGCTTTCTTTTTTCCATTGTACAGTTTTGGCTTCTTTGTCAAAAATTATATGTTCATAGGTGTGCGGGTTAATGTCAGGGTCTTCAATTTGATTCCAATGGTCCACATGTTGGTTTTTATGCCAGTACCTAGCTGTTTTATTACTGTAGCTTGAGGTTGGGGATTGTGATGCCTCCAGAGGTTGTTTTATTGTAATGGATTGTTTTGGCTATCCTCGGTCTTTTGTTTTTTGATATGAAGTTGAGTATTATTCTTTCCAGGTCTGTGAAGAACTGTGTTGGTATTTTGATGGGGATTGCGTTGAATCTGTAGATTGCTTTTTTATAAGATCATATTTTTAATATGTTAATCCTCCCTATCCATGAGCATGGGAGATCTTTCCATTTTCTGACATCTTCAATTTCTTTTTTCAGGGATTTGAAGTTCTTGTCATTTAGGTTCTTCAAATGCTGAGTTAGAGTAATCCCAAGGTATTTTATATCATTTGTGGTTATTGTAGGGGGTGATGTATCAATGATTTCCTTCTCAGCCTGTTTGTCTATTGTATATAGAAGGGCTACTGTTTTTTTTAAGTTTATCTTGTATCCTGCCATGTTGCTGAAGATGTTTATGACTTCTATCAGTTCCTTGGTTGAATTTTTGGGGTCACTCATGTATACTATCATGTCATCTGGAAATAGGGAGAGCTTGACTTCTTCCTTTCCAATTTATATCCCCTTAATCTCCTTATGTTCTCTTATAGCTCTGGCTAGAACTTCAAGTACTATATTGAATAAGTATAGGGAGAGGGGACAGCCTTGCCTTGTTCCAGATTTTAGTGGTACTGTCTGAGTTTCTCTCCATTTAATTTGATGTTGGCTGTTGGCTTGCTGTAAATTGCCTTTATTATGTTTAGGTATGTTTCCTGTATTCCTGATCACTCCAAGACCTTTATCATGAAGGGGTGTTGAATTTTGTCAAATTCATTTTCTGCATCTAGTTAGATGATCATGTGGTTTTCTTCTTTGAATTTGTTTATATGGTGTATTACATTGATGGATTTTCGAATGTTGCACCACCCTTGCATTCTTGGGATGAAGCCTACTTGATCATGGTGAATAATTGTTTTGGTGTGTTCTTGGAGTCTGCTTACCAGTATTTAATTGAGTATTTTTACATCAATGTTCATGAGGGAGATCGGTCAGTAGTTCTCTTTCTTTGTTGCATCTTTGTTTGGTTTAGGAACCAGGGTAATTGTAGCCTCATAGAAGGAGTTTGGTAATATGCCTTCTGCTTCTATTGTGTGGAACAATTTAAAGAGTATTGGTATTAAGTCTTCCTTGAAGAAGAATTTGCACTGAAACTATCTGGTCTTGGTTTTTTGGTTGGGAGACTTTTAATGACTGATTCTATTTCCTTAGGGGTTATGGGACTATATAAATGATTTATCTGGTCATGATTTAACTTAGGTATGTGGTACCTATCCAGAAAATTATCCATTTCTTTTAGATCTTCCAGTTTTGTGAATTAGAGGGTTTTGAAGTATGACCTGATGATTATCTGGATTTCCTCATTGTCCGTTGTTATATCCCCCTTTTCATTTCTGGTTTTTTTTTAATTTGGATGCTCTCTCTCTGTGTCTTTTGGTTAGTTTAGATAAGGGTTTGTCTATTTTGTTGATTTTCTCAAGGAACCAATTCTTTGTTTCATTAATTTTTTGTATTGTTCTCTTTATTTCTATTTTATTGAATTTGGCTCTCAATTTGATAATTTCCTGGCATCTGTTCCTCCTGGGAGACTTTTCTCCTTCTTGTTCTAGAGCTTTCTTGTGTGCTGTTCAGTCACCAGTGTGACATTTCTCCAACTTCTTTATGTGGGCATTTAGTGCTATGAATTTCCCTCTTATCATTGCTTTCACAGTGTCCCATAAGTTTGGATAAGTGGTGTATTCATTTTCATTGATCTCTAGGAAGTCTTTAATTTCTTTCTTTATTTCTTCCTTAACCCTTTTGTGATTCAGTTGAGCATTGTTCAGTTTCCATGAGATTGTAGGTTTTCTGTACTTTTGTTTTGGAAATCTATCTTTAAGCCATGGTGGTCTGATAGAACACAGGAGGTTATTCCAATTATTTTGTATCTGTTGAGATTTGCTGTGTGGCCAAGTATGTGGTCGATTTTGGAGAAGGTTCCATGGGGTGCTGAGAAGAATGTATATTCGTTTTTGTTCAGGTGGAATGTTTTGTAGATATCGATTAAGACCATTTGAGCCATAGCATCAGTTAAGTCCATTATTTCTCTATTAAGATTCAATTTGGCAGATCTGTCCAGGGATGAAAGTCGGGTGTTGAAGTCTCCCACTATTAATGTGTGGGGTTTTATATGTGATTTAAGCTTTAGTAATGTTTCTTTACATATGTGAGTGCTCTTGTGTTTGGGGCATAAATGTTCAAAATTCAAACTTCATCTTGGTGGACCTTTCCTGCAATGAGTATGTAATGTCTTCCATCATCTCTTTGATTGATTTTAGTTTGAAGTCTATTTTTCTGGACATTAGGATGGCTACACCAACTTTCTTCTTAAGGCCATTTGATTGGAAAGTCTTTTCCCAGCCTTTTATTCTTAGGAGGTGTCCATCTTTTAATTTGAGGTGTGTTTCTTGTATGCAGCAGAAAGATGGGTCCTGTTTTTGTATCCTGTTAGTCTGTGTCTTTTTATAGGTGAATTAAGTCCATTGATATTAAGGGACATTAATGACCAGTGATTGTTCATTCCTGTTATTATTTTTATTTTTTGGTGGTAGTGTGTGTGTACTTCTCTTCTTTGGGTTTACTGCTGTGGTGTTATCTATTGCCTGTGTTTTCATGTGTGTATCTGCCTTCCTTAGGTTGGAAATTACCTTCTAGTGCTTTCTGTAGGGCTGGGTTTGTGGATAAATATTGTGTAAATCTGGCTTTGTCTTCGAAGGTCTTGTTCACTCCATCTGTGATGATTGTAAGTTTTGCTGGGTATATTAGTCTAGGCTGGCATCCATGGTCTCTTAGTGTCTGCATAATATATGTTCAGGTCCTTCTGGCTTTCAAATTCTCCATTGAGAAATCGGGTGTTATTCTGATGGGTTTGCCTTTATAAGTCACTTGGCCTTTTTCCTTTGTTGCCCTTAATATTCTTTCTTTATTCTGTACATTTAGTTGTTTAATTATTATGTGGCGAGGGAACTTTTTGGGGGGGTCTAGTCTGTTTGGTGTTCTATAGGCTTCTTGTATCTTCATAGGCATTTCCTTCTTTATGTTGGAGAAGTTTTCTTCTATGATCTTGTTAAATATATTTCCTGTGCCTTTGAGTTGGTATTCTTCTCCTTCCTCTATCCCTATTATTCATATGTTTGGTCTTTTCATGGTGTCCCAAGTTTCTTGGATATTTTGGGTCATGTCTTTGTTGGCTTTAGTGTTTTCTTTGACTGAGGAATCTATTTCTTCTAATGTACCTTCAACACCAGAGATCCTCTCTTCCATCTCTTGCATTCTGTTGGTTATACTTGCATCTGAAGTTCCTGTTTGTTTACTCAGATTTTCTATTTCCAGCATTCCTTCTGCTAGTGTCTTCTTCATTATTTTTCTCTTTCCCTCTTCAGGTCTTGGACTGTTTCCCTCATCTGTTTCATTGATTTTTCCTGATTTTCTTTTAGTGACTTATTGTTTTCTTCTGCTTTATTTGTCCTTTCCTCTACTTTTTTATAGCATTCTTCCCATTTTTTGTTTGTCTGTTCCTCACTTTATTTTTGATTTCTTCTATATAAGGCTCTAGCCTCTTCATCATGTTACTTATAAGGTTGTTTTCTTCTGCTTCTTCCATTCTGAGATTTTCAGGTCTAGCTGTTAGAAGAGGGCTAGTTTCTGGTGATGCTGTATTGCTCTTTATTTTGTTGTATGTACTTCTGCCTTGACGTCTGCCCATCTCCTCTTAGATTTGTTCTTGGTCTTATCAGTGCACTTGGTTTAGACAGAGCTGACAGATTTAGGGAGCCTCTCTCTGGCCCAGATGGAAGCTCTGGCCTGGATAGGAGCTCTGGTCCAGTTGGGAGTGCTGGCTGGGTGGGAGCTGGGAGCTGGTCTTTGAGTCTCTGGAAGTCCCTGGGTCTCCACATCTTGTCCAGTTGGGAGCTCCTCTCATCCAGATGGGAGTTCTGGGGCAGGCTGGAAGCTCTGGTCCATATGGGAGTTCCATGTGGATGGGAGCTGGGGACTGGTCTTTGAGTCTCAGCTGGGGTCTAGGGCAGATGGGTGTGGGTACAGGGTGTGGAGACTGTAGGGTCTGCCTATAGTCTTGGTAAAAGGAAGCCTTTCCGCAGGACCTGCCAAGTGGCTGGAAACTGGGGCTAAGTTAGGCAGGTCTTCTCAGGATGGCTGGTCCCGAGGGCTAGGATCTAGAGGCAGGGGCTCTCTGACTATAACCCCAGGCACTCACCTCTGGTCCAAATGGATGTTCCGGGGCAGGATGGAAGCTGTAGCTTGGTCTAAGTCTCTGGAAGTGGCTGGGGTCTCCAGCAGAACATGTGGGGGCAGGGCATGGAGGTTGTAGGGTTCACCGGAGGGTGTTGCAGAGGGGGAACCTTCCTGGTGGGAATGGGGGGTCCTGCCCTATTGCCAGAACCTGGGCCCAAGTTGGGCAGGTCTTCCTCCAAATGGCTGGTGCCCAGGGCTTGGTCCTAGGTGCAGGCCTTTTGGGTGTGACCAGATGGGAGTTCCAGATGGGAGTTCCAGGGTGGATCAGAAGGTTTTAATTTTAACATAGCAAAATTACATATAACAAAACAGTATTCAGGTAAGAATTACTGTTATAATATCTAGTCTATTTGTTTTTGGCAGAATTAAAGAAAATATTCTATCTATCCAATATTTGTCAGTCAAAGTTTTATATCTAATTTGTCTTTTTTATTATGAAGGAAAATTATAACTATCTAGTCTTCAACTAAATCAAAGACTCCCAGAATGATACAATATTACCTGAGAAAAGAGAGATGGACACAAGCAACTTTTGGGAGTCTTGCAAGAGTAGACACAGACAGCTGGCAGCCTGGACAGTCATCCAAAGTTCCTCTGTATAGTTGGGGCATTTGTCTTCAGCCCTTAGTACTAGAGTCTCTCAGTCACTTTTCTCTGTATCCTGTAGAATGTCTGGCAATTTCCTCTGTGAAGCAGAAACCTGAAGGACTATTTTGCCAAGAAAACTTCAGTGGTCACCCTCCTATGAGTCCTACATGTCCAGTTGATCAAGCAGTACAGGCAAGAACAATTTCTTGCCCAAATGGCTATTTTTGCCAAGAAGAAGATAAGCTCCATATACAGTGTCTTTGATACCCGTCCTCCTCTCTGAAGTAAACCAGTGCTGCCATGAGCAGATATGTCTCACTGTCCAGAAAGTCAAAATTTTTCAGACATTTCAAAGGCCATATTCTGTGGGTCTTTGAAGAGTTTGAAGATTACCTATCTGTCCGAAATATATCTATATATACCTAGAAAACTAAACTAACATAACTGTAAATTTGATTATCATAGAAGACTAATTATTAATCTGTATTTCTTAATTATCCATTACAATCTAAATAAGTTACATGAACATAATACTTTAAATGAGAGTAGAAATATATATATATACAGTATAACAAAATTAAGTGTAAACTTGTATCAATAAACTAAAATCCATAGCAATGTAAAACATTTCTAAAAAAGATGTTACTCTTTAAAAGTAGGTTCATTAATCTACCCTTTCATCCTATTATCTCTACACTATTCCCTTTTCTTCTTTAGAAAGTGGTTGCATTTCTAATCAACCCATTTTAAATAAAAATATTGGTTTTCTCTGCCCCACACCAGAGGGCTGTTCTGATATGGAACAGAAAAATCTCTCAACCTTTTCTTTTAGCAATATGTTTGGGTTTAGAAAAGGAGTGAGCCAATTCCTTCTCCAAAACCATCTTGGTATATCTGGGAGTTTGGGCATAGCCTCTCATACCACTTACATGCTGGATGAGGGTACTGTATTCTTATAGGGACACAAAATTATGTATTATGGAATAGTCCATGAGGCTATATTGTCTGAGCCAGTTGCCTTGAAACCATTCTGGATGTTGGATCATCTGGGCAATGGTGTCATTGGAGACCTTTTAGAGGGTCTTGGCTGGTCAAACCTGATTTATCTTAATCTGGAACAAATCCATAGCCTCTTCCTGTCTGTGGAAACAAAAGAAGAACCACCTTTCCAAAGCAACATATCCTTAGATCCAAATTTTGAAATATAAAATATAAATATTGGTTTAACTCATCTGCCTTCACAATCAAATGTCTCTCTGCAGTTAAAAATATCAAAGACAACGCAATCGAGATTCTCTGTGTGGTATCCATCTTTATGTGACTTATTTTTTTATATTACTTTTACTTTTTTTAAAAGACTTTATTTTTTAAAGCTTTTCTTTATATAACTGTATATATTACATTTTTCTCTTTCAAGCATACTTACATTTTTATACACATTTAAAAGAATTCCATCTGAATCTGTCTTACTGTGTAATTATTGCTTTAAACTGAAGCATTACTAGGTCAAGAATGGCAAATGTGGCTCTGCCCACCTCAGCTTTCCAACAAGACAGAACTATATTACTGCCAGCTTCCGAGGAATGATGCTCACTGCCGGACTCTGGGAGGCAGTGGGTCTATGCCTTTATCAAAATTGCCTGGAAACCTTTTTTTCTGTACTAGAAAAGGCTAAATCCATGAAGTGTAATGTGCAGTGTAATGTGCGGCTTGCAGATGCCTCATTCATGCCATACTGCAGGTCAAGCACTCATGCAAAGAACCCACCATAGAGTATCTCAAGCATGCAGGCTGCAGCTAATGTGAGACAGACAACTAGGAAGCTGTTTTTAGCTCTGTTTGAGAATCTTCTTTCTCAGGTTTTAGGTGGAAATTATTGCCTATCATTCTGGCACCATTTGTAGCTGAAGTTTTTCTGTTTCCCAACCTTCAGGTTATCAGGACAAATCTCTCTCAACCACCAGTCCCACAGCCACTTGGACCTAAGTAAACACACAGAGGCTTATATTATTTATAAACTGTATGACCATTAGCTCAAGCTTATTATTGACTAACTCTTACACTTAAATTAACCCATAATTCTTATTTATGTTTAGCCATGTGGCTTGATACCATTTCCCAGTTCTGCCTTCACATCTTGCTTCTCATGGCAGCAGCAGGCAGCATCTCCTGACTCAGCCTTCCACTTGCGAGCATTCTCCTCTCTCCTTATCCCACCTATACTATACTTCCTGCCTGGCTACTGGCCAATCTGCATTTTATTTATCAATCAATCAGAGCAACACATTCATAGCATACAGAATATCCCACAGCATTCCTCAGCTATATGAATGCCTGCTTCAGATACAATACACTTGACTGTTTTAAAAAGCAAGGGTATATGACTAGTTTCTTTAGCAGGTTCTAAGAAACTCAAGCAAACTTGTGTGAATCTTGCAACCTTGATAAAGCTCAGAAACATTCCTTAAGGTCACCATCTCAACCAATGTTGTCAGATGAACATATACATAATGATGAGCAAATACATGTTGGAAACATGAAGCAAGTATGTGAACATAGAAAACTTTTTTGAGCAATAAATGGCAGGAATCAAACATACAGAAAATGACAGGTGAGTGCAGTCATCAAGCAGAGAGCCTATCCAATGTCTAATTCTGACATTCCTGCCACAAAGTTTCCAGCAGCAAGAACAGAAAACACTTTTAATTCCAGCATCACAAGAGAAAAATCCTTGGTCAATAATTTCAATAGCATTATCCCTTTTGTGGGAGCATAAGTATATGCCTAGAATTCATCAAAATACTCAGTCCAAAATTTATTACATAATACATCTCTTGCAACAAGCTAACATTGAAAACATTTGGAAAGTAAAATGATCCTCAACTTCTTTCTTACCCTTTGATAAAAGAAGAAAATTAAATAAGAAGACAATACATCAGATAAGATCTAGGAATCTAAGAGAGGGAAATTCCTAAGTGCATGAAGAGGAAGTAATTATGTTTAAATCCTTAATTCCTCGGCATATATGCATATTACATTTGAAAGAAAAACATAAATTTTATTTTTCCAAAAAGTGTCTGTCATAATGTGGCATTCTCCATTAAGTCTTTCAGTGAGTAGACAGTATAAGCAGGGGAAAACCCAGCAATAAGCAAATGGCCTTTATGGTATGTATGTAATCCATTCTAACTAGGTGGTTCCTACCAACCATAAAAACAACCATGATGGCATGATAACACAAATGGTGCAGTAGTGGCAAGCATAATTTGGCAGGAAACAATAGCTATCTAATTAACTTAAGACCACATAAAGAAGTGTACCACCATATCTGGTACTAGAAATGAACAAATTACTAGAGAAAGTGAAGTCTTAGATCTTGGAGATGGATATACAGCCACCAGTTTATGAAAGCAGCATATTCAGTAACTGTGTTCTAAATATTTACCCTTATGCCCATAGACAAATGTAGTCCTCAGAAAGGAAACATTATTTAGAAATAGATAAAGACCATAAAACAATAACAAAACAAATCAAAATGCAAAATTTTGGAAACCAGGCTAAAAGGATACATACACTAAATATATTGCAGACCTCAGGTTTGGGCAATTATTACTTGATCCTAACAGCTCCCTCAGGGGAGGGAGAGAGAAGATATGGTTTCAACAACACAAACACTGAGAGTCAGTTGAAGGCAAACAGAAGACTCATGTACTCAATAATGGTAAAGGCCTTGTATACCGTCCACACACCACCCAAGCTATGTCCCAATCTGGTGGCTTTGTGTTGTCATCCCTCAGTGACTGGGCACAATCAGGAACTCTGACAGCAACCAGGAACTCTGATGACACCTGTTGTTAATCCCTCAGGCAGACTCCAGGTTGACTCATAAAGAAGTTCTTTATGTGAGTGCCTTGGCAACTGGTTTTATCAATTTCTTCAACCTTATAAGCCTGTGCTACTACAGGCAATATTGCAGAGGATTATGTAGAAACTGTAAAGATAAAGGAGAATAGGGATTTGCTGTAGTTTGCATTTGGTAGTAATTAATATGTACACATACACACATACTACCATGACTGCCATCTTTGCAATCCTAACTCTGGAGCTGCAGCACTTTCCTAAGTGTCTCAGCCACATTTTCAGTTACCGTTTGTATTATGGAATTCTGTTCATGTCTGTATCAGTCAAAATAGTCTTAATCCAATTTGATTTCATCAACAAACAACAGACTTTCATGGTAGTAATATAGAGATTCTCAGCAGCTATTATGTTCTTTGGAGAAGTGGTGGAATTTCCCTGATACTGTCATATTACAAAGGATATCTGGTATTGTGAGTGTATTGTTTTGACTCATTATTTTTTAAGAATCATGTGTCCAATGATATGAGTTGCTTGAACATTATTATTGCATATAATTCCCATCTGAGACTCCTTATCTATCTTTTCTAGATCCTCTCTTTAATTTGTTTTCTCATTTACTCCTTTTGTCCTCTCAAGTGGGAAGACAGAGATTTGCTTTCAGTGGTTTAAGCTCCACATTTGACAATGGCAATTTGTGGATGTATCTTGTGCTTCTGATAAATCCTCAGACTCTCAGCACATTCAGTTCTAGCTCTGCAGTACAAGGTGTTTGGCAGCAGATTGGACAACACTTTAGGGAATTGTGGAATTTCAAATGTGCTTCTATTAGAGGAGATAATGCCTTTGAAAGCAGGGACTTTGGAATCCCTCCTCAAATTCAATGAGCATAGGATTTGGCTGTGTCATTGTCCTCTGATTTGGGTGCAGGGATGTCAGAATTAAAAGTTTTATCCTCTTACCTAATATTTCCTATCTTTAATATTTATCAGAGTATTGAAAATAGATTTCCCCCATGTTTTTGGTTCTCAGAAAATTTTCTACCATTTACTAATTAGTTCCTTATTTTTCCATTATACCTTTGCTTAATTTTATGTGTGTATTCATATGGACATATTCTAGGAGATCATGTCCACTGAGGGCTCTTCCTTAGACACTCTCAATTCTGTAGGCATAGAACTAGACAATCTGTTTAGTATGTTTTAGTCAACTTGGTGAATTTACAGAGAAATAACCATGTGTATTTCTTTTTAAAGGAAGTAAGGAATATTTGGTACTATGTATGTAGGTCTATCAGTGTAGGGAATCTATGAAAGAAAGTTCTAAACTGGAGAAATGAGGCATATATTCAACTTGGAACTGAACATGAGGAAATAAAAATATGTAATCAAGGACCAGCCTGTGATCAACTGATGAAAAATTGAGGAAATTGTGGAGTAGATTCTGGTGAATGTGACACTACAATACTTTGCTAGTACCTTGGTATGGTGGTGAGACATCAGGTCAATACAGTGAAGAAGGGAAATAATTCAGATGTGAATCATCATTGGACTTAGTGTATCTTTTCACATTTTGTCTGGTGTTGAAATAGAAAACATGATCAAAAGAACACATAATTTCACAACTAGTTGAAATATTTCATGTGGACCTCAATAAGAGATAAGGCTCCCTTTAATTCCTCTTTTCTTTTGCTGTCCAGCTTCACCAGCTCAGGTATCACTGTGCACTATGCCCTGTGTCCCTCCAGATGGTATAGCAGCAGCAGTCTTCCAACAAAGAACACACACGCAGCAAAATAGATTGAAGTGTCCAGCATGTCAAATATGAACAGGATGATAATGACTTGTCAGGTGTCTCAACATGTCATGATATAAGGAAATAGAATTCTGAGATAGAAATGTTTTATTTTCTGTGTATGGCAAATGTATTTGCCTTATGTAACACATTTTCAAAATATCTGTGTTTGTACAAGATAGGATATACATCAACATATACAAAACTTCATTCCTGCTTCTGATTAAATCTTTTATATCACTGTTTGGGAGAACATAATCATTGGGAAATACGGCTGTTCTGACGGTCATTAGTCTGTTTTACCCACATTCTGGTTCTATGTGCAAAATTATAATCATCATAATTATAAGGAACAAAAGATCATAAGCAGTGGGGCTGGCATTATAGCTCACAATAATGACATTTGTATTTAGCAGCTTGCAATTGAATTTTATTTTCCTAATGTCATTCTTCAGAAATGACAAATTACAATTCAAGAGACATGAAATATAAAGTAGAAGCATTTACTTTCTGATTAATGTAAATTAATTCATAGGAGCACATTATTTTGCTTCATGCTTATGCAGACTGTTACTCTGTTACTATACTATACCTTCTCAGACTGTCAATGAAATGCCCTCATGAGGAAACATTTAGAAACATAGAGGGGGTTGAGGAGTTAGCTCAGTGGTAGAGCGCTTGCCTAGCAAGTGCAAGGCCCTGGGTTCGGTCCTCAACTCTGAAAAAAAAATTAAGTCAAAAGTTAGAAACACAGAGGACATTTTCAGTTGACTGTCTTTTCCTATTAGTCGATCTCTAGATTTGGTGCTTATATGGATCTATATTTCATTTGTAGATAAAATCCCAAAAATAATCAGATAATAGACTGATTTTTCTAAAGCCTATTTGCCACTTTCTAATCTATTTGCATTAAATTTTAAAGTTTCCATGTTGACAAAGTCCTCAAAAAATTGTGCATATTCAAAAAATATTTATCAAATTTTAAAGAACTCAGGAATTTGATATTTTTATTTTTCAGATGCTGGGTGATAATCCATCATATTATAGAATGTCCAATGATCAAATAATGACACTTAATAAATGTCTCCTTTTTAAAAAAAAAACTTCATTTATTTAATAGTTGTATACATTAATGGCATATTATATTTTCTATGCAGAATTTAAATATAATGCTCAAGTCGTTTGGTTGATTTGTCAACATCCACATCATCCACATCATAGCTTTGTGTTTGGAAATTTCAGGTCCTCACCTCTATTTGTTATTCATTATATGTAATAAAGTTTATGATGTATAATGCAGGTCTTTAGATATTATTATTCACTCAAATTGAGTTTGAGTCACAACTCTCTAACATGAGTTTTCCACTCCAGTCATCACAGTCCCTCCCATGTAGAAATCACTAGTCCATCCAGACTGCTGTGTTCCTTCTCCTCTAAACCATCACCAGTATGTGTGATCTAATCTCTTTTTTTTAATCATCAGATTTATTTCTCAGACTCCAAAACCTTGAAAGATTTACTTCTTTCTCTTCTGATTACAACCTAGCGACATGGTGGGGTGAGTCTGCCTCTGGCTGCCCCAACCCTCAAAGACCAGAATCCCAATGACTATGATGATCATGACAGCCATCCCCATCCTGATGAGATTCTCCACTGTGTGATCCTGGTTCTCTGAGGCAGCTGTTGGCATAGGGCTTGAGGGTGGTGGACTTGAGCCTTTAATGGGTCCTGAGCAGTGAGCTCCACAGGGGCACTGGTTTGTGCCAGCAGATAGGGAGATGAGTCTTGAGAACCATAGCACCTGTAGGTGCCTGAGAGGTCAGAGGTCACAGCACTCATGGAGAATTCTGCCTGGAACTCCCTAACTTGGAACGTTGATTTTAGTCTCTGGGGTTTGTGGTCTGCTCCCTCCTTGGACAGAATGAAGGTGTCCACTTTGAATGTTGACTGACACAGCATGGTCACATTGTCTCCAGAGTGTACTGTGGAGTTAGGCTTCACTGAGAGGGAAGGACTGAAGGGAAGCTGTCCTGTGATGAGGATATCCAGAGGGTCACTGGAGGATGACCACTTGGAGGAGAGGTTGCTTGAACCATAGCATCTGTGCTGACCTCCAGTAGTTCTGCTCACAGGGCCCAGTGTGAAGTTGGGCAAAGAGAAACCAGCAGGGGTCCACTGGACACCATGCTGGGTGAGGTCAGCTCCCCCTACCTTGTAGAGAGCAAATCTGTCATAGTTGATGTCACAGCAACACTGCAGGGTGAGGCTCTTCCCAGGGTCCAGGATATGGCCTTGGTGAGTCAGCAAGGAGAGCTTCTTAGACCTGAGAACAGGAGCTCCAGAGGGTCACTAGGTTCTGACCATACCAATGGGCTTCTCCAGTAATTGCTATAGCATCAGAATGTCCACCAGTACAGGACCTGGTACTGCTGAATGGAGTAGTTATACTTTGAATGCAGCATTTGAGAGATACACCGTGTTCCCTTCCCAGTCAGAATGAACCTATAGTATTGTTGCTTTGAGACACACTGGAGGTTGACATTCCCTCCTTCAGTCACCACAGGGCTGGGCTGGGCTGACAGGCTGGGTTTACTGTAGGCTCCTGTCACCACCAGCTCCAGGGAGTCACTGAGCTCTGACCATCCATCATGAGTTTGATAGAGACATTGATATCGTTCTGCATGATTGGGGTCTATTTTTGAGATTGAGAATTCAGCCTTGTCCTTAGGATTCTATGGAATCTCTGTGGTCCATAGATACTGGTATTCCTCTTTTATAGAGTATGTACTCCTTGGCAACTCTGGTCCCCTCACACAAGAAGGTCACTGTAGTCTGCTTGTGGATCACAGAGTCTGGCTGTACTGTGAGGATAGGCCTAGGGAGGACCCCGTGATCTAATCCCTTTAACAGTAACATTGTAACTCATAAGAGATGATTGCGCACACTTGTTAAAAAATGTCTTAGCATGAAAAATAATAAAGTCAGGCAATTATTTTAAAAACATTTTGACCATTGAAGGTATTGATGTAGTCCATGACTGTGCTTTTGGTTTCTAAAAACTTCACACAAACTGTAGTGAACTGAGGAGAAGAAACCACAACTGAAGGATTGCCCACTGTGGGCATTGCCAAGATGTGTCAGGAGGGCCTGGGTTGAATAAGAAAACAAGTTGACCAGCCAAAGGAGAAACTCTCGTTACTCCATGCTCTCTACTTCAGTTACTGCCTTGAGTTCTTGATTTGGTTTCCCTCAGTCATTAAGTGTAAACTTGAATGAAATTCATCACTTCTTGACCATGTTACATTTGATCATGATGTTTCTCACACCTGCACAAGGAAACTGTGGCATTATCCTTTCAGATGACAATCTCTGCTTTAATTGCCTTACTTGGGGCAGGGGGGTTATGATAACCAGGTCCTATAACAGCATGGTGTATTTTGTGTATTCATTGTTTGTTAGGTGAACAGTTTACAAAGGCCTTTCTTATCCAGCATCTGTTCTCTCTGTGACATCTTTCTGTGACTCTACATATTGTTTTTTTCTGTCTTTCTATATGTCCATTCTTGCTTCTCCTGATAATTATGGATATAATAAACTACACCTACACAAAGTGCTTGAATGTGTTGCATAGCTTGATGCTTTTCTTTTAGATATTTTATACAATTTGAGATGGTATTATATAGGGTGAGAAATACATCAAATGTATCAGTCTTAGACATGTGACTTTCCCCAGATTTTCCCTGAAAATATGCTCTCTCTGGTTTGTTCTTCACACCCACATAAGGAATCCCTTGAATCTAATTGATGGGGCTAGGTGTTCATACTTTAATCTGAACCAGAGATCTGAGTCTGCTTTCATAGTCAAGATGGGCTATTTTGACTGCCTTTTCTTTCTACTGCATCTTACAGTCATCTAATGCCTCTAACTCAGCTATTCATTTATGAATATTGTGTCTACACAATATTGTCATTTTTTTCAATTTTCTTTTGAGAAAGGGTCACTGTACATTCAGAGATATCTTGAAACCCATGACATAGAAAGCTGGTTTGGAATTCACAGATCTGCCTGAATCCATAACATCATTGCTGATCCTACTCAGTTTTGTCATAAGAATTCAGTTGTTGGTTTTCTATTTCTGTAAGCAAAGCACTTAGCACGTTTATTGACTTCTTGCCTACATTTTTCAAATTTCAGCTTATTTGGAACACTATGTATATTCCACCATATGTAAAAGGGAAAACACATACTGCCCTGCTCAAAAAGCTGGCATTTCATCATGATGCAAAGATTAATGGTTTTCTGTGTCCTTAAACTACCATAAATATAATTTAAACTACCATAAACAAACCATTTTCATTTGGTCACCAATGAATTTGTAAATCATATTGGACAGTATGGATGGGCTAAGGTTTCTTAAGCTTCTTTTGAATTGCCTTTGTCTTGTACTTAATAGTAGTAAGATAAAGATTCTGATATAATTTTTATTTTTGTATTTATGAGAATCTGTGATCTATCTATGTAGCTACTATAGCTATTTCTAGGTTAATTCCTTCTCTATAGCAACTGTCTCCATTTAACTGATTGTGTTGTGTGTACTGTAATGAAAATGAATGGATAAGGACATATCTTATAGACAGCAGAATACTTTCCAAGCATGCTCAAGGCATGAGTTTTGTCCACAAGCAATGAGTACAGTTGGTTCTGAGTCACATGCCTATATTCATAACTCATGTGTGGTAAATAAATGGAGATGATCCCTTCAAGTCCTCTTCAGCTAGATGATGATTTTGAGGATGCCATAACTTAAATGAATCATTGCCCTAAGGAGGAAAAGAGCTGACTCTAGGAATTTATTTCCTTGTTTGCTTCTGGGACACTATGCTTTCTCTTATAACTCCCAGAACTTTCTACTTTTAATTAGAACAATTCTTGAGTTAAAAAATTGTGCTCTTTTTTCATTTTCATCTTTCCTATACTTGGAAATAACTACATATGCCACCGAATTGGAAGCCAAGGAATATAACAACCATGGTGTTAAAGTAAATTGTTATACTCACATTGTTCTTATGTGACCACTCCTGAGACAGATTCTTTAGGCATCTATATCCTACAGCATACAAACACTGTCAGAAACAGTGAGAAGAGGGAAGGAAATGACAGGATAAGCAAGTCATTGTCAGGATGGACTCCAAACCAGTGTGTTGCCTCTTTTGACAGGAGTAACATAGCTGTAAGTCTATGTTTGTGTGAATTTTTAATTTGAAGATGAGTTGTTTCTCCTAATTCAGTTTACTTGTCATTGAAAAAATTTTCATGCATTGGGGAGAGAGTGATGTCTAGATATGGACCAACAGCATGCCATTGTTTTATCTACTGAGCTTATACTTCAGTGTACATGTGATTCCATAACTTCAGGGATATGGTGATTAAGTTATTCAAGACATAATATGATTGTGGAATAATTTTCTACATAATCTAAAATTTGTTATAATTTGTGTCTTTATAATATTATATTATAGTCATCATGTAAGTAATCATTTGGTTCTTTGTATTCCTCAGCAAAAGTTTCCATTGTTCTATCCTTTTATACTTTCTCATATACCCACATTAATCCCAAATTTATGGGCTCCTTTTATATAGTTATTACTGTTACATATATATGTACAACTCTGTAACTACTATCTGTTGAGTCCATTAATGTTGCTTGCATGTATATGATTTGGGGCATTAGTACTTGGGGTTGGATAATTGATTAGGTACTCATCCATAAAAATTATTATTTCATCTTTGTTTCAGCACTAATTAGTAGCCTGTGGTCCTATCTCTATGGGTGGCTATCCATGAGAATACTTCTCCTGAGATAGCATGTCTACAGTTGTCATAGTTAAATGCTTTTATAGGCAGCCATATTGTTGGGGTATCATGTGCATGCCTTCTCTATTATTTCTAGGACAAATAATGTCAAATATCTCCAGGTCATCTGACTCTCATAATCTTTCTGCCCATATTCCACAATATTCCCTAAGTTTAGTTGCAAGATATTTGTGGTAGATTTATCAGTTCTCCTGAGCACCCCTGAGGATTGCTCATTCTGCTTTGACAACTCATGTTTTTCTTCAGCTATCTTCTGTTGCACTGAGTACATTCTTTTGTTAGTGATGAGAGCTACCCTTACATGTGGGAATAAGGAAAAATATTAATGGATGCAGTTAGGAATTGTTCCATCTTAAAAAGCTCTGCCCTACTTCTAAAAGGCTTAGGAACTAAATAGGAGGTTCCTCATGCACCATTCTGTATTGAGAAATGTAATGTCTGTAACCGTTTCACATAAACTTAAATTAATTAATCTCTGCCAATTGGACATTTCCAATATGAAAAATCATAATATTGTATATTATGGAGCAACTGAAAGTGTCTTGATATGAATAAGCATTTTGGGTCCCCAACTACAGAACTATCTGAAAAATTAACAATAATAAACCTTGGTTTATGAACATTACATGTTGAAAGTTTGTTTTCCTATTGTATGTATACTTTTAACCTTTCAAAATATGTCATCTTCTTCACTACAAGTAATTATTGTTAAAAAAAAAATAAGGGGGTGCCAGAGCATAAAGTGGTTTACAAAAGAAGTGAGCAACATGAGTTAAGTTCCATAGAACCCACATCATAATGGGCATGGTAGTGCACAGTTACATTAAAAGTGCTCTTTTAGGGATATGGGGAAATGAGACAAGCAAATTCCCAAAAGTTTCTCTGACATATGTAGTGGTGAAAATTAAGACACATAATCTCAAGTGGGCTAAACAACAAATGCAGTCAGAAGTGTTGTCATACAAAGATTTCCCCACAAGTGATGTATATACAAACACAACAGAGACAGAAATACTAATGCACAGTGTATACACATGCAATCAATGATAAATATATAACTATAAAAGAGGCAACTATTGCCACAGATAGATTGAATTCAATGAGGGAGTACATACATACCAAATTGTCTCAGGAACCTGGTGGCTTAATAGGGAAACAATTGCATTTCACAGGTTTTGGGAATGTCGTATCATACAATCTTAATCAAAACCACTCATTAGTAGATGTTGAATTGTGTGTACAAACAAAATGCAAGCATTGGAATTGTAGAAGACATTGCATTTAAATTTTTAGATCGGATTGTTTTGAGTTTCGGCCTAATTGCTATAACACTTCTTTGCAGGCTGATAGAGCAAAACTACCAGCTTGTTTTGGCCATGTTATTTGCTGTTGAGGAAATCAACAGTAATTCCCATCTTTTACCAAACACCTCTCTGGGAATTGAGATTTACAACATTGGATATGCTGAAAGGAAGGTTCTAGAGAGTGTGTTTTATTGACTCACAGATTCGAGCATCCTCAGCCCTAATTACTTCTGTAGAAAATAGAGCAAATCAGCTGCTTTACTTACAGGAACATCATGGAAAACATCTGAACTCATGGGGACATTGCTGCATCTTTACAAATTTCCTCAGGTGAGTGAGAGTGACATGTGTGATGGGCAGGCAGGTCTCTTTTCACACATTATAACTGCATGCAAAATAAAAGTGAAAGATTTTAATTACTCACTCTAAAAAGACAACTACAGAGACAGATGAAGACACACTCCTATTTTTTACTTTGAAATGCAAGAAAGAGGATGAACAGTGGAGAGGGTGCTTGAAACCTTGAGACTTCAGTAATTTCCTGAAAACTTACAGGGAGTGGTATCTGTCTGTCAAGTCTGTTGTGCAGATTTTCATCCCTGTCACTTCAACCTGTTATTCAAGACTAAGATTGTTCTTCACGGCAATGCTCATTCTACTGCTAAAATACCACATTCCTTTCAGCTTACCATTGGACCTTTTGATTCTATTCTGACTGAAGGAAGCCAGTTTCCATCTCTGTATCAGATGGCTACCAAGGACTCATCTCTGTCACACGGTATTGCTTTTTTGATGCTTCATTTCAGCTGGAACTGGGTGGGACTGCTCATCACAAGTGACCAGAGAAATGCTCAGATTGTATCAGACTTTAGAAGGGAGCTGGACAAGAATGGAGTCTGCTTAGCTTTTGTGAAAACAGTACCAGTTCTAGGGGAATCATTATATTCAACTCCTGGGCATACTCTGGTGCATATTCTGGAATCATCAGCAAATATGATTGTAATTTATAGTTACAGAACTTCTTTATTAACTGTAATAGTAAATACATGGGGAAAGTTCATCTCTAGGAAAGTTTGGGTCATGTACTCAAAATGGGGTGGAGATAGGTTTTATGCATATACCATGTTAGATTCATTCCATGGGAGTCTCATTTTTTCACACCATCATGGAGAGATTTGAGGTTTTAGAAAATTTATGCGGGAAGTCACCCCTAGAAAGTACCCAGAACATGTTTATCTTCATATCTTGTATTTCAGTTGCTCACTTTTGCACTCTAATTGTCAAATCTTTCAAAACTGCCTGCCCAATGCCTCTTTGGAATTGTTGCCAGGGAACAATACTGACATGGCCATGAGTGAAGAAAGTTACATGTATACAATGCTGTGCATGCAGTGGCCCACAGTCTCCATGAGATGACCCTCAATCAAGTACAAGTTCAAATGAAGATAGGACTGTGTTGTTCCCCTGGCAAGTAATGAGCCTTTCATTGAAATGTAACAGCAGGAACATGACACCAGATGCTGCAAGTGCTCTCAATCTAGTTGTAATTGTAGATTCCTGTTTTTCTTTAATTAAGCAAGAGTTGGTATTGTATATTTCAGTGATGAGATATCCACGCAAGCCCATGTCAGTGTACATGATGAGTGGAGGTAACACTTTCCAAGTTGAAGTTTCATTTAAGAGAATAATACCCCCTTTGGTAGAAACAACATCAATTTCTCCTCCTATTAATAACTGAATGTGAAAATGTAGACTTTCTTTTGCATTTCTCACAAAACAAAGAACAAAACTAATGTCAATTATTCCTGTATATCAATAATTGTTATGTTCTCTTAAGCATTCCTGATTGTCCAACAAACTCAAGCAACTTCACGTTCCCCAACGAAGATCAGAGAAATTCAGAAAATGGGATGACGTAGCTACTTTGTATAGAAGTTGAGAATTGTTTACTATATAATCCTTCATCATTTGATAATGCTTGGGTTAATACATCCTCTAGAAAAATGACATTTAGTAACTCAATGATAGTTAATACCTCCCGGGCTTACCTTTGTTAAATGTTGTAGATACTTTCTCTAAAACATCATTAATATTATTCATTACAGTCAGGAAGAAACGTCATATGTGTTGTTCTCTTATAACTCTCTGACATCAATTTCATGACAGGATTTCACATCTCTTTTAGATTCAGCCTTTTCTGAAGAACATTCAAATGAAAAGTCCTGCAGGAGACCTGTGGTTCTGGATGGGAAAAGGAAGGCAGATGCAGAGTATGGTATTAACAACGTTTGGAATTTCCCAACAGGTCTTTCACTACAGGTGAAAGTGGGTACATTTTCTCCAAGAGCTCCACAGGGGCAACAATTATCCATATCTGAATATATGATTCAATGGCCGACAGTATTTTCAGAGGTGGGTGTCGATCTTATTTAAAAACTTCTAATGTATGTTAATAACAAAACAATATTTCTAAGTCCGATGACCCTTGCATCCTAAATTGGGACACATCAATATACCCATAAATCTCAATGTAAAAAAATGTAATGATTGCTTATTCTGATGAATGTATTTTCCAGTATGTTTCTAATTACCAATTTATTTTGACATTGAAAATCAAGATATCAATTAGTAGTTTTGCTACATAATAGTCAGAAAATAGCTGACAGGATGTTTATTTTGACTTTCAGGGTCTTAATTAATTATTCTCAACTTGACATAAATTAGAGTTACCTGGGAAGAGGAATCTCAGTTGAAGAAATATTTCCAAAATACTGGCCTAATGGAAAATATCTCAGGCATTATCCTGATAAATTATTGATGTGTGAGGAGCCATTAAAATGAGAGTAGATGCAGGTGGTCCTTAGTTGTTCAAGAAACAAAGCTAAGAAAGCCATGATTAGAAAACCAGTAAACAGAAATCCTATATTGTTCCCATTTTAATTCCTATCTATTTGTTTTTAACTCCTTACCTTACTTCCACTGATGATAAAAGGTAGGGTAGAAGTGAAAGATGAAATAAGACTTTCTGTCCACAATTTCCCTTTGAATGTTGTTTCATCACAACAATAATAACCATAAATAAGACACGAGCTTAGAGTGTCACAGTCAATCCTCTGGTAGTTTTTGCTTTTAAGTCTAGACAAATAGAACAGCAAAGTGTCCATTTTTTACTTACCTGTCTGTTTGTAAAATGTAGTTGACAAAATCAACATGAGAAAAGAATGTTGTTTTTGTTTTTAACATCACAGTTTCAGGGTAAAGCCCATCATGGGAGGAAAACATGACAGCACTGATTAGGAAAAACATATAAAGTCTAAATTGGACTACTAAATAGATATTTTACTGAAAATGGTTTTTCAAAACTTTAGTAATTTAATAGCAATGGCATTGTCTCAATATGTAAAGAGGCTTAAAGCCCAGAACACCAACCCACATTTGATGGCAGAACTCAGAAGTAGGGGAGAGAATCAAGTCCTGAATATTTTTTGCTGACATCTACAAATTAACACTGGCATATGTGAGACCTTCTTGCTACAAAATACAAAAGCAGGGAGGGGAGAAAGTTAAGAAAAGCTTTGAACATGTATTTAATGATATCCAATCAAGTACTATGTGAAAGTGAAAAATATTCTAGAGGAATGTATGAATAGATATAGTATGTGTCTTATGTTTGTGACCAACATCATTGGACAAGACTATTCTTACAATTGAATTCCATGATTTATGGAAATTAAGAAATTTTTTTAGAAGTAGTTTAAGGCTGAATTCATTTTGGCAGTGCAATTTTGTATTCTCGTGATTAAATTTGTAAGTTTTAACAATATTACAAAATATGAAGAAAACACAAGTCAAAACAGAGGAAGACATTAAAATAGTTTAATATGCAGCTAGAAGGATTAGGCTGGAGAAATGTGGTGTCCTGGGCGTTCTTTTTGTCAGCTTGGGGAAAGCTTGGAACAAGAGGGAAGAAGCACAGCTAAGAAATGCCTCTAATGACTGGCCTGTAGCCAAGGTGCTTGGACACGTTCTCCATTAGTGAATGCTGTGCATGGGCACCCCACTGTGTGTGGTGCCACATCTGAGAAGGTGATTCTGAGCTATATATCAAACCAAGTTGAGGAAGACAGTATATACTGGTCAAGATACATCACAGCACCATGGTCTCAGCCCCAGTTCTTGACTACTTATCCTACTTTGAGCAGAATATGAAGAATTCCCTTTATTCTACAAGTTGCTTTTACTCCTGAAATTTTTACAGAAGCAGAAAGAAATTCTAACTTGTGGGATTATTCACCTCAGAGTACTCATTTATTTTTGACTAAAATAACAAGAAATATGGTTGTGGCAACAATGCAATGAGATGGTACTGTGAAATATGTTTTCATAAAGAGAAAACTTGACCATGCATTCACAATCACCTGCATTTCTACCAGATATGGATCAGTGTATAAAGTGTCCAGAAATTCATTATGCAAATGAAGAGAAGAGATACCACAACCAGAAAACTGTGACCTTTCTGTCTTATGATGATCCCTTGGGGAAGGGACTCACAGTCACGTCACTGGGATTCTCTGTGCTCACAGGTATTGTTATTGGGATCTTTGTAAACCACAGAGACACTCCAATTGTCAAGGTCAATAATAGATCTCACAGTTATATTTTGCTTATCACTCTCATGCTCTGTTTCCTCTGTCCCTTGCTCTTCGTTGCCCTTCCCAACACAGAAACCTGTATCTTGCAGCAGAACTTATTTGGACTTCTCTTTACTGTGGTTCTCTCCACTGTGTTGGCCAAAACCATCATTGTAGTTATGGCCTTCCAGATTACTGCTCCATGGAGAAAGACAAGATGGCTTCTGATATTTCAAGCCCCTAATTTCATCATTCCAGTTTGCACCCTGCTGAAAGTCCTTCTCTCTGGAATATGGCTTGGAACATATCATCCATTTATTGACATGGATGTTCATTCTGAATATAGATACATCATTATTCTATGCAACAAGGGCTCAGCTATTGCCTTTTACTGCAGTCTGGCATACCTGGGAGTCATGGCCTTTGGTAGCTACCTCATGGCTTTCTTGTGCAGGAACCTACCTGACACATTTAATGAAGCCAAGTTCCTGTCTTCCAGAATGCTCATTTTCTGCAGTGTGTGGGTCACTTTCCTCACAGCCTACCACAGCACCACAGGGAATGTCATGGTGTCTATGGAAGTTTTCTCTATCTTGGCTTCCAGTGCAGGCATTCTATGCCTAATATTTGCCCCTAAGTGCTACATTATTTTGTTTGGGGCAGATAGGAACTCACTTCATCACATCAGGGACAAAAGCCACAGTAGAAACAAAAATTTACTTAAAACTTAGTCTAAGTTTTATGATTGAGTTTAATGATTCTTGAATTAAACTGAACTGTGATAGTTCTCTACCATTCTAACAGTCACATATAAGATTATGCTATGGTGTTCTAAACATAGCTCTGTAGGTACAGCTTCTTCCCACCAAATTGCCATTCTGAGCTTGATTCCTAGGAACCACATCGTGGAAGTAAGTAATCAATTTTTGAGACTGAACTAGTGCATGTCCACTCTCCAAAAATAAAAGACAGGTTTAATACATCTTTTGAACTAAATAGTTTGAGATATCATTGTCTTCACAAATATAAGACTTTAAGATTTTGCTTTGAAATTTGTTAAATTTGGAGCCTTAACTGTCTATGCAGCAGACCATATGGTTAACCTTCTGAGGCTTTTTGTCTTCATTTTAATTTCTGAATTTATATATCATTAACTTTGACCAGTGATATCTTTCCTTAGAGGACTAAGGTCTGCCAGTGCTGACCATGCAGTGTCTATCTGATACTGTTAATTTATGATCCTTAATATAGCATTGCACACAGTATAACTGCAACTTTAAGCTTTATAACACAATATTCTTCACAAAGTTTCACATTTTCAAATCTTTCTGTTCAAGTTTTCCTCATTGTCACTGTAGTCCTGAAACAGAGCAGTCAGTAAAAAGTATAACCTGGCTAAATGTGATCTGTCTTCTAATTTCTCCTGCTAAATAAACAATCCTTTCACTTTGAGGTTGGCCTCACATGGGCTAATCCAGTGACAGTGGTTCAAATTATATAAAATGTGTGGTATCATTTTATTAACCAATAGAATCCTTGTACCTCTAGGACCATACATGAATTGTAACTCCACTCAAAAGTATTCCCTCCACTTTATGGTCCTTCAGAACCCCACAAAAAGGTCCCTGTAAACTCCACTTGCCACATTCTGAAGCTTCATGGCCTCCTAGACATCTCTCTTCCACATTCCTTCTGTAAAGCAGACCAAAATTCAAAAACAATTTGGTTAAATTCATCCCAGCCACAGCCCATTTCCTCATATATGACTTTCAGGATGAGTTTAACTTTTGATATTTCTGTGACAAAATTAGTAACAGATTCATGCAAGGGCTATTTAGATTTCTAGTTTTAAAGAATAAATTCATCTGGTAGGCAAGGCACAGTAGTGATAAAGTGATGCAGATCACATTGTGTCTTTCCTCAAGGATATATTCTGACATTCAGGCAGCTGTCCCTTTTTTTCATAGTGGCATTTAAGCATGGAATTGTATTTTCCACATTCAATATATATTTTTATATCAGTTCAGTCTTTCTGTAAAATGCCTTATGCACAGAGAGAGTTGAGTTTGCAGTATCACTCAGAATTATCAAACTGACAATGCAGGGTCACCATTTGTCCTTCTGCCCTGGCTGCTGTTATCTAGTGTTTGCTTTGCCCGCCTTCCAATTTCAACTCCATCTGCCAAGAGTGACATTCTATGTGCCTTTTACATTATTTAGATAAGGGATGGTTTGATATAAATTGAGGGAGCATTTGATGTTTTTATGATGGTGTATAAAAATGTTTACCTATCTCTTTACATGCAGGGGCCATGTATATTAAAGTGAGATCTGTTTCTAGACACTGTCTATGCATTACAGTCCTGGGATTAAGTTGTTGGTCTTAGTATACAAACTTTGTACTTTAACATTAAGCTTAATTTGTATCACACATGATTCTCTACTTTTGAAAACTATTCAGAGTCTAAGCATTAAATTCACTTGCCAGCCTACATGCCTAAAACTCATAAAAATCTGTGTTCATAGCAGCATTTTTTTGTAATAGCCAGAACCTGAAAACAACCTAAATGTCACTCAACTGAAGAATGGATAAATAAAATGTGGTGCTACTCAGCAGAGAAAGACAATGACATCAGGAGGTTTGCAGGCAAATGGGTGGAACTATAAAATATCATCCTGAGTGAGGTAACCCAGACTCAGAAAGACAAATATGGTATGTACTCACTCATAAGTAGATACTAGGTGCATAAGGATAACCAGACTGCAACTCACAACTCCAGAGAGGCTACCTAGTAAAGAGGACCCTAAGAAAGACAGATATGCCCAATGATAGAAAAATGGATGAGATCTACATGAGCAAACTGTGAGTAATGGAGGGCAAGGGTCAGGGGAAAGAGAGCTTAGGGGAGCGTGAGGTCCCAGCTGGATCAGGGACAGAGAGGGAGAATAAGGAAAGAGATACCATGATAAATGAAGACTGCATGGGAACAGGAAGAAGCAGAGTGCTAGAGAGGTCCCAAGAAATCCACAAGGATACCTCCACTATAGATGGCTGGCAATGGTCAAGAGGGTGCCTGAGCTGACAAACTCTGGTGATTGGATGGCCAATCACCCTAACTGTCGTGACAGAACTCTCATCCAGTGACTTATGGAAGCAGATGCAGACATCCACGGCCAAGCCCCAGGTGGAGCTCCAGGAGTCCAATCAGCGAGAGAGAGGAGGGATTATATGAGCAAGAGATATTGAGACCATGATTGGAAAAAGCACGGGGACAAATAGACAAACTAGTGGAAACACATGAACTGTGAACCAATAGCTGAGGAGCCCCCATGGAACTGAACCAGGCCCTCTGGATAAGTGAGACTGTTGATTAGCTTGAACTGTTTAAGAGGCCCAAAGGCAATGGAACTGGGACCTGTCCTTGGTGCATGAGCTGGCTTTTTGGAACCTAGGGCCTATGCTGAGACACTTTGCTCAGCCTTGGTGTAGGGAGGAAGGGACTGCACCTGCCTCAACTGCATCTACCAGGCTGGGCTGACACCCCAGGGGAGAACTTGCCTTGGAGGAGGTGGGAATGGAGTGGATTGGAGGAAAGGCTATGGGGTGGGAGGAGGGAGGACAGGGGAATCCCTAACTGACATGTAAAATTAAATTAATTATAAAATGAAAATATTTTTTAAAAAATCTTTCTTTGATCCCAAATATCACATGAATTTTGTATGGTAACTCTAAATTAGTGGTTCTCAACCTCCCTAATGCTATGATATTTAATACAGTTGCTCATGTTTTAATAGACTCCCAGTCATAAAATTATTTTCATTGCTGCCTCTTAACTATAATTTTACTACTGTTATGAATCATAATATAATTGCTTGATATTTCTGATGATCTTAGGTGAACCCTGTAAAAAGGTTCTGTGACACCCCCCCAGAGGGTTCATGACCCACCTGCCGAAAATCACTATTCTAAATGTATTGGCAGGACATTCAGAACTTCAAAGTAATCCTCAGTTCCAAAGCAAAACAAATCTACCCTCTGTCACACTCTTTCCTTCCTTCTTTCCTTCCTTACTTCCTTCCTTTCTTGCCTACTTCTAGTCTTCCTTCTTCCTTCCTTCTTTCCTTCCTTCCTTCCTTTCTTCCTTCCTCCTCTTTTTTCCATATCCCTTTGTCCTTCTGCTAGGATCTTCCTCTCAGCTTTTTCTCTACCTAGACTCAACCTATTGATGCTGTCTAAGTAATCATCACTAGCTTTGAAAGTTCACATCTGTCAAGGAATTATTTCATTCTCTTCATATTTAATGATGCTTCTGTTGTTATGATCTTCATGGACTCATTTATTTGGTGTCCATTGATTCTGTTTAAAGATTTATTGCTAAATCTCTTTCAAAGTCAAATACTTGGATCCATTTTCCCTCTTTTATTAAAAAGTAGAAAATGAGTCAGAGATTCACTCATTAACACACACTCAAGAGTCCCATAAAATACTAAAGTGAAAGTTGTAATATATACTTAGAGGACCTGGTTCATATCCTGTGTAGGCCCTGTGCTTGCTGCTCCATTCTTTGTGAGTTCATATGAACTTTGCTTAGTTGACTAAGAGGGCCATGTAGTTCTGGTGTCCTACCTGACCTCTGGCTCTTACACTCATTGTGCCTCTTCTTCCATGGGGCTCCATGAGATTTGAGGAAAGAGATTTGAAATAGACACCCATTTAGAGTTGTGTGTTCCAAGTTCTCTCTGACTCTCTGTCTCTGTCTGTCTCTATCTGTCTCTCTCTGTATAATATTTGGCTGTGAGTCTCTGCATCTTTTCCCATCTTCTGCAGAAGGAAGCTTCTCTGATGATGCCTTAATAAGACACTAATCGATGAATATAGCTAAAGATCATTTGAAGTCATTTTGAGGTTACTTATTATTATTTTAAGAGCCATAGTGTTTGGTTTACCCTAGGTGTCTGTGATATCTACTCTCTGATTCTTAGTCAGGCAAGCAGTGTTGGTATGAGTTCCAACCTGCAGAGTAGGCCTTAAGTCAAATTAGACTTTGCTTGGCTGCTCCCACAGGCTTTGAGTCACAATTGCCCTGGCATATTTTGCAAGCAGAACAGATTACAGTTGAAAGGTTTTGTGGCTGTATTGGTGTTTATATTTCTCTTCACTGTGGCTTCCAGTAACAAAGACACTAGAACCACAGGTACAAGCTTGACATCTCCATGTTTAATGAGTTGGGTGGGTGTTGTCTTCAGCAAGGGGGCCTGGCTGTCAAATTGTGGAGAGAAAATAGTTGTCTTAGCAACAGTCTGGGTTGTTTGAGGATTCCCATGGGACCCCTTTTGCCAACAACTGAATTGGATGTACCCCATTCTGGTATTGAAAGCTTCACTTGTTGACAATAATTGCCCAGTTGTGACTCTGACTCCATCATTATTTTGAGACTTCATTGGATCACCTTCATATATTTTAGGACTCTTCCACTGCACTAGATTTCCATACCACCTTCACATGCCCCTCAATTCTAGTTCTTTCTAACCACAATCATTTCCTCTTTTAACCCCCAATCCTCACCTCCACACTTGATCCCTTTTTCTCACCCAACTAGCCCCAGTCCACACATAAAATCTGTTCTATTTCACATTCCCAGGGAGATTCATGTATCCCCCCAATCACTTCGTCTATACCTATCCTCTGTGGGTCAAATAAATGTAGTTTGATTACCATTTAGTAACTGCTAATATTCACATATAAGTGAACACACACCATATTTATCTTTCTTCACTGAAGATGTTTTTTCTTGTTCCATCCACCTGATTACAAAACACACTCATCTGCTTCTCATGTGTATTGTAATAGCCACAGATAGTATGAAAGAATCAAGAATCAACATTTATACATCTGTACTCTGGGAGAAATAATTCTAAGACCTTGAATTAGTAATGTTATATATTTTGTTTTGTCTCTTACCATACACACACACACACACACACACACACACACACACACACACACACATTACACACACACACACATTACAGAACTGGAGTGTAGAATGGATATCAAACCATACTCTCTTAGTTCCTTTTTCAGGTATGGCACCTATTTAAGCAAAGTAAATATAAGAGAATACAAAGAGTTAGTTGGGATTTAGATGTTTGGCATTCATATTGTGAAGTTTGATATTTGTTTCAATATACAAAAAAGTACCAATGAGCATTGCTGATCTAAGCTTCAGTATACTTTCACATTAAAAGATATAAAGATATATAGGGCAGAATTCCTGCACTATGAAGATTCATGGATACCCAAGGTGTGGGAGCCCATTTTCAGGCTCCTTGTGGATTTACCCAGCAGGTCCACACAGAGGATGATTAGGGCCACAGGCTTGAGGGCAGGTGTCTGAAATGGCCTGCACTTGGCTGTGCAGGGGGAGGAGGTGTTTTGCTCCACCCCTTGGCGTTTCTATAATTACCCTGGGGCAGAGACAGTTAGGGCCCATTGGAATAGGTTCCAGGCCCTCTCCAGGCTATCCTTTATTTTCTGTTTATCCCCGCACTATAAATCCTTCTATCTAATATTTCCTGCTGCTCACAGTCGAGAAAACTCTGGGGAGCTGTGGGATTGGTGGGTAAACGCCCCACACCAAGGGATATAAAGCCATGAAAAATGATAAAGGCAGAATGTCATATATGGTATAACCAGAGAGAAATTTCTACTATTTTTCAGTTATGAATAATGATATTCTTCATTTATTTGAGGCTGCATATTCTGTTTGTAGCTGAGTGAACATATAATGGAAACACTTTGCTTACTGGCAAGCACTTTGAATCTTTTTCTAAGATGGATTTGAACATGAGAGAAACTAGGAGTGAGACTACTTAAAAGGCAACAGCAAGTGTGTAGTGCACACTTAAATTTTGTTTAAAGTAACAGCTCTCTACTTAATAGTCTACAAAAGGCACACAAAAAAGAAGTTTTGTGGTATAAACAAAACCATATTTGATTGAACAACTGAATGGCTGAGTGTATAAACTGAGCTTCAATGAACCACAGTAAATACTTGCTGATTTCATGCAGGGAGCAGATGCAGAAAAGCTTCTCAGTATGGTGCCTGGGAATATGAATTTAGCAGATTTTTGATGAACAGTCACCTAGGGAAATAAAGTTTCAAGTTGAATTTCTTTAATAGGCTTTTTCCTTTGTTGGTATAATACTTAAATATTGACTCCCAAACAAAGGCACTTGTCTTTAATGTGGGTAGTGATTGTAAAATGAGACTTCAAAGAGACAGAAAATATCTCTCTATACTCTGGTAAAATTCATGTACATCCAGCAAACAATGATATTAATGCAACTGAGAACAAAATAAAGTTGTCTCTTAATTTTATATTGGAATTCAGGACCCAGAACATAAGTATGAATTTTCATTATACATACCAATTCTAAATATACATACATATTATTTTCTGCAACTGTAAATTATGGAAGTCTTCAGGCTAAGCTGGCTGAGACTAGCTTAAATAAAGAGAAGAAATTATTGGTTTGGGGCTGGTTTATGGTAGGAATTTTCTCTCTGGAACTCCCATATGTTACACCCTGTCTGTTATTATGGTTAGTTAACTGTTTTATTCTCTCAGAGCACTGTAAGTGCCCAAAATGCATACATCATGTTATTTTTCTCTGTCTCCAGAAATGTCTACCACACTGCTGTCAAAGTGATGTTTTTCAATAAAGATTTGTTGATAGCAACATAATTAAATTTGGACATTATTTTGCTACTTGAGGCTCATCAGTCAGTAGTGCCTGTAACTTGGTTCTATCTAGAGAAGAAGGAAATGAGACCAGCATGCACTAAGGACTCATTTTTTTGCCTCCACCAAATACCTAATGATTCTATGAAATAAGCACTATCCTTATCTTCCCATATATGGAAACTGAGGTGTAACAGCATCAGCTCCCCAAAGGTTGCCTAAGTAGAAAATTACACAATCAAGAAACACTCTCATGTAACTCCAGGAGCTGAACTCAGAACCACATTGATGTTGTTCATTTTGAGTCTATTAACTCCACTTTTTAATAAAACAAAATAAACAGAATAAAAACAAAATTTTTTTATCTCTGAGGCACCTTTCATTTCATATAGACTTTACATTTTATCTAACTGCCATCCACAAACAAATGTAAAAGGTCATTAGATTAATTATGGTCTCTATATTATAGGTGTAGTTACTGAAATGGAGTTTGTAATTCTGTGAGCCACAGAGCTCATAATAGAAAATCCTTGTGCTAGAATCATGCTTTCATGATCACAGCTCAGTGCAGTTTTCTCATTTTTGATAGGGGGAGTAATAATACTTTTATTAGTGCATTGTGTGAGCCATCAAAGTAATGTTCCTTGCCATAAAATATAAATTGAATCAAATTTATGTGGTACTACTTTATCTTGCACCATGAGTAATAATGATGACATCCCTCCAAAACAACAAATCTCAAGTATTACCTTAGATTTTTGTATTATGCTATCCTATAACATTTTCATTTCATTAGGCGTTCATTCATTGTTTCCTTCCTTCCTTCCTTTCTACTCTCTCACTCTTTCTCTTTATTCACTTTCTTATTAAGGAAGTGTTTATTCATTTTACATACCAATCACAGATCCACCTTTCATTCCTCCTCTTTCTTCCACCTAAAAGCCCCCCATCCCATCCTCCAGCCCCACCTCCAAAAAGAAAAGGCCTCCCATGGGAGGTCAACAAACCTTGGTACATTCAGTTGAGGCAGGTTCAAGCTCCTCCCCCCATATCAAGCTTAGCAAGGTGTCCCACCATAGGTAAAGGGCTCCAAAATCAGGGGTAGATCCTGATCCCAATGCCAGGGGTCCCTTAAACAGCTTAAGCTATACAACCATCTCATTTATGGAGAGGGCCTAGTCCAGTCCCATGGCAGCTCCACAGATGTTGGTTTAAAGTTTGTGAGTTCTCACTAGCTTGGTTCAGTTGTCTCTGTAGATTTCCCATCATGATCTTGATGCCCCTTGCTCATAGAATCCCTCTTCTCTCTCTTCACCTGGACTCCTGGAGCTCAGCCTAGTGCGTGGCTGTGGATCTCTGCATTTGCATCCATCAGTTACTGGATGAAGGCTTTATGATGGTAGTTGGGATATTCACCAATCTGATTACCAGGGTATGCAAACTCAGGTACCCTCTCCACTATTGCTAGTAGTCAAAGCTGGGGTCATCCTCATGGATTCCTGGGAACTTCCCTAGCACCAGGTTTCTCCCTATCCCCATAATGTCTCCCTTTACCAAGATATCTCTTTCATTGCTCTCCCACTTTGTCCCTGTTCCAGCTCAATTATCCCTTTCCCTTATGTGTTCATCCTGCATCCTCTTCCCTCTATTGTCCCCCCAGCCCTCATTTATGAGATCTCATCTATTTTCCCTTTCAAGAGCAATTCTTGTGTCCCTCTCAGGGTCCTCTTTATTAGCTAGCTTCTCTGGAACTGTGGGCTGTAGTCTGGTTCTTCTTTGATTTACATCTAGAATCCACATATGAGTGGGTATGTACTGTTTGTCTTTCTGAGTCTGGGTTACCTCACTCAGGATGATATTTTCAAGTTCCATCCATTTGCCTACAAATTTCATTATGTCATTTTTTTACTGCTGAAGAGTACTTTGTTATATATATGTAGCACATTTTCTTTACCCATTCTTTGGTCAGTGACATCTAGGTTGTTTCCAGGTCCTGGTTATTTGTGAATAATGCTGTTGAACATAGCTGAGCAAGTGTTCTTATGGTTTGATTGAGCATTCTTTGGGTAGATGTCCAAGAGTGGTACCACTGGGTCTGGAGGGAGATTGATGCCCAATTCTCTAAGAAAACAACATAATGGTTTCCAATGTAGCTGTACAAGTTTGCACTCCCAACAAGAGTGGAAGAGTGTCCCCCTTGCTCCATATCCTTTCCAATATAAGCTGTCATCAGTGTTTTTTAATCTTAGCCATTCTGTCAGGTGTAAGATGGTATCTTGGAGTCATTTTGATATGCAATTCCCTGATGACTAAGGATGTTCAGAAATTCCTTAAATGTCTTTTGGCCATTTGAGATTATTTTGTTGAGAATTCTCTGTTTAGTTCTGTAGCCCATTTTTAATTGCATTGTTTGATATTTTGATGCCTAGTTTACTGAATTCTTTATATTTTGAAAGTCAGCCCTCTGTCAGCTATGGGGTTAATGAAGATCATTTCCAATCATTAGGCTGTCATTTTGTCTTATTTACTGTGTCCTTTGAATTACAGAAGCTTCTCAGTTTCAGGAGATCCCATTTATTAAATGTTGCTCTTAATGTCTGTGCAAATGGTGCAATATTTAGGAAATGGTCTCCTGAACCAATGCATCCAAGGCTATTTCCTACTTTCTCTTCTATCAGGTACAGTGTAAATGGATTTATGTTGAGGTTTTTGATCTGCTTGGAATTAAGTCTGGTGCATGGTGATAGATATGGATCTATTTGCAATCTTCTACATTTTGACATTCAGATATGCCAAAACCATAAGTGTGTTGATTAATACCAGGGACTTCAATTTTATTCCATTGGTCCACATGTGGATTTTTATTCCAATACCAAGCTGTTTTACTATATTTCTATAGTATAACTTGAGGTCAGGAATGCTGATGCCTCTGGAATTTCCTTTATTTTACAGGATTCTTGTGCTATCATGGGTTTTTATTTTTCAATATTAAGTTGAATATTGTTCTTTCCAGGTCTTTTAAAAACTGTGTGGGGATTTTGATGGGGATTGCATTGAATCTATAGGTTGCTTTTGGTAAGATTGCCATTTTTATTATGTTGGTTCTACCTATCAATTAATATGGGAGATCTTTCCATTTTCTGGTATCTCCTTCAATTTCTTTCTTCAAGGACTTAAAGTTCTTGTCATACAGGTGTTTAACTTGCTTAGTTAGAGTTACCCCAAGGTATTTTATATTATTTGTGGCTATTGTAAAGGGTGTTGTTTCCCAGATTTTTTTCTTGGCCCATTTATCATTTGTATATAGGAGAGATACGGATTTTTTATTAATTCTTTTTATTGATTTTTTATTACTGAAGGTGGTTGTCAGCTGTAGGAGTTTTCTCATAGAATTTTTGGGGTCACTTATGTATACTATCACATTATCTGCAAATAATGAAACTTTGACTTTTATTTTTCCAATTTGTATCCCCTTGATCTCCATTTATTGTTTTATTACTCTAGCTAGAACTTCAAGTACTATATTGAACAGATATGAGGAGAGCGGACAGCCCTGTCTTGTTCCTAATTTTAGTGGAATTTTGTAATTACTGAAGATGTTATAGATGCCAGAATCATGGAATAGCTGCAAAAGATAGATGCTAACAGGGAATGGAACCAGCCCAAGAGAAAAAAGCATGTTGCAGTCAACAAAGCTGAATGGAACTGGAGATGTGGAAAGTGTTTTGACATCAGACATAGAGATGCAGAGTTTGGGGTTTGCTCAGATGATTTTTGGTCTTGCTGTGGCCAGGTATTCCCTTACTATGTTCCCTTCCTCATATTTTGGAATGCTAATGTATATCCTAGGCCACTATACATGGGAAATATGTAATCTACTTTTTGATTTGACTTTACAGTGGACTATAGTTAAGAGATTACATGAATCACTGAAGAGACTTTGGGCTTTTAAAAATTGTTGAGACTGTGAAAGTCTACTGGGACTGTTGAAATTAGACTAACTGCATTTTGCATTATGATATTGCTAAAGGTTTATGGGGGTCAGGGAGTTGAATGTGTTAGTTTGAATGTATTTGGTCCCCATAAGATTATAGGGAGTGGAACTATTAGGAGGTATGGCCTAGTTGGAAGAAGTGTGGTCCTGTTGGAATGGGTTGGATGATGCATGCCTTTAATTAAGACATTGAGGATAGAGGGTACAACTTCAATCTGAGCCACACATATTGAAGGAAGTATGTCACTGTGCAACTGGGCTTTAAGGTTTCATTTACTCAGAATACTGCCCATGGAATCAGCTGGTTTCCTGTTTCCTGTAAGATGTCTCCAGCACTACCGCTGACAGTTTGCTGACACCATGATGGACTTAACCTCTGAACTGTAAGTGAGCCATGACAATTAACTGATTCCTTTATAAGAGTTGCCATGGTAATGGTGTCTCTTCACAGCAATAGTAACATTAAGACACTCTTAAAATGTGTGTCATTTGTTTCTGAAATTAAAGTGAAATTTTGAATCCTGTTTCAAGATTTGAACAGTCACATGTAGATTATAATCTGACTTCTGTTGACATGGGCTATTTTTTTACTTTTTTAAAATTTTTTTACATTTTACATACCAACCACAGTTCCTCTCCCTCCCCTCCTCCTGTTCACCCCTAACTTTCCTTCACACCAACCCTCATTCTCTCCTCAGAGAGTAAGGCCTCTGATGGGGAGTCAACAAAGTCTGGCATATCAAGTTGAGGCAGGGGCTGGGGAGAGGGCTCAGTTGCTAAGAGCACAGGCTACTCTTCCAGAGGTCCTGAGTTCAAATCCCAGCAACCACATGGTGGCTCACAACCACCTGTAATAAGATCTGGTGCCCTCTTCCAGGCTTCAAGGACACATGCAGACAGAACACTCTATGTATAATAATAAATAAATCTTAAAAAGAAAAGAAAAGAAAGTTGAGGCAGGACCAAGCTCCCCCCCTGAATTAGGCTGAGCAAGGTATCCCTCCATAGAGAATGAGCTCCAAAATGCCAGTTATGCACTAGGGATAACTCCTGGTCCCATTACCTGTGGCCCAACACACTGCTCAAGCCAAACAACTGTCATCCACATTCAGAAGGCCAGGTTCAGTCCCATGTAGGCTCCCCAGGTGTCAATCCAGAGTTATGGAGCTGTAACTAGCTCTGGTCAGCTGTCTCTGTGAGTTTACCCATAATCCAGGTTCTGGCTGTTACAAATAATGTAGCTATGAAGATAGTTGAGCAAATGTCTTTGTGGTAGTAATGTGCATCCTTTGAGTATATGTCCAAGAGTCATAATGCTGGATCATGAAGAAAATTGTTTCCCATTTTTCTGAGACACTGCCATACTGATTTCCAAAGTGGTTTACAAGTTTGCACTCCCACCAGCAGTGGAGGAGTGTTACTGTTATTACACATCCTCTCCAACATAGACTATCATCATTGATTTTTATCGTAACCATCCAGACAGGTGTAAGATGGTATCTCAAAGTTATTTTGATTTGCATTTCCCTGGGGAAAAGGGTGTTGAGCGATCCTTTAAGTGTTTTTCAGTAATTTAAAAATTCTTTCCTAGGGTCCCATTTTCTAGGTAGCCTCCCTGGAGTTGTGTAGCAGTCTAGTCATCTTTGTTTTACATCTAGTATCCTCCTATGAGTGAGTACATACCATGTTTGTCCTTCTGAGTCTGGGTTACCTCACTCAGGATGATTTTTTTCTAGATCCATCCATTTGCCTGCAAACCTCAGGATGTCATCGTTTTTCTCTGCTGAGTAGTACTCCATTGTGTATATGTACCATATTTTCTTTATCCATTTTTCAGTTGAAGGGCATCTAGGTTGTTTCCAGGTTCAGGCTATTACAAACAATGCTGATATGAACATAGCTGAGCAAATGCCCTTGTGGTATGTTTGAGCATTCCTTGGGTATATGCCCAAGAGTGCTACAGCTGGGTCTTGGGGGAGATGGATTCCCAATTTTCTAAAGAAGCGCCATATTGATTTCCAAAGTGGCTGTACAAACTTGCATTCCCACCAGCAGTGGAGGAGAGTTCCCCTTGCTCCACATCCTCTCCAGCATAAGCTGTCTTCTGTGCTTTTGATCTTAGCCACTATGACAGGTGAAAGGTGGTATCTCAGAGTCATTTTGATTTGCATTTCCCGGATAATTAGGGATGTTGAGCAATTCCTTAAATGTCTTTCAGCCATTTGAAATTTCTCTGTTGAGAATTCTCTGTTTAGTTCTATAGCCCATTTCTTAATTGGACTGTTGGGCATTTTGATGTCTAAGTTCTTGAGTTCTTTATATATTCTGGATATCAGCCCTCTGTCAGATGTGGGGTTGGTGAAGACCTTTTCCAATTCTGTAGGCTGTTGCTTTGTCTTGTTGACCATGTCCTTTGCTCAAAGGGACCCTAAGAAAGACACAGGGATCACCCAATGACAGAGAAATGGATGAGATCTACATGAACAACCTGGATGACAGTGGGAGTAATGAAGGGCAAAGTTTGAGGGAAACAAAGCTTAGGGGAGCAGGAGATCCCAGCTGGATCAATAACAGAAAGGAAGAACAAGGAATAACAGATCATGATAAATGAAGACCACATGAGAACAGGAATTGAAAGAATGCTTGAGAGGGCCCCAGAAATCCACAATGATATATCGTCTGTAGACTGCTGGCAATGGTCGAGAGAAAGCCTGATCCAACCTAGTCTGGCGATCAGATGACTAAACACCCTAACAGTCGTCTTGGAACTCTCATCCAATAACTGATGGAAGTGGATGCAGAGATCCTCAGCCAGGCCTCAGGTGGAGCTCCAGGTGTCCAATTGTTGAGAAAGAGGAGGGACTGTAAGAGCATGAATTGTTTAGCCCAAGATTGGAAAAAGCACAGGGACAAATGGCCAAACAAATGGAAGCAGATGAATTATGAACCAAAGGCTGTGGAGCACCCAGCTGGATCAGGCCCTGTGGATAAGTGAGACAATTAAATAGCTTGAACTGTTTGGGAGGCATCCAGGCTGTGGGACTGGGACCTGTCCTTAGTGCATGACCTGGCTGTTTGGAACCTTGGGCTTACACAGGGACACTTTGCTCATCCTGGAAGGAGAGGACTGGACCTGCCTGTACTGAATCCACCAGGTTTAAATGAATCCCCAGGGGAGTCTTGGCCCTGGAGGAGATGGGAATAGAGGGGAGGGGAGGGGGGAGATGGAGGGGGTGGGATGGGGGAGGACAGGGGAACCCATGGCTGATGTGTAAAATTAAAACACAAATATAATGATAATAATAAAAGAAAAAAAGAATTCTCTGTTTAGATTTGTGCCCCATTTTTTAATTGGACTATTTGGTATTTTGATGTCTAGTTTCTTGAGTTCATATATTTTGGAGATCAAACCTCTGTCACATATGGGAGTGGTGAAAATCTCCCATCCTGTTGGCTGCCACTTCGTCTTATTGACAGTGTCCTTTGACTTACAGAAACTTCTCATTTTCGGGAGGTCCCATTTATTAATTGTTGCTCTCGGTGTCTGGGCTATTGGTGTTATATTTAGGAAGTGGTCTCCTTTGCCAATGCATTCAAGGTGACTTTCAACTTTCTCTTCTATCAGATTCAATGTAATTGCATTTATGTTGAGGTCTTGGACTTGAGTTTTGTGCAGGGCAATATACAAGGATCTATTTGCAATCTTCTACGTGCCATCATCTGGTTATGCATTCCCAATTTGTTGAAGATGCCTCCTTTTTACCATTGTACAATTTTGGATTCTTTGTCAAAAATCAGGTGTCCGTAGGTGTGTGGATTAATGTCAGAGTCTTGAATTCAATTCCATTGATCTACATGTCAGTTTTTATGCCAATGCTAAGCTGTTTTTATGACTATGGCTCTAGAGTAGAGCTTGAAGTAAAGGATGGTGTTATCTCCAGAGGTTCCATTATTTTAAGGTATAGTTTTGGATATATTGGGTTTTGTGTTGTTCCATATGAAATTGATTACTGTTCTTTCAAAGTCTGTGAAGAATTGTGTTGGGATTTTGATAGGGATTGCATTGTATCTGTAGATTGCTTTTGGTAAGATTTCCATATTTACTATTTTGAGCCTACCTATCCAAGAGCATGGGGGAATCTTTCCATTTTCTGATACCTTATTCAATTTCTTTCTTTAAAGACTTAAAGTTCTTATCCAACAGGTCTTCACTTGTTTGGTTAGTGTTTACCCCAAGGTATTTTATGCTATTTGTGGATAGTGTAAAATGTGATGTTTCCCTGATTTCATTGTTTTTATTACTATAATATTTTTTTTCATTTTTCTTTATTAAGAAATTTTCTACTCACTCCACATACTATCCACAGATCTCCCCTCCTCCCACCCCCAGCCCTCATTTCCCAAGCTACCCCACATCCCCACATCCCACAAATCGAGGTCTCCCATGGGGAGTCAGCAGAGCCCAGTACACTGAGCCTAGGCAGGTCCAAGCCCTTTCCCACTGCACCAAGGCTGTGCAGGGTGTAACACCACAGGCACCAGGTTCCAGAAGCCTGCCCATAGACCAGGAAGAGATCCTGATCCCCACGCCTGGGTGCCCCTGATACAATTCAAGCCAAACAACCATCTTCCATATCCATAGGGCCTAGTCCAGTCCCATGGGGGCTCCACAGCCACCGGTCCATAGTTCATGGGCTTCCACACATGTCCTCCCATCATGATCTCAATGTCCCTCTCCTGCACTATCTCTCCTCTCTCTCTCTCATCAATTGGATTCCTGGAGCTCAGCCTTTTGCCTGCCCATGGATCTATGCATCTGCCTCCATCAGTCACTGGAAAAAAGCTCTATGATGACAATTAGATTATTTGCTAGGCTCGTCACCAGAGTAGACTGGTCCAGGCACCCTCTGGACCACTGCCAGCAGACCAAGGTAGGGTAAACCTTGTGGATTTCTGAGAGCCTCCCCAGCACCCTGCCTCTTCCTTTTCCCATGATGTCCTCATCTATCATGGTATCTTCCTCCCTCCCCTCCCACTCTGTCCCTGTTCCAGCTTGACCCATGCATTTCCGTACGTTATCATGCCCCATTCCTCACCCTCTGCCACCCCCCAACACCCAGTCCACTCATGTAGACCTCATCCACTTCTCCTTCAGGGGTCATCCTCCTAGGGTCTTTCCCTATTAGCTAGCCTCTCTGGAGTTGTGGGTTGCAGTCTGTCCATCCTTTCCCTCACATTTAGTATCCACTTATGTATGGTGATATTTTATTTGTACTAAAATGTGATTTTATTTGTATGTTAATAAATAAAGTTACCAGGGGGTCAGAGCTAATAGCAAGACATAGCAGAAGCCGGATGATAGTGGTGCACAACTTTAATCCTGATCACATGTCAGGCAGATCTCTGATCTCTGTGTTTTCAAGGATATAGCCAGCATGGAGACACACAACCTAAATCTCAATACCAACCATAGAGAACTAGAGGTCTATATAGACAGGCAGTGACAAGGAGGTCTTGTGGTTGGGTTTACAACCAATAAGAAGGCAGAACAGAAAGTCAATAAAAAGACAGACACACAGGAAGTAGGCCTCTTTCTGAGGGGAAGGCTGGCAGCACCAGGAAGGGTAAGAAGGGTAAAGAATGTCTCAGCTCTTAGGTACTTCTCTGACCTTTTGGGGTTTTAACCTTGCATTTGTCTCTGTGTTTCTTATTTAATAAGACTGTTACATCTACTCTTACGAGTGAGTACATACTATGTTTGTCCTTCTGAGTCTGGGTTCCCTCACTCAAGAGGATATTTTCTAGTTCCATGAATTTGCCTGCAAATTTCATGATATCATTGTATTTTTACTGCTGAGTAGTACTCCATTGTGTATATGTGTCATATTTTCTTCATCCATTCTTCAGTTGAAGGGCATCTAGGTTCTTGCTATTATGAATACTGCTGATATGAACATAGTTGAGCATGTGTCCTTGTGGTAAGATTGAGCATTTCTTGGGTATATACCCAAGAATGGTATAACTGGGTCTTGAGGAAGACTTACTCCCAATTTTCTGAAAAACTGCCATGCTGATTTCCAGAGTGATTGTACATGTTTGCATTCCCACTAACAGTGGATAAGTGTTCTCCTTGCTCCAAATCCTCTCCAACATAAACTGTCTTCAGTGTTTTTGATCTTAGCCATTCTGACAGGTATAAAATGGTATCTCAGAGTTGTGTTGATTTGCATTTCCCTGATAATTAAGAATGTTGAGCAATTCCTTAAATGCCTTTCAGCCATTTGAGATTTTTCTGTTGAGAATTCTCTTAAGCTCTCTAGCCCATTTTTTAATTGGATAGTTCAGTATTTTGATGTGTAGCTTTTTGAGTTCTTTATATATTTTGGAGATCAGCCCTCTGTCAGATGTGGGGTTGGTGAAGATCTTTTCCCAATCTGTAGGCTGTCGTTTGGTCTTATTGACCATGTCCTTTGCTCTACAGAAGCTTTTCAGCTTCAGGATGTCCCATTTATTAATCGCCACTCTCAGTGTTGATGCTGCTGATGTTATATTAAGGAAGTGGTCTCCTGTGCCAATTTGTTCCAGACTATTTCCTGTTTTCTCTTCTATCAAGTTCAGTTTAACGGGATTTATGTTGAGGTCTTTGATCCACTTGGACTTGAGTTTTGTGCTTGGTGACAGATATGGATCTACTTGCAATCTTCTGCATGTTGACATCCCAGTTATGCGAGCACCATTTGTTGAAGATGCTTTCTTTTTTTCATGGTACAGTTTTGGCTTCTTTGTCAAAAATCATAGGTTCATAGGCGTGCGGATTAATGTCAGGGTCTTCAATTTGATTCCATTGTCAGTTTTTATGCCAGTACCAAGTTGTTTTTATTACTGTAGCTCTATAGTAGAGCTTGAGATCAGGGATTGTGATGCTCCCAGATGTTGCTTTCTTATACAGGATTCTTTTAGCTATCCTAGGTTTTTTGTTTTTCCATATAAAGTTAAGTATTGTTCTTTCCAAGTCTGTGAAGAATTGTGATGGGATTTTGATAGGATTTGATGGGATTTTGATACTGAATCTGTAGATTGCTTTTGGTAAGATTGCCATTTTTAATATGTTGATTCTATTTATCCATGACCATGTGAGATCTTTCCATTTTCTCATATCTTCTTCAATTTCTTTCTTCAGAGCCTTAAAGTTCTTATTGTATAGGTCTTTCACTTGCTTAGTTAGAGGTACTCCAAGGTATTTTATATTATTTCTGGCTATTTTAAAGGGTGATGGTTCTCTGATTTCTTTCTCAGCCCCTTTTTCACTTGTATATAAGAGGGCTACTGATTTTTTTTTAGTTAATCTTGTATCCTTCCACCTTACTGAATGAGTTTATCAGCTGTAGGAGTTGCCCGGTAGAATTTTTGGGGTCATTTATGCATATTATCATATCATCTGCAAGTAATGGAAGTTTGACTTATTCCTTTCCAAATTCTATCCCCTTAATATCCTTTTCTTGTCTTATTGCTCTAGCTAGAACTTCAAGTACTATACTGAATAAGTATGGGGAGACTGGACAGCCTTCTCTTGTTCCTGATTTTAGTAGAATCATTTTAAGTTTCTCTCCATTTAATTTAAAGGTGAACCTATCTCAGCACTGAATTGTACAGTTACTGGGAATCAGCCTATATTTTCAAACAATGAACTTTACTCTATGTGGTAACCTTACAGAAACTGCCAAATGCTCAAGCCTGTGTATGAGCTAACTGGGCTCCAGTGGAAATCTTAGATTTGAGAAGATTTAAAGAAGCTATAGTCTCATAAGATATGCATTCTTCATTTGTAAAGCAGATGTTAAACTTGTGGTCAACTTATAATAGAATTATCCCTCAGGACTGGAAAGATTTGGTTACAGCTGTCCTAAAGGTTGGTACACAGTTACAATGGAGAACCTGGTAGAAAGAGGAGGCTAAGATGATAGAACAACAATGTAGGACTAGAGGTATGGAAATTTCCCAATATCAACTTCTTGAAGAAGGAAAATATGGTGATATACAAAGACAATCTTTATATGATGGCCAACCCTAATTTTATGCCAAATGGCAGCCTTGAATGCTTGGGACAGAATTGAAGAAGTAAGAAAGAAAATAGAGTTATTTAAAAGGTTATGCAGTGCCCAAAAGGAACCTCATTGGTTTCTTACAAAGGCTGTCTTCAGCAGGAAATAGAATGATAAGAAATTCAGAGGCTAGACAGTTAATAATTGAATCTCTGGCTTTTGAAAATGCTAATGCAGCATGCAAAAGGGTAAGTAGGCCATTAAAGGCAAGATCAACACTCTTGGAGGAATAGATCTAAGATACAATTAATATTGAATCTCATGACCACAATGATACTTGGATAGGAGAGGTGATTTCCAGAGGTTTTAGGAAAAATAATCTCAGATGCTTTAATTGTGATTTTAAAAAAAGGTCACCTAAAAAGGGCCTATAAACAGAATGTTCCTAGAAACAATGTTTCTTCAAGGAACAATGGCAACAGAATGCTCCTCCTTTCTAGATTATGCAGAAGGTATGGTAAAGGAAAACATTGGACTAGCGAATATAGATCAATAAGGGACAAACAAGACAATCCTTAGCCTTTGCCATTGGGAAATTCCTTGAGGCCCCTATGGCAAATTCAGTTCAGTCTTTCCCTGCCATCATAGAAAAAAACCTTCCCAGAGCAATTAAATAGCCAAATGCCTATGGGAAAAAACCGTTCTGCTCGGTGTAATACAACAGCTATAGCAGAGAGAACAAAATATTCAGGAGAAAATATAAAGCGAATATTTTGGCAAACTTCTATACAAGAACAAAAACCAAAATTAAAAATACAAATAAATGATGTTCTCATTGAGGGTCTTGTAGACAGACATAGGTGCAGACATCCCAGTAACGGCACCAGAATCTTGGCATCCAATTTAGCTTCTTCAGGAGGTAAATGTTCAGCTGTTAGAGACTGGAACATTATCTCAAGTGAAACAGTGTGCAAAATGAGTTGAATGGATAGGGCCAGAAGGACAGAAAGGAAAATTAAAGCCATATTACATATGTAGCTAATACAGCTGTAAAGTTGTGTGGCCGTGATTTATTAAAACAATTAAATACCCAGATTAACATTCCTCCAACCTCAGAAACAAACCATAAAGTAACATATGTTTCTGAGAAAAATATTAGAAGGTATTATAAAGAACAGTCACCAAGCATCCAGATTGTATAAGAACAGGGCACAACAACTACTGATCCTTCAAAGTCACCAACAGCTCTACCTTTAAAATGGTTAACAGGGAAGCCTTTATACGTTCATCAATGGCCTAAGAAAACAGAGAAAGTACAAGCTTTAGACCATGCTCAGCATATTGAAGAATCAACCAGCCCTTGTAATTCTCCTGTATTTGTTATGAAAAGGAAATCTGGAAAGTGGAGAATGGTAATAAACTGTTATAATGTGGAGAGGGGCACAAGCTGATACACTCTGGTGCTTGACCAACTATGACTAGATTGCCAAGGAAAAGAGGAACATGAAGCAATATAATATATGGAATAATTTTTCCTAGCTTACAAGGTGCAATAGTAAGCTAGACATTAGAGAAAACTTTGAAATCTGTCTTGAAATAAAAAACCATTTCATACATATGGCAATTTCATATTTCTGTTATTATATTTGTCATATTATTTAAAGCTAAATACCTTAAGAAAGCATTAATGTGATATGATTTTTCACATTTGAACATTTTTCCTCATCTGCTGCATCTAAATTGATGACTTACTTCACAATGAATTATCAGCAAAGACATAGTACTGTTGCTTTGATAGAAATCCATTCTCATTGCTATGTTTATTACAAGCATTTTCCATGCATTGTCTCCAACCCCATACCTGAATACATGTGTCTCTACTCCCCTGAGTTTAGAATTGAGAGGGAGATACATATGTATATACAACTTAAGCATATTCTTAACATACATATATTTGACATAAATTATAAATATATATATTTAATTTCATGTCCTTATTCTGTGGGTCCCTCAGCTATATGAATGTGTGCTTCAGATACAAAACACTTGACTGCTTTAAAAAACTAGCATACGGAGGTTGGGGATTTAGCTCAGTGGTAGAGCGCTTGCCTAGCAAGCACAAAGGCCTGAGTTCAGTCTTCTTCTCTGGAAAAAAAACCTAGCATATATGACTAGTTTCCTTAGCAGGTCTAAAGAAAGTTAAGAAAACTTGTGTGAATCTTTCAGCCTTGATAAAGCTCAGAAACATTCCTTAAGGTTACCATCTCAACCAATGTTGGCAGAAAAACATATACATAATGATGAGCAAATACATGTTGGAAACATGAAGCAAATATGTGAACATAGAAAACTTGTTTGAGCAATAAATGGTAGGTGTCAAACATACAAAAAATATCAGATGAGTGCAGTCATAAAGCAGAGAGACTATCCAATGTCTAATTCTGACATTCCTGCCACAAAGTCTCCAGCAGCAAGAACAGAAAACACCTTTAATTCCAGCATCACAAGATAAAATCCTTGGTCAATAATTTCATAACATCATCCCTTTCATGGGAGCACAGGCATATGCCTAGAATTCATCAAAGTACTCAGTCCAAAATTTATTACATAATACATCTCTTGCAGCAAGCTAACATTGAAAACATTTTAAAAGTACAATGAAAATCCCCACTTTCTTTCTTATGCATTGATAAAAGCAGAAAATTCAACAAGAAGACAGTACTTCAGATGAGATCTAGGAATTGAAGAGAGGGAATTTTCTAATTGCATAAAAATGAAGTAATTATGTTTAAATCCATAATTCCTCAGATATATGCATGTTACATTTGGAAGAAAAATATAAATTTAAATTTTATATTTATACTGGTTCATAAAATCTCTATCATAATGTGACATTCTCCAATAAGTCTTTTTGTGGGCAGACAGTATAAGCAGGGGAAAACCCAGCAATAAGCATATGGCCTTTATGGTAGATATGTAATCCATTCTAAGTGATTCTTACCAACCATAAAAACAACCATGATGGCATGATAACACAAATGGCCCTTTAGTGGCAAGCATAATTTGGCAGGAAACAATATCTATCTAATTAACTTAAGACCTCCTAAAGTAGAGTACCACCGTGTCTGCTGCTTAGAAACCAACAAGTTATCAGGGGTAGTGAAGTCTTAGATTTCAAGAAGGATATATAACCACCAGTTTATTAGAGGAGCATATTCAGTAACTATATTCTAAATATTTACCCTTATGCCCATAGACAAATGTAGTCCTCATAAAGGAAACATTATTTAGAAATAGATAGACACCATAAAAACAAAAACAAAATGCAAAATTTTGGAAACCAGGCTAAAAGGATACGTACACTAAATATATTGCAGACCTCAGGTTTGGGCAATTATTACTTGATCCTAACAGCTCCCTCAGGGGAGGGAGAGAGAAGATATGGTTTCAACAACACAAACACTGAGAGTCAGTTGAAGGCAAACAGAAGACTCATGTACTCAATAATGGTAAAGGCCTTGTATACCGTCCACACACCACCCAAGCTATGTCCCAATCTGGTGGCTTTGTGTTGTCATCCCTCAGTGACTAGGCACAATCAGGAACTCTGACAGCAACCAGGAACTCTGATGACACCTGTTGTTAATCCCTCAGGCAGACTCCAGGTTGACTCATAAAGAAGTACTTTATGTGAGTGCCTTGGCAACTGGTTTTATCAATTTCCTCAACCCTATAAGCCTGTGCTACTACAGGCAATATTGCAGAGGATTATGTAGAAACTGTAAAGATAAAGGAGAATAGGGATTTGCTGTAGTTTGCATTTGGTAGTAATTAATAAGTACACATACACACATACTACCATGACAGCCATCTTTGCAATCCTAACTCTGGAGTTGCAGCACTTTCCTAAGTGTCTCAGCCACATTTTCAGTTACCGTTTGTATTATGGAATTCTACTCATGTCTGTATCAGTCAAAATAGTCTTAATCCAATTTGATTTCATCAGCAAACAACAGACTTCCAGACAGAAATTCCCAGATATCAGTGTGAGAGTTCATAAGCTATTGAGAAGACATGATTCAAAGAATTCCACTTATTTTGCTCTTTGAAGGTCATGGCCTTCATGTGCCAGTTAATAATGTTGTAGGAATGTATGTGTTTTATTCCTGACTACTAGGTGAGAGATAATAAATTGTGGACTTGTCCCCAACAAATAATGGTTCTCCTTTTCCCAGAAGTCCTTACTTTCCTGTATGCATTCTGCTACGGGTTGAGTCTTGAGAGATTTACCACTTACCATTTGGGCTATCAGACAGTATTGTCATTGTCAGGATCTTGTTTAGGCAGCTGTTTTGTTAAAATTTAAGGGGTTATATGAACAAAGAGAAATAAATTCTTGTCTGTTAAATGCTCAAAGGGAGATATTTGAGCATAAGTGTTCACGCTGCTGTTGCAGACAACCTGATGAGCTGCACATATCTAACCAGCACAGAGCCACCTCAGATTTCAGCTCTAAGGATCATGATCCTCTGGCCTTTAGAGGTACCTGCATTCATGTTAGCATATACACTTGTACATGAACACATACATATACAATTAAAATAAAATGACACTCAAAAGTAATCTTAAAATAAATTCTTATCATGGGACAAATAAAACTTAAAATTGATATAGAAAACATTATTTTTGTGAGAAATATGGAAAATATCTTCTATAATGTCTACTTATCACCTTTTCTGTTTAGAAAGGATTCATTGTAGATATTCACTAATAACATGGGATTGGAGCATTTATGATGACAGTGGGAGTGAGGTTCTTATGGCCCTGTCAGAAGTAAAGTAATTGTTAAGAGAAACTATTGCTATTGACAATTTGCCCATGTAAAGAGACCCACCACTCTTGCATTTCCCTGTATTGACATCTTCCATTTTGGTGCATGGTGTGAAGGAAAAAGAACCACAGAACTCTAAAGTGGTAGTGGAAATGATCCTTGGAAATATCTCAGGATGATCCAAGTGACAAATTCAGTCAACAATATTACAAGCATACATGCACACAAGCACATGAGCTGTGTATATACAGGCTACACACTTTGTGTCCAAACCCCAAGACTTACATCTTGGTAGATTCATCTATTAATATGCTGGTATCTTGGATTTTTTTTCTCCTGGTTACTGGAGATGCCAACTCTCATCTGTACAACTGTAACCTCTTCCTGCCTCCAGAAAAAAATATCGATTACACAGAAATGTGTCAATGGTCATTGGTGCATTTTCCCTGCTTGTTTTTATATCCCAGAAAGAAGAAAAATAAATTGGAAAACAGTACCTTTGGATGGAGAACATCTGGTATTGTGAGTGTATTGCATTGACTCATTATTTTTTAAGATTCCTGTGTCCTAGGATATGTGTTGCTTGAACATCATTATTGCATATAATTCCCATCTGGGGCTCCTTATCTGTTCTTCCTAGACCATCTCTTTAATTTTGTTTTCTCATTTATTCCTTTTGTCCTCTCAAGTGGGAAGGAAGAGATTTGGTTTTAGTAGTTTATATTGCACATTTGACAATGGCAATTTGTGGATGTATCTTGTGCTTCTGGTAAATCCTCAGACTCTTAGCAGTTCTAGGTCTGCAGTAGTAGGGTGGCTGGCAGAAGCTTGGGAAAACATTTTAGGGAATTGTGGAATTTCAAATGTGCTTCTGTTAGAGGAGATAATGCCTTGGAAAGAAGTTACTTTGGAATCCCTCATCAGGTTAATGAGCATAGGATTTGCCTGTGTCATTGTCCTCAGATTTGGGTGCAGGGATGTCAGAATTAAAAGTTTTATCCTCTTATCTGATATTTTCTATCTTTAATATTTCTCAGAGTATTGAAAATAGATTTCCCCTACGTTTTGATTCACAGAAATATTTTACCATTTACTATTAGTTCCATGTTTTTCCTTTTATACCTTTGCTTAATTTCATGTATGTATTTATATGGACATATTCTATGAGAGTCCACTGAGGGCTCTCCCTTAGACACTCTCAGTTCTATAGGCATAGATCTAGACAGTCTGTTTACTATGTTTCAGTCAACTTGGGGAATTTATAGAGAAATAACCATGTGTACTTCTTTTTAAAGGAAGTAAGGAATATTTGGTATTGTTATGTAGGTCTATCAGTGTAGAGAATCTATGAAAGAAAGTTCTAAGTTGGAGAAATGAGGCATGTATTCAACTCAGAACTGAACATGAGGAAATAAAATTATGTAATGAAGGTCCAGCCTGTGATCAACTGATGGAAAATTGAGGAAATTGTGGGGTTGATTCTGGTGAATGTGACACTACAACACTTTGCTAGCACCTTGGTATGGTGGTGAGACATCAGGTCAAGACAGTGAAGAAGGGAAATAATTCAGATGTGAATCATCATTGGACAGTGAGTGTATCTTTTCACATTTTGTCTGGCATGGAAATAGAAAACATAATCAGAGGAATCCAAAATTTCACAACTAGTTGAAATATTTCATGTGAACCACTATAAGAGATAAGGCTCCCCTTAATTCCTCTTTTCCTTTGTTGTCCACCTTCATCAGCTCAGGTACCACTGTGTCCATCCAGACAGTATAGCAGTAGCAGTCTTCCTACAAAGAACACACTTGCAGTAAAATAGATTTAAGTGTCCTGCATGTCAGATATGAACAGAGGGTAATTCCTTGTCACGTGATTTAACATGTCATGATATAAGGAAATAGAATTCTGAGATAGAAATTTTTCTGTGTATCATAAATATATTTGCCTTATGAGACACATTTTCAAAATATCTGTGTTTGTAAAAGATAGGGTATACATCAAAGTATAGAAACTTAATTCATGCTTCTGATTAAAATTAGATACTTTATATTACTGTTAGGGAGAACATAATCATTTGGAAATATGGCTGTTCTGAAAGTGACCAGTCCATTTTTCCCACATTCTGGTTCTATGTGCAAAAGTATAATCATCATAATTACAATGAACAAAAGAGCATGAGAAGTGGGGCTGGCATTATAGCTCATAATAATGACATTCTTTTCCTGTTGTCATTCTTCAGAAATGACAAATTACAATTCAATAAACATGAAATAAAAAGTAGATGCATTTACTTTCTGATTAATGTAAATTAATTCATAGGAGCACATTATTTTGCTTCATGCTTAAGCAGACTGTTACTCTGTTACTATAAAATACCTTCTCAGATTGCCAATGAAATGCCCTCATGGAAGAAACATTTAAAAACACAGAGGATATTTTCAGTTGACTGTCTTTTCCTATTAGTTGATCTCTAGATTTGGTGCTTATATGGATCTATATTTCCTTTGTAGGTAAAATCCCATAAATAATTAGATTATAGACTGATTTTTCTAAAGCCTATTTGCCACTTTCTAATCTATTTGCACTAAATTTTAAGGTTTCCATGTTGACAAAATCCCCAAAAAAATTGTGCATATTCAAAGAATATTTATCAAAATTTGAAGAACTCAGGAGTCTTATTTTTTTAAGATTTATTTATTTATTATGTATATAGAAGAGAGTGCCAGATCTCATTACAGATGGTTTTGAGCTACCATGTGGGTGCTTGGAACTGAACTTAGGACCTCTGGAAAGGCAGTCAGTGCTCTTAACCTCTGAGTCTGATATTTTTATTTTTGAGATGCTGGGTGATAATCCATCAGATTATAGAATGTTCAATGATCAAATAATGACACTTAATAAATATCTTCTTTTTTTAAAAAAATCTTCATTTATTTTATAGTTGTATATATTTATGGCATATTATATTTTCTGAGCAGAATTTAAATATAATGCTCAAGTCTGTTTGGTTGATTTGTCAACATCCACATCCTAGCTTTGTGTTTGGAGATTTCAGATCCTCATCTCTATTTGTTATTCATTATATGTAATAAAGTTTATGAAGTATAACACAGGTCTCTAGATAGTATTATTCACTCAAACTGGGCTTGAGTCACAACTCTCCAACATAAGTTTCCATCTCCAGTCTTCACAGTAGAAATCACTAGTCCATCCAGACTGTTGTGTTTAAAGGGCAGTTGTATATATTCTGCTGATCAGGAACAGAGTCTATTATGTCCACATAACTTCCTTTGAATCCATAGAAGTGGACTAGCTGCTTCTTCCTTCAGTCTCACTCTTGTGAACATGCATAGTGTGGGGTGAAGGTTTTAATATCTATAGCACAAGGAGATATATAAGAGATTCCTTCTCCTCTACACCATCATCAGTATGTGTGACCTAATCTCTTTAATATTAATATTTTATAACTCAGGAGAGATGATTGCTCATGCTGGTTATGAAATGCCTTTCCATGGAAAATAATAAATTCAGGCAATTATTCTAAAAACATTTTGACCATTGGATGTATTGATGTTGTCCATGACTGTGCTTTTGGTCTGATAAACAGGTCCTATAACAGCATGGTGTATTTTGTATATTCATTGTTTGTTAGGTGAACAGTTTACAAAGGCCTTTCTTATCCAGCATCTGTTCTCTCTGTGACATCTTTCTGTGACTCTACATATTGGTTTTTTTTCTGTCTTTCTATATGTCCATTCTTGCTTCTCCTGATAATTATGGATATAATAAACTACACCTACACAAAGTGCTTGAATGTGTTGCATAGCTTGATGCTTTTCTTTTAGATATTTTATACAATTTGAGATGGTATTATATAGGGTGAGAAATACATCAAATGTATCAGTCTTAGACATGTGACTTTCTGTATTTCCCAGATTTTCCCTGAAAATATGCTCTCTCTGGTTTGTTCTTCACACCTACATAAGGAATCCCTTGAGTCTAATTGATGGGGCTAGGTGTTCATACTTTAATCTGAACCAGAGATCTGAGTCTGCTTTCATAGTCAAGATGGGCTATTTTGACTGCCTTTTCTTTCTACTGCATTTTACAATCATTTAATGGAGTGCCTCTAGCTCAGCTATTTATTTATGAGTATTGTGTCTACACAATATTGTCTTTTTTTTTTAATTTTCTTTTGAGATAGGGTCACTGTACATTCAGAGATATCCTGAAACCCATGACATAGAAAAAGCTGGTTTGGAATTAACAGATCTGCCTGCATCTATATCATTGGCCTCTCACAGGCCCTCTTGGTAAATTCAATTCAGTCCTTCCTGCCATCATAGAAGAAACTCTTCCCAGAGCAATTTTTAGAAATGCCTACTGTTAAAAAATACTGTTTGGTGTTGGGGTGATAAAACAGCTATATCAGAGAGAACTAATATTCAGGAGAAAACATAAAGCAAAAATTTGGCAAACTTCAATAAATGAACAAAGACCAAAATTTAAATTATGAATAAACAACATTCTCTTGGAAGGTCTTGTAGACACAGGTGCAGATGTCACAATAATTGCACCTGAATCTTAACATTCAAATTGGCTTATTCAAGAGTTAAATGTTCAGCTTTTAGGGATTGTAACATTATCTCAAGTGAACCAGAGTGTGAGATGCGTTGAATGTATAGGGCCAGAAGAACAGAGAGGTAAATTAAAGCCATATGTGGCTAATTATAGCTATAAATTTATGAGGCCATGGTTTATTTTTTTAAAATGGAATACCAAGATTAAAATCCCTCCAATCTCAGAAACATACCATAAACTAACATATGTTTCTGAAAAAAATTATTAAAAAGGTGTTACAAAGAACAGTCACCAACCATCCAGAGTGTACAGAAACAGGGTACAATAACTACTGATCTTTCAAAAACACCAACAGCTCTGACTATAAAATGGTTAACAGAGAAGCCTGTATGGGTTCAGCAATGGCTTTTATCAACACAGAAACTACTGGCCTTATAACAGCTGGTATAAGAGCAGTTAAATGTTAAGCATATTGAAGTATCAACCGGCCATTTGAATTCTCCTGTATTTGTTATTAAAAATAATCTGGTAAGTGGAGAGTAGTTCAGATCTAAGATCAATTAACAAGTTAATTCAGCCAACGGGCTCTCTACAATCTGGAATTCCTTTGCCTACTCTATTACCTAAATGATGGCTTCTTATAGGCATTGATTTAAAAGACTGTTTCCTCTCAATACCCTTAAAAGAAAAAGACAGGGAAAATTTTGCCTTCACAATACCTACTTATAATTATTCCCAGCCATCAAGAGCTATCAAGGGAATGTTATCCCATAGGAAATGTTAAATATCCTAACCCTGTGCCAACATTTTGCATGACAGCCATTGGAAGTAATACGTAAACAGTTTCCTAAATCTATACTTTATCATTACATGGACTATAATTTACTAACTGATTAAAATGTGGATACTTTAGAATGAATGTTAAAAAAAGTAAAAAAATAATTGCCTTGTTGGTGGTTACAACTTGCTCCTGGAAAGATGCAAAGAGGAGATTCTATTACTAATTTAGGATATAAAATAGGTCTACAAAAAATTAGACTCCAAAAGCTGCAAATTAGGAGAGATTGGTTACAGAATCTTAATGGCTTTCAAAGATTATTCAAAAACATTTCCTATCTATGGACTGCTATTGGGGTAAGACATTATGATCTGTATAACTTGTTCAAAGCCTTAGAAGATGACAAGGACTTAAATAGTCCAAGTGAATTTTCAGTTGAAGCTGAGAAACAATTGGCTTTGGTGGAAAAGAAAATACAGGATGCACATGTTGATCATGTGGATCCAAAGTTTGATTGCAGTTTAGTTATTTTACATGCTAAGCATTCTTCTCCAGGAATTTTAATTCAGAGGGAAGATATTATGTGGGAATGGATATTTCTACCCAGTAAACAGAGTAAAAAATTTAAAAAATTATGGGGAAAAGCTCTCTAAGTTGATTGTAAAAGGAAAATTGTGACTTTGTCAACTAGCAGGAATAGACACAGCAGAAATTGTAGTATCTTTAACTAATGAGGAAATTGACAAATTATGGGCAGAAAGTGAACTTTGGCAAAGAGCTTGCAGTAATTTTATGGGAGAGATTAACAACAAATATCCCAAAATATTAGTAGAACTAATCTTATAAAGAGAGCTAATAGGATTCAGCCTCACATTGTATGGGAAACACCAATATCTGGAGCCTCTACATTTTATACAGATACAAACAAGGAAAGGCTGGTTAAAAATCAGAAAATTTAAGTAAAGTGATTCAAAGTCCTTATAATTCTGTCCAAAATTTGGAATTATGTGCTGTTCTGAGGGTATTAATGGATTTTATGGAACCTCTCAACATAGTTACTGACTCTCAGTATGCTGAAAGAGTGGTATTATGTATTGATACTGCAGAATTTATTCTTGATAAATAATTAATTTAGTTATTTATTCAGTTACAGGAAATAATCAGGAATAGGCATCAACTCTTATATAACTCACATCCAATTGCATATGGGTCGGCCAGGCCCTCTTGCACAGGAAATGACAAGATCAATAAAATATTGATAGGAAATATACTGGAGATTGAGAATTTCATTTTAAAAAAATCATGTCTATAGGGTTTTTTAAAAGTTTTTCCATAATCTGGCAACAAGCCAAGGGAATTATAAGGAAATGTCCTATGTGTTCTTTTTACAATAAAACTCCACTACCAGCAGAATGTAACCCAATGGACACTCAGAGGAATGAAATCTGGCAGATGGATGTGTTCTATTTTGTAGAATTTGGAAGATAGGAATATGTACACCACACCATAGATACCTACTCAAGATTTCAATGGGCAACTGCTCTGAGTTCCAAAAAGCCTGATTCTATAATCACACATTTGCTAGAAATTATGGCCATCATGGGTATACCTGTACAAATTAAAACTGACAATGCTCCAGCATATGTCTCTGGTAAAATGAAACAGGTTTTTGCTTATTACAATATAACGCATATTACATGTATACCACTTAATCCAATCAGCTAAGCCCTGATCCTAGGAAGCTTCCTCATGGCTTTGTGGCCCATGGATCTGCCTGACACATTCAATTAAGCCAAGTTCTTGGCTTCTCACATGCTGGTGCCCTGTAGCATCTAGGTCACCTTTCTCCTTGTATGCCCCAGCAGCAAGGGAAAAGGTGTATGTCTATGGAAGTCTCTATCTTGTTTTCCAATGCAGAAAGCCTGGGCTGCATCTTTACCCTTAAGACTAAATCATGTTGATAAGGCCAAAGAGGATCTTACTTCATCATATGAGGGAACAAACATGTTCTATGCTTTTAAAAAATCCTCTTTTTTAAAAAATCCTAGTAGTTTGGATGTATTTGGCCCCCATAAGACCATAGGGAGTTGCACTATTAGGGGACCTTTTTGGAGGAAGTGGTCCTGTTGAAGGAGGATGGATGACACACACCTTTAATCCAGACCCTGAGGCTGGATAGCAAACCTTTAATCTGGCCACACCTTCTGGAGGAAATGTGTCATATATTCAGGATATCATGCAGTGTGTCAGTTGATTTCCTGTTGCCTCAACATCACTTTTTGATATTTTGGTGAAGGAAGTAGCTGCCTTTTGCCCTTGTCTATAGAGTCTACCTGAGGCTAAAGTAAAGAGTTTTGGATTACTTCAGTTCAAAGAGATCTCAAAACAGCATAGTATAGACTCTGTCATTTAGATATTAGTAGTAACTCCAAAAATATATAATGAAGATATATAATGAAAGGCACAAGCTGAGAAAAGAAAAATATTTGAGGAGAAAATGGGCACCAGAAAGTGAATGGAGCTAAATCCTCTGTTCAAGGAGATAAATGGATTAATCAATGGAATAAATGGAGTGATGACTTCAGGCAATGATGGCTCATGCCTTGAATCCTATCACTCTGGAGGCAGAAGCAGGCAGATTTCTGTGAATTCAAGGCCAACCTAGTCTACAGAGAAAGTTTCAAGACAGCCAAACTTAAGTAGTGAAAGACAGAAAGCCCATGAAGATGTAATTAAACAATGCAGCCATGTTCCAGCCCCAGCAGGCAGCAGAAATTGGCAGCTTTGGCCACATGGTTCTGGCTTTAGACTTAAGGATAGAATTAATTAAGCAGTTAAGATTCTGTGGTTCTGGTTAGCTAGCTGGGACTGAATAATTGGCTGTGATTAACAAGAGACCAAGACTACTAAAGCAAAATTTTGCTTTGCTGTGATAGTTGATGCTGTTTGGCTGGAGCTAAGCAATTAGCATTAAAAAAGAGACCAGCATCACAGAGGTGAAAAATTTGGGAGGTGTTTCCTGAGAGCACAGAGAAGCTTTGTTCCAAAGAGAGCCGTGGTTGTACCTCATGCTGGCAGCTGGACTTGGTAATGTGTAAGTGTCATCCAGGTTGCATTGGTCTTCAAGGCACAGAGAGCAGCTGAGGATTGGCACCATAGGGAGAGCCTATGAGAGGCTATTGGTGAAAGTACAGCCCAGTTGCAGCAGAAGTCCCCAGTGTTTTGGAGATTCCAGTACCATGGGATGACTCCCAAAAATAGCAATAGTAGTGGAGTGGAGTCAGCTAGAGCCTAGTAGATGGACCTTATATACTACAGAGGGCAGAGTCAACAGGGTAACCCAAGCAAGCCCTTTGGTGAAGTGCAGAAGATTGTGAGTGGATCCCAGATATACAGCCATTGGAATTTTGTAACTACCCAAGATGTTAGAGATGCCAGAATCATGGAATACCTACCAAGGATGGGTGATAATGGGGAGTGGAACCAGCCCAAGAGAAAGAAGTGTGTTACAGTCAACAAAGATGAATGTAATTGGAGATGTGGAAAGCATTTTGACATCAGACATAGAGATGCAGAGTTTGGAGTTTGCCCAGTTGGTTTTTGGTCTTGCTGTGGTCCAGTATTTCTCTGCTATGTTCCCTTCCCTATGTTTTGGAATGTTATGTATGCTATGACATTACATGTTGGAAATATGTTATGTGCTTTTTTTATTTGACTTTACAAGGGATTATAATTAAGAGATTACATGAATCTCAGAAGAGACTTTGGACTTTGAAACATTGTTGAAACTGTTATAGGGACTTTGGGGGACTTTTATGGGGACTTTTGAAATTGGACTAAATGCATTTTACATTATGTCAATGTTAAAGGTCTATGGGGGTCAGGGAGTGTGGGAGCCCACAACTGACTCAGTTTCCCAGTTTGAATCTGTAGTCTATTCTGAGTCATTAGAGTTCAGGCTTGTTTGCTCCAAGGCTGTGAGAAAGTTCTCATTAGCCTACAGAGTCTCCTTGAAGAACTGTGAGAAAGTCTTAATTAGCCCACAGGAAGGAACACACCATCTAGCTAGACACAGCCTGCTGATGCCAACGGGAGGTACACTGAGATAGAAAAAGAAAGTGCCTGCTCCTTGACACAAGGCAGGAATGACAGTGGTTGAATATCTGTGCTGGCATTATTCTACCTCTGTTCTTCAAAACTGTATATAAGCTGGCTGTGAAATAACCTGAGGACTGTCCATCATTGATTGGCAGTCCTCTGGATTCTTTTCTGTCTTTTTCATTGTCTCTTCAATCTGCACACCCTCACCCAGATACCCAGCTGATTGTCGGCAGGCTCCAACAAGGGAGTGCAATGTAGTAGTTTAAATGTATTTGGCCCCTATAACATCATAGGGAGTGGTACTGTTAGGAAGTATGGCCGTGTTGGAGAAAGACTGGTCTTGGAGGAATATGGATGACGCATGCCTTTAAATCAGACATTGAGGATAGAGGGCACACCTTTAATCTGAGCCACTCCTTCTGGAGGAAATACATCACTGTAGAGCTGGGTTTCATATACTCAGGATACTGCCCAATGAGTCAGTTGATTTCCTGATGCCTGTAAGGTGTAGCAGTCTCAGCTCCAGGACTACCTCTGCCTGTTTGCTGCCTTGCTCACCACCATAATCGACTGAACATCTGAACTGTAAGTGAGCCACCACAATTAAATGTCTACTTTATAAGAGTTGCCGTGATAATGATGTCTCTTCACAGTAATAGTAACTCTAAGACATTCTTAAAATGTAGCTTATTTGTATCTAAAATTAAATTGAAATCTTCAATCTTGTTTCAAGATTTGAACAGTCATATATGGGTTATAATTTTATGTTTGTCAACATGGGCTATCATTTTATTTTTATTTAAAAGTTTTTTCATTTTATATACCAACCACAGTTCCCCCTCCTTCCCCTCTGTGTACTCACCCCCATCTTGCCCATCCCACACCCCCATCTACTCCTCAGAGAGGGTAAGGCCTGCCATGGGGAATCATCACAGTCTGGTATACCAAGTTGAGGCAGGACCAAGCCCCTTCCCCTTGTATTGAGGCTGATAAATGTATCCCTCCATAGGGAATGGGCTCTAAAAACCAGTTATTCACTAGAGATAAATGCTGGTCCCACTGCCAGTGGGCCCACATACTGCCCAAGCCACACAACTGTCGTCCACATTCATAAGGCCTAGTTTGGTTCCATGCAGGTTCCTCAGCAGTCAGTCCAGAGTCAAAGAGTTCCACCTAACTCAGGTCAGTCAGCTGTCTCTGTGAGTTTCCTCATAATGATCTTGACCCCTTTGCTCATATAATCCCTCCTCCCTCTCTTCCACTGGATTCCAGGAGCTCCACCCAATGCTTAGCTGCATCTGCTTCCATCAGTTACTGGATGAAGGTTCTATAATGACAATTAGGGTAGTCATCAATCTGATTATAGGGGAAGGCCAGTTCAAGGACCCTCTCTACTACTGCTTGGAGTCTTAGCTGGGGTCATCCTTATAGGTTCCTAGGAATTTCCCTAGCACCAGGTTTCTCTCAAAGCCCATACTGGCTCACTCTATCAAGATATCTCTTTCACCTGCTCTCCCTATCTGTCCCTCCTCCCACTCAACCATCACTCATATTCTCTTGCCAGCTCCCTATATCTACTCCCCTTACCCACACAATACCAATTAACTCAGGAGAACTTATCTATTTCCCCTTCCTAGGGAGATATGTGAATGTCTCTCTTAGGGTCTTCCTGGTTACCTAGATTCTCTGGGATTGTGGATTGTAGTATGGTTATCCTTTGCTTTATATCTAGTATCTACTTCTAAATGAGTACTTACCATGTTTGTCTTTTAGGGTCTGGGTTACCTCACTCAGGACGATATTTTCTATTTCCATCCATTTGCCCAAAATTTCATGATGTCTTTTTTTTACAGCTGAGTAATATTCCATTGTGTATATGTACCACATTTTATTTATTCATTCTTTGGTTGTGGAGCATCTAGTTGTTTCCAGGTTCTGGCTATTACAAATAATGCTGCTATGAACATAGCTGAGCAAATGTCCTTGTGGTATGAATGTGCATCCTTTGAGTATTTTCCCAAGAGTGGTATTGGTGGGTCAAGAAGTAGATTGATACCAAGTTTTCTGAAAAACTGCCATACTGATTTCCAAAGTGGTTGTATAAGTTTGCATCCCCACCAGCAGTGGAGAAGTGTTCCCGTTACTCCACATCCTCTACAACATAGGCTCTCATCAATGTTTTTTATCACAGCCCTTCTGACAGTTGTAGGATGGTTTCTCAGAGTTGTTTGGATCTGCATTTACCTTATGGAAAGGATGTTGAGTAATCCTATAAGTGTCTTTTTTGCCACTTTTTGCCATTCTTCTATTGAGAATACTCTGTTTAGCCCTATATCACATTTTTAATTGAATTATTTGGTATGTTGATGTCTAGTTTCTTGAGTTCTTTATATATTTTGGAGACCAGCTCTCTGTCACATATGGGAGTGGTGAAAATCTTCTCCCATCTGGTAGGCTGCCATTTTGTCTTATTGACAGTGTCCTTTGCCTTACAGAAGCTTCTCATTTTCAGGAGGTCCCATTTATTAATTTTTGTTCTCAGTGTCTGTGCTACTGGTGTTATATTTAGAAAGTGGTTTCCTCTGCCAATCCATTCAAAGCTACTTCCCACTTTCTCTTCTATCAGGTTCAATGTAACTGCATTTATGTTGAGGTCTTTGATTCACTTGGACTTGAGTTTAGTGCAGGGCAATAGACAAGGATCTATTTGCAATCTTCTACATGACACCATCTAGTTATGCCTGCCCCATTTGTTGAAGATACCTCCTTTTTACCATAGTACAATTTTGGCTTCTTTGTTAAAATCAGGTGTTCATACTTCAGTTTTTATGCCAATATTAAGCTGTTTTATTACTATAGGTCTAGAGTAGAGCTTGAAGTCAAGGATGGTTTCCTTATTATAAGGGATAGTTTTGGATATCTTGGGTTTTGTGTTGTTCCATATGAAGTTGATTACCGTTCTTTCAAAGTCTGTAAAGAATTGTGTTGGTCCTTTTGGCTCTCCCCACAGCACCATGGTGGTCATCAAGAACAAGTGCCTGACAAAAGGGGGCAAGAAGGGAGCCAAGAAGAAAGTGGTTGATTCATTTTCAAAGAAAGATCGGTATGATGTGAAAGCTGTGGCTATGTTCAATATTAGAAACATTGGAAAGACACTAGTCACAAGGACTCAAGGAACCAAAATTACATCTGATGACCTTAAGGGTCATGTGTTTGAAGTGAGCCTTGCTGATCTACAGAACGACTAAGTTGCATTTAGAAAATTCAAGCTAATTCCTGAGGATGTTCAGGGCAAAAACTATCTGACTAACTTCCATGGCATGGATCCAGGGACAAAATGTGTTTCATGGTCAAAAAGTGGTAGACCATGATTGAAGCTCATGTGGATGTCAAGACAACTGATGGTTATTTGCTCTGTCTGTTCTGCGTTGGTTTCACTAAATTAAAAAAAAAAAGTGCAACAACCAGATACAAAGACCTCTTATGCATAGCACCAACAGGTCCACCAAATCCAGAGGAAGATGATGGAAATCATGACCCAAGAAGTGAAGGCAAATTACTTGAAGGAAGTGGTTAATAAACTGATTCCAGACAGCATTGGGAAAGACATAAAAAAGGTTTGCCAGTCCATTTATCCTCTTCATGATATCTTCATTAGAAATGTAAAAATGCTGAAGAAACCCAAGTTTGAATTGGGAAAACTCATGGAGCTCCATGGTGAAGGTGGTAGTTCTGGAAATGCAACTGGTGATGAGACAGGTACTAAAGTTGAAAGAGCTGATGTATATGAACCACCAATCCAAGAATCTGCTTGAGATCCAGATTTTTAATAGTGACAAATAAAAGTCTTATTTGTGAAAAAAAAAAGAGTTGTGTTGGGATTTTGATAGGGATTGCATTGTATCTGTAGATTGCTTTTGGTAACATTGCCATTTTTACTATGTTGAGCCTACCTATCCAAAAGCATGGGAGATCTTTCCATTTTCTGACATCTAATTCAATTTCTTTAAAGACTTAAAGTTCTTGTCCAACAGGTATTTCACTTGTTTTGTTGAGTTTACCCCAAGGTATTTTATGCTATTTGTAGCTGTTGTAAAGGGTGATATTTTCCTGATTTCTTTTTCAGTCTGTTTATCATTTGTATATAGGAGGACTATTGACTTTTATTATTATTATTATTATTATTATTATTATTATTATTATTATTATTATATTTGTGGGGTTTTTGAGCTGGGGATGGGACCCAGGGCCTTGCACTTGCTAGGCGAGCACTCTACCACTGAGCTAAATCCCCAACACTATATTTGTGTTTTAATTTTACATATCAGCCATGGGTTCCCCTCTCCTTCCCCCTCCCACCCCCATTCCCATCTCCTCCAGGGCTAAGACTCCCCTGAGGATTCATTTAAACCTGGTGGATTCAGGGACTTCCTGAGACTCAGAGTCCAGCCCCCCAGCTCCTATCCGGCCAGCACTCTCATCTGGACCAGAGCTCCCATCAAGGCCAGAGCTTCCATCTGGACCAGAGAGAGGCTCCCTAAATCTGTCAGCTCTGTCTGGACCAAGTACACTGATAAGACCAAGAACAAACACACAAGGAGACAGGCAGACATCAAGGCAGAAGTACATAAAACAAAATAAAGAGCAATACAGCATCACCAGAACCTAGCCTTTCTCCAACAGCTAGACCTGAACATCACAGAATGGAAGAAGAAGGAGGAGGAGGAGGAAGAGGAGGAGGAGGAGGAAGAGGAGGAGGAGGAAGAGGAGGAGGAGGAAGTGGAGGAGGAGGAGGAGGAGGAGAAGGAGGAGGAGGAAGAGGAGGAGGAGAAGAAGAAGAAGAAGAAGAAGAAGAAGAAGAAGAAGAAGAAGAAGAAGAAGAAGAAGAAGAAGAAGAAGAAAACAACCTTATAAGTAATATCATGAAGAGGCTAGAGCCTTATATAGAAGAAATCAAAAATAAAGTGGAAGAACAGACAAACAAAAAATGGGAAGAATGCTATAAAAAAACTAGAGGAAAGGACAATTAAAGCAGAAGAAAACAATAAGTCCCTGAAAGAAAATCATGAAAAAGCAAGGGAAACAGTCCAAAACCTGAAGGGGGGAATAGAAAAAATGAAGAAGACACTAGCAGAAGGAATGCTGGAAATAGAACATCTGAGTAAACGAACAGGAACTTCAGATGCAAGTATAACCAACAGAATGCAAGAGATGAAAGAGAGGATCTCTGGTGTTGAAGATACATTAGAAGAAATAGATTCATCAGTCAAAGAAAACACTAAAACCAACAAAGTCATGACCCAAAATGTACAAGAAATTTGGGACAGCATGAAAAGACCAAACCTATGAATAATAGGGATAGAGGAAGGAGAAGAATACCATCTCAAAGGCACAGAAAATATATTTAACAAAATCATAGAAGAAAACTTTCCCACCTTAAAGAACGAAATGCCTGTGAAGATACAAGAAGCCTATAGAACACCAAACAGACTAGACCTCCCAAAAAAGTCCCCTCACCACATAATTAAACAACTAAATGTACAGAATAAAGAAAGAATATTAAGGTCAGCAAAGGAAAAAAGCCAAGTGACTTATAAAGGCAAACCCATCAGAATAACACCCGATTTCTAAATGGAGACTTTGAAAGCCAGAAGGACCTGGACAGATATAATGCAAACACTAAGAGACCATGGATGCCAGCCTGGACTATTGATTTTTTGAGTAAATCTTGTATCCTGCCACATTGTTGAAGGTCTTTATCAGCTCTAGGAGTTCCCTGCTAGAATTTTGGGGGTCACCTACATATACTATCATATTATTGGCAAATAGCAAAAGTTTGACTTCTTTTCTATTTAATATCCCCTTGATCTCCTCTTGTTGTCATATTGCTCTAGATAGAATGTTGAGTACTATATTGAATAGATATGGAGAGAGTGAACAACATTGTCTTGTTCCTGATCACTTTCAGTTTCTCTCCATTTAGTTTGATGTAGTCTGCCAGCTTGCTGCATATAGCCTTTACTATGTTTAGGTATGTGCCTTGTATTCATGATCTCTCCAAGACCTTTATCATGAAGGAGTGTTGGATTTCATCAAAGGATTTTTTAGCATCTAATGAAATGATTATGTTTTTTTTTTCTTTCAGTTAGTTTATATGTTGTATTACATTGACAGATTTTCAAATGTTGAACCATACTTGGATCTCTGGGATGAAGCCTACTTGATCATGGCAGGTGATTTTTTGATGTGTTCTTGGATTCAGTTTGCCAACATTTTATTGAGTGTTTTTGCATCAATGTTCATGGTGGAGATTAGTCTGTAACTCTCTTTCTTTGTTGCTTCTCTATGTAGTTTGAGCATCGGAGTGACTATAGCCTCATAAAAAGAATTTGGCAATATTCCTTCTGTTTCTATTGCATGGAAGAATTTGAGAAGTATTGGTATTATCTCTTATTTGAAATTCTGGTAGAATTCTGTGCTGAAACCTTCTAACTATGGCCATTTTGGGTTGGGAGAATTTTAAAGACTTCTATTCCCCTAGGGGTTATAGGTTTATTTAAGTTATTTGTCTCATCTTGATTTAATTTTGATATGGGGTACCTATCCAGAAAATTATTCATTTCTTTTAAGATTTCCAATTCTGTGGAGTCCAAGTTTTTGAAGTAGAGCCTAATGATTCTCTGTATTTCCTCTGTGTCTATTATTATGTCCCCTTTTCATTTCTGATTTTATTAATTTTGATATATTCTTTCTGCCTTTTGTTATTTTTGCTAATGTTTTGTCTATCTTGAAGATTTTCTCAAAGAACCAACTCTTTGTTTCATTGATTCTTAGTATTGTTCTTTGTTTCAATTTTTTATTTTATCCCTGAGTTTGATTATTTCCTGCTTTCTACTCCTCCTGGTGAGTTTGCTTCTTTCTGTTGTACAGCTTTCAGGTGTGCTGTTAAGTCACTTCTGTGAGATTTCTTCAAATTTTTTAAGTAGGCACTTAGTGCTGTGAACTTTTCTCTTAGCACTGGTTTCATTGTGTCCCATAATTTACGGTATGTTGTAGATTCATTTTCATTGAATTTTAGGAAGTCATCAATTTCTTTATTTATTCCTTTACCCAGAGGTGGTTCAGCTGAGAGCTGTTCAGTTTCCATGAGTTTGTAGGCTTTCACATGTAGTTTGTGTTTGTTGAACTCTAACTTTAGCCCATGATCATTTGATAATATATAACAGGTTATTACAGGGGTTTTTTGATCTGTTAAGATTTGCTTTGTGACTGAATATGTGATCAAATTTAAAGAAGGTTTCATGAGGTGCTGAGAAGAAGGGTTTTGTGGGGGGGGGGGTAAAATGTTCTGTAGATATCTGTTAAATCCATATAAGTCATAACATTTGTTAGTTCCTCTGTTTCTCTCTGGCAAACCTGTCCATTGGTGAGAGTAGGGTATTGAAGTCTCCCACAATCAATGTGTGTGGTTTGATGTGTGATTTAACCTTTAATTATGTTTCTTTTGCAAATTTGGGTGTCCTTGTATTTGGGACATAGATGTTCAGAATTGAAACTTCATCTTGATGAGTTTTTCCTTTGATCAATATGTAATGTCCATCTTGATCTCTTTTGATTAATTTTAGTTTGAAGTCTAGTTTTTTTAGATATAAGGATAACTAAACCAGCTTGCTTCTTTGTTCCACTTGATTGTAAAAATCTTTTCCCAACCCTTTACTGTGAGGTAAAATTTGTCTTTGAAGTTGAGGTATATTTCTTGTATGCAGCAAAAGATCTGTCCTGTTTTTGTATCCATTTTGTGAGTCTGTGTCTTTTTATTGATGAATTGAGTCCATTGATATTAAGAGATGTTATTGACCAGTGATTGTTAATACCTGTTATTTTTCTGTTTTGGTAGTGGTGATGGTAGTGTGTATGTGTGCATGTGTGTGTGTTTTCCTTCTTTGGGTTTTGCTCTAGTGAGATTATCTATTGCCTGTGTTTTTATGAATATACCTGAGTTCTTTGGGTAGCGTTCTAAAACTTTCTGTAGTACTGGGTTTGTAGATAGGTATTGTTTAAATGTGGTTTTGTCATGAAATATTTTTTTCCTCCATTTATGTTGATTGAAAGTTTTGCTGTGTATAGTATTCTGGGCTGGCATCCATGGTCCCTTAGTGTCTTTAAAACATCTGTCCAGGACCTTCTGGCTTTAGAGTCTCCATTGAGAAATTTAGTGTGATTCTGTTAGGTCTGCCTTAATACTTTATGCGGCCTTTTTCCTTTGAAGCTCTTAAAGTTCTTTCATTATTCTGTATGTTTAGTGTTTTGATTATTATGTGGTGAGGGGACTTTTTCTTTTGACCAGGCCAATTTGGTGTTCTCCAAGCTTCTTGTTCTTTTATAGGCATGTCCTTTAGGTTGGGAAAATTTTCTTCTATGATTTTGTTGAATATGTTTTCTGTACCTTTGACCTGGGATTCTTCTTCTTCTAACTCTATTATGCTTAGGTTTTGTCTTTTCATGGTGCCCGAGATTTCCTGGATATTTTGTGATAGAAATTTACTGGATTTAACATTTTCTTTGATTGATGAATCTCTTTCTACTATCGTATTTTCAATGCCTGAAATTCTCTCTTCAATGTCTTGTATTCTGCTGGTTATGTTTGTAGTTCCTGTTCATTTACTCAGATTTTCCATTTCAAGCACTCCTTAGCTTTGTGTTTTCTTTATTGTTTCTATTTCAGTTTTCAAGTCTTGAACTGTTTCTTTACTTCTTTTGTTTTTATTCATGGCTTTCTTTAAGGTATTTATTTATTTATTACAATTTTTGTTTGTCTTTTTCTTGATTTCTTTAAGGAAACTTTTTGTTTCCTTTTTAAGAGCTTCTATCATCTTTATAAAGTAATTTTTAAGTTCATTTTCTTCTGTTTCATCTGCATGGCAATGTTCAGGTTTTGCTGCTTTTGATCATTGGGTTCTGGTGGTACCACACTGCTCTGTCATTTGTTGAATGTATTCTTACAGTAGCATTTACTCATCTTTTCTTCCATTGGTGTGACTTGTGCCTGTGCCTGTTCTTCCTGCTCTTGTGTTTTGAACCTGATCTTATGTAGTCCGCTGCTTTTCTAGCTGGTGTGGTTTGCACCTGTTCCTATGTGGTCTGCTGGGTTTGGGGGGGAGCACTGGCCATTGGGAGAGTGTTCTGGTGCTAGGGATTGGGCATCAGAGTGGGTGTTGGCAGAACAGTGTCCAGTGGGTGGCTGGGGAGGAGCCATAGCCTGGAGCAGGTATCTCACCTACCTGCAGGCCGGTGAGGATGGCAGCAGAGCAGTGAAATTCCACCGGAGGTGAGGGAAGGGTCCAGCTGCCTTGCCAATGCTGGGATGGGAGAAGTAGGAACACAAATGTGCCCTGGGGTTTAGTTAGGGTCTAATTTTTTATTAAGAGATTTTCTATTCATTTTCATACCAACCACAGATTCCCCTGTCCTCCCTCCTCCTCCCCCTTAGCCTTCCCCCCAACACACACCCCCATTCCTACCTTCTCCAGGGCAAGGTCTCCCATAGGGAGTCAGCAGAGCCTGATACATTCAGTTGAGGCAGGTCAAAGCCCCTCCTCCCTGCACCAAGGCTGTGCAAAGTGTCTCACCATATGTACTAGGCTCCAAAAAGCCAGGTCATGCACTAGGGAAAGGTCCCGATCCCACTTCTTGGGGGTGGGGGGGCCTAAAGAGTTCAAGCTAAACAACTGTCTCGTTTATCCAGAAGGCCTAGACTCCTTAGCTGCTGGTCCACAGTTCATGTGTTTCCACTAGTTTGGCTAGTTGTCTCTATACTTTTTCCAATCATGGTCTTGATATCTCTTGCTCATAGAACCCCTCCTCTTTCTCACCAATGGGACTCCTGGAGCTTCACCTGGGACCCAGCCATGGATCTCTGCATCTGCTTACATCAGTCACTAGATCTATGATGAAAGTTATGGTATTCAGCCATCTGATCACCAGAGTAGGCCAGCTCAGGCACCCTCTCTACTACTACCAGTAGTCTATGGTGGAGTCATCCTTGTGGATTGCTGAGAACCTCCCTAGCACCGTTTCTCCTTATCCCCTTGGTGTCTTCATTTATCATGATATCTCTTTCTTTGCTCTCCCACTCTGTTCCTGTTCCAGCTCAAACCTCCCACTCCCCTAAGCTTTCATCCCCCATCTCTTGCCCTCCATTACCCCACCTACTCTGAGTTAGCTCATGTAGATCTCACCCATTTCTCCATTTCTAGGTGATCCATGTGTCCTTCCTAGGGTCCTCCTTACTAGCTAGGTTCCCTGTAGCTATAGGTTGCAGTCTAGTTATTCTTTGTTTTATATCTAGTATCCTCTTAAGAGTGAGTACATACCATATTTGTCCTTCTGAGTCTGGGTTACCTCACTCATCTACTTCCATCCATTTGCCTACAAATTCCATGATGTTATTGTTTTTCTCTGCTGAGTAGTATTCCATTGTGTATATTTACCACATTTTCTTTATCCATTCTTCAGTTAAGGGGCATCTAGGTTGTTTCCAGGTTCTGGCTATTACAAACAATGCTGATATGAACATAGCTGTGTCTTTGTGGTATGATTGAGTATTCCTTGGGTATATGCCCAAAAGTGGTAAAGCTGGGTCTTGATGAAGATTGATTTCCAATTTTCTGAGAAACTGCCATACTGATTTTCAAAGCACCTGTACAAGTTTACATCCCCACCAACAGTGGAGGAGTGTTCCCCTTGCTCCACATTCTCTCCAACATAAGCTGCCTTCAGTGTTATTTTTTTATCTTAGCCACTCTGACATGTGTAAGATGGTATCTCAGAGTCATTTGGATTTGCATTTCCCTGATGACAAAGGACGTTGAACAATCCCTTAAATGTTTTTTGGCCATTTGAGATTCTTCTGTTGAAAATTCTCTGTTTAGCTCTGAAGCTCATTTTTTAATTGGACAGTTAGGTATTTTGATGTCTAGTTTCTTGAGTTCTCTATATATTCTGAAGATTAGCCCTCTATCACATGTGGAGTTGGTGAAAAGCTTTTGCCATTCTGTATGCTGTCATTTTGTCTTGTTGACTATGTCCTTTGCCCTACAGAAGCTTCTCATTTTAAAGAGGTACCCTTCATTAATTGTTTCTCTCAGTGTCTGTGCTACTGGTGTTATATTTAGGAAGTGATCTCTGTTGGCAATGTGTTCAAGACTAATTCCTACTTTCTCTTTTATCAGGTTCAGAGTAACTGGACTTATGTTGAGGTCCTTGATCCACTTGGACTTAAGTTTTGTGCATGGTGACAGATCAGGATCTATTTGCATTCTTCTACATGTTGACATCTAGTTATCCCAGCACCATTTGTTGAAGATACTTTCTTTTGAAACAGGAAACTTAAAAGGTTTTATTAATGAAACCAAACCCAAGGCCAGTTATTGGGGTGATTGCTGGAAGATCAGAGAAGCAGAACAAGCCACAGCTATCTCACCTTGCTAGTTCCTCAGGTGATCCTGTTTCCTCAAGCTGGAAGCTTCTGAGACCTCCTCCACATGAATCTCAGCTGAACTGTGTTGCTCCAAAGCTTAAACTAACTACATGCTTTTTTCTCTTTAGTTCCTGGTCCTCACGCCTTATATACCTTTTTCTTTCTGCCCCCACTCCCTGGGATTAAAGGCGTGGGTCACCATGCTTAGCTGTTTCTAAAGTGTCCTTGAACTCAGAGTTCCAGCTAGCTCTGCCTCCCAAGTGCTGGGATTAAAGGCATGTACCACCACCGCCCAACTTCTGCTATGGCTTACTCTTCCCATTTTCTAGCCACCATTTCTGGCTCTGTTCTAGTGGCTGTCTGTTCTCTGACCCCAGATATGTTTATTTCCGGGAACACACAATATTTCAGGGAACACAATACCCACCACATTCTTTTTTTTCATTGCACTTTTGGCTGCTTTTGCAAAAATTAGGTGTTCATACATGTGCAGGTTATTGTCAGGGTCTTTAATTCAATTCCATTGGTCCACATGTCAGTTTTTATGCTAGTAACAAGCTGTTTTTATTACCGTAGCTCTATAGTAGAGCTTGAAGCCAGGGATCATGATGCCTCCAGAGGTTGCTTTATTATACGGGATTCTTTTGGCTATCCTGGGTTTTTGTTTTTTTCTATGGAGTATTGAGTATTTTTCTTTCCAGATCTGTGAAAAAATTGTTTTGGGATTTGATGGGGATTGCATTGAATCTGTAGATTGATTGGGTAAGACTGCCATTTTTACTATGTTAATCCTACCTTTCCATGAGCATGGGAGATCTTTCCACTTTGTGATACCTTCTTCAATTTCATTCTTCAGAGACTTAAAGTTCTTGTCATACAGGTCCTTCACTTGCTTAGTTAAAGTTCCCCCAAGGTATTTTATATTATTTGTGGCTATTGTAAAAGGTGATGTTTCTATGATTTCTTTCTCAGCCTGTTTATCATTTGTATGTAGGAGGGCTCCTGATTTTTTTAGTTAATCTTATATCCTTCCACCTTACTGAAGGTGTTTATCAGCTGTAGGAGTACCCAGGTAGAATTTTTGGGGTCACTTATGTGGACTATCATATTATGTGCAAATAGCAAAACTTTAACTTCTTCCTTCCCAATTTGGATCTCCTTGATCTCCTTTTGTTGTCTTATTACCCTAGCTAGAACTTCAAGTACGATATTGAATAAATATGAGGAGAGCAGACAGCTTTGTCTTGTTCCTGACTTTAGTGGAATCACTTTGAGTTTCTGTTCATTTAATTTGATGTTGGCTGCTGGCTTGCTGTAAATTGCCTTTATTATGTTTAGGTATGTTCTCTGTATTCCTGATCTCTCCAAGACCTTTATCATGAAGGGGTGTTAGATTTTGTCAAAGGCCTTTTCAGCATCTAATGAAATGAGCATGTGATTTTTTTCTTTCAGTTTGTTTATATGGTATATTATATTGACAGACTTTTCTATGTTGAATCAACCTTGCATCTCTGGGATGAAACCTACTTGGTCATGGTGGATAATTTTTTGATATGTTCTTGGAGTCTGTTTGCCAATATTTTATTAAGTATTTTTGTACCAACGTTTATGAAGGAAATTGGTCTGTAATTCTCTTCATTGCATCTTTGTGTGGCTTGAGAATCACAGTAACTGTAGCCATATAAAAGGAGTTTGGTAATGTTCCTTCTGTTTCTATTGTGTGAACAATTAGAAGAGTATTTGGTATTAACTCTTCTTTGAAGATCTGGTAGAATTCTGCATTGAAATCATCTGGTCCTGGGCTTTTCTTGGTTGGGAGATTTTTAATGGCTGATTCTATTTCCTTAGGGGTTATTGGACTATTTAAATAGTTTATCTGGTCTTGATTTAACTTAGTTATGTGGTACCTATCCAGAAAATTATCCATTTCTTTTAGATTTTCCAATTTTGTTGAGTACAGGTTTTTGAAGTATGACCCGATGATTATCTGGATTTCCTCATTGTCTGTTGTTATGTCTCCCTTTTCATTTCTGCTTTTGTTAATTTGGATGTGCTCTCTGTCTCTGCCTTTTGGTTAGTCTGGATAAGGGATTGTCTGTCTTGTTGATTTTCTCAAAGAACCAACTCTTTGTTTCATTGATTCTTTGTATTGTTCTCTTTGTTTCTATTTTAGTGATTTCAGCTCTCAATTTGATTATTTCCTGGCATCTGTTCCTCCTGGAAGACTTTGCTTCTTGTTCTAGAGCTTTCAGGTATGCTGTTAAGTCACTAGAATGAGATTTTTCCAACTTCTTTATGAGGGCATTTAGTGCTATAAATTTTCTTCTTAGCACTGCTTTTACAGCATCCCATAAGTTTGGGCATGTAGTACATTCATTTTCATTGAACTCTTTAATTGAAGTCTTTAATTTCTTTATTTCTTCCTTGATCCATTGGTGATTCAGTTGAGCATTGTTCAGTTTCCATGAGATTATAGGCTTTCTGTAATTTTTGTTGTTGTTGAAATCTAACTTTAAACCATGGTGGTCCAATAGAATACAGGAAGTTCTTCCAATTTTTTGTATCTGTTGAAATTTGCTTTCTGACAGAGTAAGTGGTTGATTTTAGAGAAGGTTCCATGAGGTGGTGAGAAGGCATATTCCTTTTTGTTAGGAGGGAGTGTTCTGTAGATATTGATTAAGTCCATTTGAGTCATAACATCAGTTAAGTCCCTTATTTTTCTGTTAAGTTTCCATCTGGCAGATCTGTCCATTGGTGAGAGTGGGGTGTTGAAGTCTCCAACTATTAATGTGTGGGGTTTGATGTGTGATTTTAGCTTTAGTAATGTTTCTTTTACATATGTGGGTGCCCTTGTATTGGGGGCATAAATGTTCAGAATTGAAACTTCATCTTGGTGGATCTTTCCTATGATGAGTATGTAATGTCCTTCTTGATCTCTTTTGATTGATTCTAGTTTGAAGTCTATTTTGTTAGATATTAGGATAGCTACACCACTTGCTTCTTAAGACCATTTGATTGGAAAGACTTTTCCCAGCCTTTTATTGTGAGGTAGTGTCTATCTTTGAAGTTGAGGTTGTGTTTCTTGTATGCAGCAGGAAGATGGGTCCTACTTTTGTATGTATTCTATTAGCCTGTGTCTTTTTATAGGTAAATTAAGTCCGTTGATATTAAGGGATATTAATGACCAGTGATTGTTAATTCCTGTTATCTTTTGGTGGTAGTGTGTGTGTACTTCTCTTTGGGGTTTACTGCTGTGGTGTTATCTATTGCCTGTGTTTTTGTGGGTGTATCTGACTTCCTTAGGTTGGAATTTTCCTTCTAGTGTTTTCTCTAGGGCTGGATTTGTGGATAGGTATTGTTTAAATCTGGTTTTGTCTTAGAATATCTTGTTCACTCCATTTATGGTAAGTGAAAGTTTTGCTGGGTATATTAATCTAGGCTGGCATCCATGGTCTATTAGTGTCTGCGTTATATTTGTCCAGGTCCTTCTGTCTTTCAAAGTCTCTATTGAGAAATCAGGTGTTATTCTGATGGATTTGCCTTTATAAGTCACTTGGCCTTTTACCTTTGCTGCTCTGAATATTCTGTACATTTAGTTGTTTAATTATTAAGTGACTAGGGGACTTTTGGTGGGGGTCTTGTCTGTTTGGTGTTCTTGTATCTTCATAGGTATTTCCTTCTTTAAGTTGAAAAAGTTTTCTTCTATTATTATGTTAAATATATTTGCTGTGCCTTTGAGTTGGTATCCTTCTCCTTATTCTATCCCTATTATCCCTAGGTTTGGCCTTTTCATGGTGTCCCAGATTTTCTGGACATTTTGTGTTATGACATTTTTTTACTTTGGTGTTTTCTTTAACTGATGAATTGATTTCCTCTATTGTATTCTCTACATAAGAGATTCTATCTTCTATCTCTTATATTCTCTTGATTATGCTTGCATCTGTATTTCCTGTTCATTTACTCAGATTTTCTATTTCCAGCATTCCCTCTGTTTGTATCTTCTTTGTTTCTATTTCACTTTTCAAGTCTTAAACTGTCTCCCTCACATGTTTCATTGCTTTTTCATGGTTTTCTTGGCTTTCTTTAAGGGCTTTGTTGATTTCTTCCTGTTTTTGTTTGTCTTTTCTTCAATTTCTTTAATGGAATTTTTCATTTGCTCTTTAAAGGCCTCTAGTATCTTCATGAAATTATTTTAAGGTCGTTTTCTTCTGCTTCTTCTACATTGTGATGTTTAGGTTTTGCTGTTGTAGAAGGACTACATTCTGGTGATGCTATATTGCTTTTTATGCATTTGTATGTATTTTTCACTGGCATTACTCCAATAGGTGCAAGAGGTGCCTGTGTCTGAGCAAGGTGTTATTTGTCCAATATGTGCTTGCTGTGTCTGTGTCTCAAGGAGCCCCACTGGGTCCAATCTTAGGTCTTGGTCTAATTGGAGCTGGGAGAGTCTGTATCTCCAGGAGCTGCTCTTGATCTAATCTAAGCTATCAGATTCTGTGACTCATGGAGTTGCTTTTGGTCTTATCAGGGCTCTTGGTCCAGTCAGAACTGACAGATTCTGTGTCTCAGGTAGCTTCTCTTGGTCCAATGAGAGCTGGTGGATTGGTTTCCATGACTCAGAAAGTTACTGGGGTCACAGGCAGATGGGTATTAGGTTAGAACATGGAGTTTGTAGATTACAGTGTCTGATGGTGGGGTTGGTGGGGAAGGGGCCTTTCCACCGGAGTTTTCCTAGTGGCCAGCAACTGGCGCATAGTTGGGTGGGGGTTCCTGGGGACTGGCTGGGTCCCAGTTCCTGGGTCCTAGAAGCAGACTCTCTGGGTGGGAGAAGAGTCATTCTTGTTTTGTTTTTCAGAGGACAGTTACTCTGTCTAATAGTCCTGGCTGACCTAGAACCAGATTTGTAGACCAGGCTGGCCTTGAAATCACTGAGATCTGCCAGTCTTGCCTCCTGAGTGCTGGAATTAAAGGCATGTGCTACCAACACCCAGCGTTTAGGAAGCATTTTACTGAACATGCTAAATGCCATAGTAACAGGTCTCCAGAGTTTGAGAACCAAATATCTATTAAGAGTATCTAGTTCGTAATTCATGTGCTTCCATTCATTTGGCTATTTGTCCCTGTGCTTTTGCAATCTTGGATTCAATAATTCACGCTCTTGCAGACCCTCCTCTTTCTCGACAGTTGGAAAACCTGGAGCTCTACCTGGTTCCTGGCTAAGGATCTCTGCATCCACTTCCATCATTTATTGGATGACAGTTCCAAGACGATTGTTAGGGTGTTTAGTCATCTGATCACCAGACTAGGTCACATAAGGGAGCCCCCAGCTGGATCAGGCCCTCTGGATAAGTGAGACAATTGAATAGCTTGATCTGTTTGGGAGGCACCCAGTCTGTGGTACCAGTGTCTGTCCTTAGTGCATGAGCTGGCTGTTTGAAACCTTGGGCTTACACAGGGACACTTTACTCAGTCTGGAAGGAGGTGACAGGACCTGCCTGTACTGAATCCACCAGGTATAAATGAATCCCCAGGGGTGCCTTGATCCTGGAGGACATGGGAATGGAGGGGAGGGACTAGGGGGAAGGTGGGGGTGGGGGCGAGAGGAGGGAGGACAGGGGAACCCATGGCTGATGTATGAAATTTAAAACACATAATAATAAAGAAAAAAAGATAATAAAAGAGAGTATCTAGTTTAAGGCGAAACTTTGAAAACACACATACACATATATATGAGCTTAAATAAAGATTATTTGGGTAATTAATCATGACTATCATGATTAATTATATGGAATAGTTATATGAACACATTAAGTAATAATATTTATGAAGTAAGTGATAAATAACTTGTATGTTTTAATTATCTTTGTTTGTAATAAGTTAATGTAGCTTTTATAAGATTCAGAGTTGACCTTCATTACTCCCACTCTCATCCAGGTTGTTCATGTAGATCTCATCCATTTCTCTGTCATTGGGTGATCCTTGGGTCTTTCCTAGGGTCCCGTTTTTGTTGTAGCAGTCTAGTCATCTTTGTTTTACATCTAGTATCCTCCTATGAGTGAGTACATACCATGTTTGTCCTTCTGAATCTGGATTACCTCACTCAGGATGATTTTTTTCTAAATCCATCCATTTGCCTGCAAACCTCATGATGTCATTGTTTTTCTCTGCTGAGTAGTACTCCATTGTGTATATGTACCATATTTTCTTTATCCATTTTTCAGTTGAAGGGCATCTAGGTTGTTTCCAGGTTCAGGCTATTACAAACAATGCTGATATGAACATAGCTTAGCAAATGCCCTTGTGGTATGATTGAGCATTCCTTGGGTATATGCCCAAGAGTGCTACAGCTGGGTCTTGGGGGAGATGGATTCACAATTTTCTAAGGAAGCGCCATATTGATTTCCAAAGTGGCTGTACAAACTTGCATTCCCACCAGCAGTGGAGGAGAGTTCCCCTTGCTCCACATCCTCTCCAGCATAAGCTGTCTTCTGTGTTTTGATCTTAGCCATTCTGACAGGTGTAAGGTGGTATCTCAGAGTCGTTTTGATTTGCGTTTCCTGGATAATTAGGGATGTTGAGCAATTTTTTAAATGTCTTTCAGCCATTTGAACTTACTCTGTGGAGAATTCTCTGTTTAGTTCTATAGCCCATTTCTTAATTGGACTGTTGGGCATTTTGATGTCTAATTTCAAGAGTTCTTTATATATTCTGGATATCAGCCCTCTGTCAGATGTGGGGTTGGTGAAGACCTTTTCCCATTCTGTAGGCTGTCACTTTGTCTTGTTGACTGTGTTCTTTGCTCTACAAAAGCTTCTCAGTTTCAACAGGTCCCATTGATTGATTGTTTCTCTCAGTGTCTGTGCTACTGGTGTTATATTTAGAAACTGATCTCTGGTGCCAATGCGTTCAAGAGTACTTCCTACTTTCTCTACTATCAGGTTCAGAGTAGCTGGATTTATGTTGAGGTCTTTGATCCACTTGGATTTAAGTTTTGTGCACGGTGACAGATATGGATCTATTTGCAGCCTTCTACACATTGACATCCAGTTATACCAGCACCATTTGTTGAAGATGCCTTCTTTATTCCATTGTACATTCTTGGCTTCTTTGTCAAAAATTATATGTTTATAGGTGTGGGGGTTAATGTCAGGGTCTTCAATTCGATTCCAATGGTCCACATGTTGGTTTTTATGCCAGTACCAAGCTGTTTCTATTACAGTAGCTCTATAGTAGAGCTTGAGGTCGGGGATTGTGATGCCTCCAGAGGTTGTTTTGTTGTACAGGACCCTTTTGACTATCCTGGGTTTTTTGTTTTTCCATATGAAGTTGAGTATTATTCTTTCCAGATCTGTGAAGAATTGTATTGGTAATTTGATGGGAATTGCATTGAATCTGTAAATTGTTTTTGGTAAGATCGCCATTTTTACTATGTTAATCCTGCCTATCCATGAGCATGGGAGATCTTTCCATTTTCTGACATCTTCTTCAATTTCTTTTTTCAGGGACTTAAAGTTCTTGTCATATAGGTCCTTCACATGCTCAGTTAGCATAACCCCAAGGTATTTTATATCATTTGTGGCTATTGTAAAGGGTGATGTATCTCTGATTTCCTTCTCAGCCTGTTTGTCTACTGTATATAGAAGGGCTACTGATTTTTTTATTTGGTCTTATATCCTGCAATGTTGCTGAAGGTTTTTATTAGCTGTATCAATTCCTTGGTTGAATTTTTGGGCTCACTCATGTATACTAACATGTCATCTGCAAATAGGGAGAGCTTGGAAAAGAAAGCTTAGGGGAGCAGGAGATCCCGGCTGGATCAAGAACAGAAAGGGAGAATGAGGAATTACAGACCATGATAAATGAAGACCACATGAGAACAGGAATAGGCAGAGTGCTCGAGAGGTCCCCAGAAATCCACAATGATACATCCTCTGTAGACTGCAGGCAATGGTCGAGAGAAAGCCTGATCTGACCTAGTCTGGAGATCAGATGGCCAAACACCCTAACAATTGTCTTGGAACTCTCATCCAATAAATGATGGAAGTGGATGCAGAGATCCTCAGCCAGGCCCCAGGTGGAACTCCAGGTGTCCAACTGTCGAGAAAGAGGAGGGTCTGCAAGAGTGTGAATTGTTGAATCCAAGATTGCAAAAAGCACAGGGACAAATAGCCAAATGAATGGAAGCACATGAATTATGAACCAAAGGCTGTGGAGCCCCCAGCTGGATCAGGCCCTCTGGAAAAGTGCGACAATTGAATAGCTTGATCTGTTTGGGAGGCACCCAGTCTGTGGGACCAGGATCTGTCCTTAGTGCATGAGCTGGCTGTTTGAAACCTTGAGCTTAAACAGGGACACTTTGCTCAGTCTGGAAGGAGGTGACAGGACCTGCCTGTACTGAATCCACCAGGTTTAAATGAATCCCCAGGGGTGCCTTGATCCTGGAGGACATGGGAATGGAGGGGAGGGACTGGGGGGAAGGTGGGGCTGGGGGCAGGAGGGGGGAGGACAAGGGAACCATGGCTGATGTGTAAAATTTAAAACACATAATAATAAAGAAAAAATATTTAAAAAATTCAGAGTTGAAACTTTATCCCTGTTATACTTGAGTCTTAAAATTAGAGTTCAAGATTTAACTGGAGATCTTTTAAACATGAAAATAAACCATAAACCATAGATGTAGTGAAATTTTGTCATTACAGACTACACAGAACATCACCAAGCTTTTTTTGTATGACTTAGTTTAAGTTGTACGCTGTGTCAGGACACAAAAGGGTTAAGGTGGGGAAGCAGCAGAAGCAAAGGCCTTGGTGGACAGAGGTGCTATCATATGGCCATAAATTGTACTGTAGCTTGCTTGGTTATCAATGGTGATGAATTTGGCATTAGAAAGGGAGAGGGGAGGAGGATGTAGCTGCAATGGTGTAAAAAGAGACAGAGCTGTTGTAGAAGCCAGTGCAGCAGAATGGCCTGGGCCTGATGGTGGATGGGCAGGGAATCTGGTTTCAAGATGGATGGAGTTGGGAAGAAAGGAGGGGGCTTTTTGGAGAGATAGCAGCAAGGAGGGATGGAGGGAGGGAAGGGTTATTGGAGAAGAAAAGCTGCAACAAGTGGTGGAAGAGGGAGGGGAATCAGGTTGGGGAGGTGTCAGTCCCAGTAGCCCAGACAGAGACCTAGGGAAAGTAGTCCCTGTGGCCCAGGCCAGAGCCTAAGGAAGGCAGCTCCTCCTGGAGGGGGGAGTGACCAGTTTTTAAGGTGTGTTGGAGAAGCTGAATTGAAGCATTGATTCCCCCTGTGGAGCAATACTGCACTGGGCTGTTTAGTGTGGGCAGGACTGACATAGGAGTGAGTCTGAGGACTGAAAATAAGAGGAGGACTTTTGGGGAGTGGGTTGTAATGAGTGGAGATAGTGGGGGGTAAGGGCAGGTGGAAGCCAAGGACACAGAGGCTGTTCTTTCTGGCCTTGGTTGTTGGTTAAGATAGTGGCACTTGTGACTGGCCACCATGTGTGTCAGCCATGCCGGTGGAGGAGAATGCTCAATGGAAGAATCACGAGCCATGGTTACCTTTCTAGAGCTTTATTGGGAGAGAAAGGGAGAGAGAGAGAGAGAGAGAGAGAGAGAGAGAGAGAGAGAGAGAAACAGAGAAAAAGAGAGACAGTGCAGAAAAGGTAAAGAGGTACACAGAGAGCCCACCCACTTTTTAGGCTGGGCCGCTGTCACAGGCTGATGATGTAATTAAGGATAGAATCCTTACATTGGTGAAATCCAGGTAGCAGATAGAAGATTGTTGGAAAGGCAACTGATGATGAGAAGGAGGAGGATGGGGGATTCATCAGCTGGATGGAAGGACAGAGTTTCAGTTTCTGGAGCAGAAGAATCAAGGGAAGGAGCTGAGGACTTGAGAGCAAGGAAGACAAGGGATGGTAAGCAGGAGGCATAGAGGGAGGTCTTAGAGCAGAGAAAGGAAAAAGCAGACACAGAGGATCTTGTAAGGATTCTGTCCTTAATTACATCATCAGCCTGGGATGGTGGCCCAGCCTAAAGAGCGGGTGGGCCCTCAGTGTGCCTCCCTTTTCTCTTTCTGCTCTCCTCTTCCCTCTGCATGGTCTCTCTGGTTCTCTCTCTCTCTCTCTCTCTCTCTCTCTCTCTCTCTCTCTTTCTCTCTCTCTCTCCCTCTCTCTCTCAATAAAGCTCTAGAAAGATAACCATGGCTCATGACTTTCATCCAGCACGCTCCTCCATCAGCATGGCTGCCACAGGCAGTGGCCAACCACAAGCAGCGCCAATTCAACACAACAGATCTCTTTTGCTCACAAAAGTTGTAAAGATCCTGAATAATGTTAGGCTCCAGAGAGCCATTAGGCAGTCATGTAGATTGATTATCTAATGAATATAGAGGCCAATCCTGGGTATTAGGAGATTTGAAGTATGAGAATTTTAGGCATTTGAGATTCTGGAGGAAACATCCCAAAGGCAAGTCAGTTGGAATGTAGAGGGGTGGAACCCATCACTCTTGGTGGTTGGAGGGTTAAAGTCAAAAGACCACACCTCCCTGTGTATCCTGGGAGGCCAAGGAGATTGCTGGGAGGAAGCTGGTGTCACCAAGAGAGGGAAGCCAGTGGAGCCAAGGATGAATCTGGAACCTGTCGACAAGATTTTTCTTAGGGAAAGGGGCACCAGATTCTGAGAGTGAAAAGGGGAAGCCTTCTTACAAAGCCAGACTGAACAGAATGTGACTACCTAGTACCCAATCCATGGGAGTCCACCATACCCAAAGAAGGTCATGGCAGGATGCAGTTTCCCCTATCCCACAGGACAGGGTGAGGACACCTGACACTCTAAGGCTGTTTACCTGCTGCAAGCTGCAGTAAAATGTAACAGAATCCAGCTACTATCACAGAAGCTACTACTTGGAAAGGTCAAGGACTTTTCTGAAGGTCAAGCCATCACTTAAGAAGTCTTGGTGATATTTTAGCTTTTGTATAAAGATTAGCTGATTCCCACAATGATTTTCTTGTATGCTATGTATGCTTCCAAGAACTCCTAACAGTGCATTTTATCTGAAATACCTATCAAGCATCCTAGACCATTAAGGCAAACACTCTCCTGACTTAAGGTAAATACCCTTCCAGAGACACTACCTGGGGGACAGCTAGCTGCATAGCTTTAGTTCTTGTGCAAATGAAGTTCAGACCCTCCTTTCTCTCACAACCTGTAGGGCCCTGGCCTCCCAATTTGGGTAACTGCAGCCTTGCTTGCCAACCTTGACCTTGATGTCCTCCCTATGCTGATTCCCTGCCAGTCTTCACCCTCCTAAATGCTTAAGGGAAGCTCCTTGTTTGTGTGTCCTGCATTTGGGTGTTAACAGCTTAGATGCAAGAAACATCAGTAGCAAACTTCTGCCCTCCAGGGGTTCTCCCATTGTGCTGTGAGTCTGTATTTAAGGTTTCCTCCCTCTTTCAATAAATGGCATCGGCATTCTGATGACACTAATGACCCACTCTCTTGTCTCTGTTTTTTGATCCAAGTCCCTCACTCACTCAGACATGGTGAACAGATGATGGGAGGGTGAGCAATATCCCAACAACAGCCCAAATGGCATTCCAGAGCAATTGACTAGGAACAAATGGGCTTTTTTGACTACCAGGTCCAATGTAGCTATGAGGCAGACTTCCTAGCTCTGAGCGGAGTTACCCCGCCCTGCCAGTATATGGTGGCATAATAAAATAGAGACAGTTTTATTTTAGTGACTTATAGACTTGTTTGCCTAGCCACCTGTAAGATTGTAGTTTGAGCACATTTATGACAGACTCAACATTTCACCTAACCACTTACAAGAATATATTTTGAGCACATAAATTCCTTTTCTGACTCGTTCCAGGCCTTATCTGACCCCACCTCCTCTATTCACTCCCTTTGGGGTTGCAAATGAAGGTGACTATCACTGCTCTTCATAGGGACCTTGGAAGCCTTTGCTTGGTATTATAAGAGTCATGCTTTGGGTAGAGCTGAGACAAGTTCCTGAGGAGAGAGGTGAAGGAACCAAGATAGAGAAAAATGAGGATGAAGATGAGGATGGAGATGGAAGAGAGAGTTATGAGAGGACAGGAGAAGGGACAGAGGGGAGCTAAGTATAAGAACAGAAAAGAAGCTGTGTAGAGAGAGAACTGACTCAGAAAAACAACGCATATGAACTAAAGAGTTTCATGTACATAGATTCGTTTAATATCATCAAAGGTTAGATTATCAGCTAGTCATGGACTCTTCCCACACCCTGGGAGAGGGCCATCAAGGCACTGGACCCCATAGTCCCTGATATCTACCCAATAACCTGGGGACTATTTAGGACACCCAGAAAGGGGGACTTACCAATCATCTGCTGTTGAAAAAGTAGTCAGGCCACAGAAAATCTGACACTTAGAAAAATGAGTTGGTGCTGAGGTCCAGTTTTAGTAGGGTTCAGGTCCCAAAGAGGAGGTATGAAGTCCAGAGGGGAAGAAAGGGATGGATGTACGTCGGATGGTTCAGCAGAGCTCTCTTCCAACCAGAGAGGCTCTTAATTTATATAGCATATTGACTGTAAGAGTTTTGTCCTTAATTATGTCATAATCCTGGGACACGGGCCAGCCTATAAAGCCGGCGGGCCCTCTCTGTGTCTCCTCCCATTTCCTCCTCTTCTCCCTTCTCTCTTCCCTCCGCAGGATCTCTCTGTCTCTCTGTCTCTCCCTCTCTCTCGGTCTCTCTCTCCCCCCCTCTCTCTCCTCCCCCTCTCTCTCTGTCTCTCCCTATCTCTTGGTCTCTCCCCCTCTCTGTCTGTCTCTCTGTTTCTCTGTCTCTCTCTTTCTCTTTCTGTCTCTCCCTCTCTCTCCCAATAAAGCTCTAGAAAGGTAACCATGGCTCATAATCAGCAGCACTACTCTGCTGTGGCCAGCCACCAGCAGCGTCAATTTAACCAACATTTGGAATTTAACCAACATTTGGTGCTGTTCATACTCGACACACCAACCAAGGACCTGCTGACTTCTGCTGCTTGCCACCTCCTCCCCTGTCCAGCAAGACTGCGAGACCGCGAGTGCACACGTGTCCCTTACCTCAGCTGGACCCCTATACACAGCTACCACTACTGATACCGCCACGATTTTTCACAGTGAGTCTGCCATTCTCACGGCTGTAGTCTGAGCTATATTCTTTGTGATGGACACCCCGGGGGTTGTCCTTGGGCTGTGCTGGCAACGGCTGGCACATTTTTGCTTCTGACAAGGAGAAAAAAATGTCATCTGGGGTCTACCGGGTGGACCAACGGCAGCACAGTCACAGCTCTCCCATCCCTTGGTGAAGAGGAGGGGGACTTGAGCTGATCTTATATCTTACTTCATTCTTGGGATGCCTGAGTTGAAGTCTGATCCCGGTTTGTTTTTTTAATTTTTTATTTTTCATTTTTTTATTTTTCTCTTGGCTACAGCCATGGGACAAAGGAGCAGATACCACCCACTTACATTGGCGGATGGGGCAGGTACCGATAAATCTGGCCACTTAGCAGCATCACGGGAACTTCTGCCAGCAAATGGTCAAAAGCCATGGGATAAAGGGGCAGATACCACCCACTTACATTGGCGGATGGGTCGGGTACTGGTAAATCTGGCCACATAACAGCTTTGTGGTACTGGTAAACCTGACTGCATAACAGTGTCATGGGAACTTCTGCCAGCAAATGGGAAAATAAGAGTTACTTTATCCCCAAGCTTTCTGCTAAAGCTCTAAACCTTTCCTACCCCACTTCTGCATCAGCCACATGCAACCTCTTCTGTCTGACTTCTATGCCGACAGTGGGTGGGCTCAAATGCATGGGCTTGGGTGGCTTCTAAGACTCTCACCCTAACTCACTTTAACTCCACCCACTCATTCTCAAACTGCGTTGAGAGACACAGACTGGTCTGAAAATGGCTGAGACCTAAACAAATAAGTTTACAGTAGTCAGGATGGCTCCTAAGCCAAAAATCAGCTTATAACCTCAGACAAGTATTCCAAAAGGATCTGTTTACAGCCAACATGCATGGGTACATCAAGCTAAGATCTCCAGCAAACCTAGGCTTGGCGACAGATATGGCAGGGAACCCAGAATGCAGCAGGGAAGCAATCCATTTCTTTCCTTTTGGACACCAGAGCCACTGACTCAGTCCTGGGAGTTTTAGGATGTCATTTCTCCATTCTATTGTTGGGTACAGAGGACAGCCTTACTTACCTCGCCAGATTTAATTGCACTTTCAGAGTTACTTAATGAAAAAGATTTCCAACTAAGATAAGAGCTCATTGTCTCACTTCAAAGTTACTGCCTGTGTTTTTCATGTGCATACAGACAGGGCCATGATCTTTGTCTTGTTCCTAATTCAAAAAATAAATAAATTCCTATGTACCACAAGCTTTTCTCTTCCCAGTTCCCTGTTCTAACTCACTATTCAGCCAATGATACAGGACCACCACAGAACCGGAATCCAAAGATCATCAAGTAAGAAACTGTTACAGCTAAAAAGTATTTACACCCCCAGACCCAAAAGTGTCTGGGCGCTACAAAAAGACTTTAATGTAAACATCTATTACTGTGAGATGCTTTTAACAATTGATCACCTGTCTCCTGGATGCCGAACTAGTAAAGGAAACAGGTACTATAAAATAATCTGTCTCTGATAAAGCTTAACATGTTTCAAAATCCATCTGGGCAGGCCTGATCTACCAACATAAAATAATAATGATTGTTTTCTCTCCAAGCTTTTTTCTATGTCAGACAAGGTTCCCAGCCACAGCCAAGAGGGATACATGCCTCCAGAATGAATGGATGACAAACAGCATCCCACAATGCCTGTCTACCTCGGAAGACTCCTCTTCTCCATTCTCCCAAGAGCCAACCGACGCCAAAAAAATCAGCTGGAAGCAGTTTTTGAAAGGAACGACACCCCTATTCCCATCTACCTGCTTTTTTTTTATAAGTGAAAGTCTGAGATGTAAGAGTTTTGTCCTTCATTACGTCATAATCCTGGGACACGGGCCAGCCTCTGTGTCTGTTCCCCTTTCCTCCTCTTCCCCCTTCTCTCTTCCCTCTGTGCGGTCTCTCTCTCTCTCTCTCTCTCTCTCTCTCTCTCTCTCTCTCTCTCTGTCTCTCTCTGTCTCTCTCTGTCTGTCTCTCTCTGTCTGTCTCTCTCTGTCTCTCTCTCTGTCTCTCTCTCTCTGTCTCTCTGTCTGTCTGTCTGTCTGTCTCTCTCTCTCTCTCTCTCTCTCTGTCTCTCTCTCTCCCAATAAAGCTCTAGAAAGGTAACCATGGCTCATGATTCTTCTGCCAGCAGCACTTCTCCGGCTGGCCGCCATGGGCGGTGGCCAACCACCAGCAGCACCGCTTTAACTAACCTTAACCATTTAACCAACATTGACTACAACATGCAATAAAGTCATTTGGCAGCCATCAGAGCCCTGGATCCCTTTTCCACTTCCTTGTTAAATGTTCAGGGTGAAAAAGTAAAGTACACAACAGTGTTTTCTAAAACAATGTCTTTGGACAGCATCTGTCAAATCAGTAAATTATAGATTTCTCAGGGTATGCAAAGCATAGACTTTCTATGTTTACAATCTCTGTGTGCTGCTCATGCAATTACAATATGTTAAAACATCTGAAATTATTTTTACCTTAACCAAGTTACGTGTAGAATCATTTGATGTTTTCTCAAATGCAAGCTTTACAAAATATCTCACAATAAGCATTTAACTAGCAGATTATAGCATTTTTCTGTTCCTTAGCTTTATAGTAGGGCCTGTTCTTTTCATATGCTCCCAGAAAGGAATACCCTAGTATCTCATTCTTTTCCCATCAACCCACATTATTCCTATTTCCTCTATATAGGCTCCACTATAGAGCAATGGATATACTGTGGCATCTTTTATCCAGCACTGAGCAAAAAATTTCTCAGAATCTACACTATTGGTACTACAAGCCTGTTCTGCCCATGTCGCAAGACCCCCAAGCAAGACCACCACAGAGCCGATATCCAATGAAAGCACACAGAGGTTTATTAATAGCAAAGCAAGCCCAGGCTTGGTCTGTGTCCAACACTCAACACAGCAGATGGAGGAGAATGGTACCAAGCACTCACTTCAAGGGGCTTATATAGGAAAGGTTTATGTGCAGAGGGTTACACAGCTCAGGTTTGGACGAGGGGGCTAAGGATGAGGTAGTTCTTTGAAGTTACTGGCTTAACTATAAGCCTGATATCTGCATATCATTCAGGATATCTACAGAGACATCAAATTTTCTACTCCTTATGTCCTATTTTAGCTGAGCCCAGGATATATACATTTAGATGTATTGTTTTAGTCTTATTTTCCCATCAGTTCAATCTCCAGTCAGCTCTAAAACCGCTGGAGAGCAAATGCCTTTAGAGGGGGATTAGCGTCTCTCAAGAGGGCTACTGATTTTTCCCTTTCAAGCCTTGGGGCTCTACCTTCTGTGACTCTCCTTTCAGGCCAATTCCCTGTCTTAAAGTTCCTCTCAGGAACATAAATATATTTCTCCATGGGCTGCATAAGCAAAAAAATTCCCATTCTATAAAAACTGCTCCTAAAAGTGAAAACAAAAAACAGCACCCTGGGGACCAAACTCTTGACTAAGTTTTACTGGAACTCAGTCAAACAGCAGCAGCATCCTCGGGACTCAACCCTTGTGCCATGCCCTGTGTCAGGTTGGGGGTTTACTGACCCATCTGAGTCACAGAACTAATGAAGGAGACCTCACAGAGCAGGGGCTCCCTCCTGGACCCCAGATTAGACACAAACCTCACACAAACACCTTTTTTCACAGAGATCCTTTATTAAGTGAGGAAGAAAGTTAAAGTGGCTGCTTTCTGACTCAGGCAGAAAAATAGCAACAAATGATCTTGAAAGTGTCATATTTTAAAAAATTTATTTATTTATTATATATACAGAAGAGGGTGCCAGATCTCATTACAGATGGTTGTGAACCACCATGTGGTTGCTGGGAATTGAACTCAGGACCTCTGGAAGAGCAGTAGGGGCTCTTAACCACTGAGCCATCTCTCCAGTCCTGGTGTCATTTTTAGGAAGAGAAAAAGGGTGAGATCTGTGTTGGAATGGGATAGGACATGTTGATTGGGCATGTTAATTAGGTATGACAAAGGGTCTTTTGATTGCTGGACTTTAATAATATGATAGCTGGACATTGGTAGTCAGCTTCAGGAGGAGAAAATTGCCAAATAAGGAAATAGACCTTGGAGGCTAGCTTTAGGAGTGTTAGCTAATGGTTTTCAGCAAGGCAGAGGGAGTAGGGGAGGGACAAGGCCTGACTGGCCATGCTTGAGTCAGCCAGTGTCCCTCCAACTGGCATAGACTGAATATACCTTTGTCAATTATCAACCTGTAAAAAGTCAATTTGTAATGGATTAAGGGTTTTCGTGTAAGACTTGAAATTCTGAAATTGCTCAGGGGGCTATTAATTATGACACTTTATTGTGTCATCACAGGAAAGTATTTCCTTTTATGTGGTCAACAGCTCAGGAAATAATAGGAAGTATTGATGAGATTACATGAAATTAAGTACTTTGGACCAATCAAGAGAAAGTATCAGTTGAGAAATAGCCAGATTACAAACTGTTAACACATCTGCTACTGCACACCAGGAAAGGGGGTAATAACCTGGTTAACATAATGAATTGAAAAATTAAACACTAAAAAGCCAAATTGTTCAATGAATGAACTCATGGAAAGTTCTCCCAAGAACAAATCCTGATGACCTGTGAACATGTGAAAGAGTGTTGAGATATTCTTAGCTGTCAAGGAAATTAAAATTAAAAATTTTGGATCCCATCTCAGTCCAGTAATAGTATCTAAGAGAACAGAATAGTGGCTAGAATGATAGTATGTACCAGAAGATGGAGAGGTGCATGACTAAATGCTATCTTCTGAACATGACAACCATGAACACATAGCTGCTGTGGCTCCATGGGTAGACACATGAAATTGGTACAGGGATTATCTGGGGAGAAGAAGGCAAGAGGATGTAGCAAGGAGTTATAGGCATCACAGAGAATTTGGGGGGGCTCCCATTATCAGATGTGAAGAGTAAAATAAATAAGTCCCATGTTCTTTCTTCCCCTTTGATAGAACGCAGAAAGTCAATAAGAAGACAATATTACAGAAGATACATAGGAACAGAAGAGAGGGAAAGTCCTGGTTGCATAGAGTAATGATGTTTGAATCCATACTTCCCTAGGATATATATGAATGCTACATTTGGAAGAAAATAAATTTTTAAATTTATACTGGCCCATAAATCCTCTGGCATAGTGTGGCATTCTCCATTCAGTTTGTTGTTGTTGTTGTTGTTGTTGTTGTTGTTGTTGTTGTTGTTGTTGTCAGTGGGTAGACAGTGTAATCAAGGAACCCCCAGCAATCACCACATTGCCTTCATAGTGTAAGTGGTAATTCATTCTAAGTGCTCAGTGCTCTCCTGGGAGCAGAGTAGAAATGGAATCTGAAGAATGCACAGGATAAAATCACAAGTTAAAATCATATTAACAGAAGGTCTGTGAAGCTATGAGTGTAGTGAAAGTGGATTCCACACTTCCCAGATTGTACACACACAGCTCATGTCTGTGCCTATGTATTTTCAATTTTCTTGATGACTGCAGTTGTCACTGGAATAACCCCTAATTTTTCTGACCAAACACTTCATGCCCCTGTGGATTTTTTTAAATATTTCATTTTTGTAGGCTCTGTGTCTGAGACTCTTTGCTTGGAATAAAATACAAGCTGAAAAAAATAAGTTTGTACATCTTCACAGCAACATGGTTTCATCCAAGACCATAGATAGCCAATCCTGAGGCATGATGTCTTCTTAGTTGATTTGGTCACAATTTTAAACCAAGAAATTGCTCATGTTAAAGTCAGTGAGGATGATGCACACAGGTTTTACTAGAGGATGCCACAGGAGAAAAATGGAAAGGGCCAGAAAAGTCCCATGTGAGGCATGGCCAAGTAACAATAGCAGAATACTTGTTCTATACTAGATGATTATTAATGATCTTAGGTTTCCTTTATGAGTCTGCAGGAGTCAGAGAATATTCCATTTTGTATCCATGCATGTCTTTGTAACCAGTATTATGTCCCTGCCTTAGTCTATAAATACTGTAATTTGTGGTTAAATCTGTGATCCTCTTAAATTAATTAATTACAAGAGAATAAGTTTATTTCAATGCATAAATTAGATTCATTTTTACATCTGAACTTTGACCTTTTCTATTGTTCTTTTACATATGTTTTATCAGTCTCAATATATAGTCATAACACCAATTATATCAAGAGCATTGGATCCATCCACTACTTATCCTTTTAGAGGACATGGTGATGTTTATCAACAATATAGCTAAGAAGAATCTCTATGTTCACTTCCCCCAATCAATGAACAAAAGTATCAGAATGAAGTCTGTGTTGCCAAAACCACAGGGATGAGTTATGTCAGTAACTCAACTGTGTGTGATTATAACCATGATAGTTTAAATATTTAAATAATGAAAGCTCTGTGCAACTTAGACTGCGGATCATTGTGTAAATATGGCTCTCACTTAATAGTGGTGGACCAGTACTAGTTTATCCATTGTGCCCTGTGTCCTGTAGTGTAATGTGTTAGTGGAAGGTGGAAAACAAGTGACATATTAGTATGGGTACATGGTAACTACTGGTGACTCTACTTCATTTATATATTTATTCTGATATATACTGAAAGTTCAGTTGCCTTGTTAAAAGTAAAGCTTGTTTTTTCTCACTAGAGATCCACTAGTCTCACACTAGTAGTGAACATTTGAAATGTACATATCTACATATATAAATGGTTGTAAGTAGAATTTACAGGAGTTTGAGAGATTTCATCTGAAAATACATTTTTATATATTATCATAATATTATATTTGTTCTATGATATGTTGTTAATTTATTTCTCCTGGTTAACTAACCAATGCAAGCAATAAAATGAATACAATACACCACTACTAGAAATCACTACATGTTTCAATATGGATCATTTTGTACAAATGGTCAGAGGGTCCATTCTCTTAAAAAATTTTTATTAATGCCTACTCTGCATCTAGTTTCAGATATCTAAAAGAATATTACATTATCTCTTGAATTGTGTTTCCCTACACAATTTATTAACAATCTAAACTATGTTAGCTGATAATTCATTGTTTTCCAAACAATCAAAAAAGAATAAATTCATTGACATTGGGCCTCAAATTACTGGAATTCTGTACTATAAAGAACAGCCCATGTCACTATTAAGATACGGAGAATAGAGCTGAAGTGAAAAGGCCAAACTTTCTATAATTTCTCTTGTAGATTCCAAGAGATAACTCATTTTTCATCTGTTTCAATGTATAAAATATCTAGTGAATCCTTGATTTTTGAAACTACATGTTCAAGAACTATGGAAAATGTTATATATTGTGTAAGAAGACACCATCTTTTGTTTCCTTGATATAGTCATACTGGAACAAAGGTCTAACTATATAGAGTGTGGATACATTTTAATAAACATATGCCCTGTTTCAATATATAATGAGCCAACTAATTCCTTCAATACAATTGTTTGCCCATGTGTTCTTGCATACCAGTTTCAAGTCTGAAACTAGTTCTTGAAAATCATCTGAGACAATATAAAGTGTTCTATGTTCAACCATATGTATGCTTAAATCAGAGTTAATTTCTCAGTATACAGTGACAAACTGGATGGGCCTCTGGATATCATGGTTGTTATACACATGAACTCATAGGAACTGTGGTTATATGCAGAAGACTTCAGAGAGATCAAGAGAGTAAACATTTTAGCATGGAAAGGTGGCTGTATCCTGATGGTCACATATAGTTGAGAGCTTGTGGCATTTTATTTTGGTTTTATATTTTCAAATTTTATTAAACTCTTAACTTTATGTAATGTTAAATGGAATATGAGAGTTATCAAGATCAACATAGAAAGAATAGTCAATAAGGTACCTATGATAACAACTGGCAAAGTAGGATATGCCTGAGTATGCAGAAGTGGCACAAATGTTTGGATTGAGGCTTTCCTGCTAATGCTATCTGGTCACAAGTCTCAAATATGAACCTACTCTTACTAATCATATAAGACAGACAGCCCTATACATTCATCTATCTATATCCAGAGACTAGGGCAGCTCTCAGATTTCATCAGAGAATTTTTATGTACACTGAGAGTGTCTAACAAAGAAACTCAAACTCATCAAAGTGCAGAGAAAAGGTGTCAGTAGAATGCTTAGTCATAAATGGGGCATGTGTATGACCTGACAGGAAAGTTCACAGAAAAATTGTGTTGGGAATAACGGACCAAAACAGCATCTTCTGGACAAAACTAGACTGCTGTACTCATGAACTCAGACCAGCAATGTTTGCCTGCACAAAACCTGAAGAAGTTCAATCAAATTACATTATACAAAAGGAGAGGAGAGTGGCTCATGAGCTTCTATCACTAACATGACTGTAGATGTCTTCTAGTATAAGAAGAGTCCATTTTCTTCAAGAATGGGGTCACTAGTTGGTGGGTAATACTCCAGGGGATGACCTCACATTCATAAGTAGATGGGTAATACATATCTGAAATGTTTTATGATTTAAAAAGCAAAGAATAAAATACTGTGGGCATTTGGATTTTGAGGAAAGATCTGGGAAGATGGAAATTATCAAAATATGTTGGAGTATATTCTAAAGAATTAATTACAATATCAAATTAAAATTGAAACTCAGTAGAAACATGTAGAAATGTTCAAATTTTTCCTCACAGAATGTCACAATATATATATATATATATATATATATATATATATATATATATATAATCACATTAAAAAGTAGAAGAGAAAGTTCATATGGAAGAAATTTACATATAAATTCTAAGAGAACACAACCAGAAATTTTGAAATTTTCCATAAAATGTAAGCTACTAATCTACTGAAGTAGATATTTTGGGTTTTATATGGGACATATATTCTAGTAAGTGAGTTTTAATTATAGGTTATATTTCTGCTGTAATAATGGAAAATATTTCTCACTCGTGAGCCCCTTTAAGATTCCCTGTCATCTGCCCTCCCCCTCAAACACTGATGTACATAGATAAAATCCAAAGGTAACATTCACATGAGAGAGAATATGCAGTATTTGTTTTTCTGATCCTTGGCTCTATTCATCAATTTCCTATTTTACAATTTATTTACAAATTCTATTTACAATTGGTAAATCAGAATCAATTCTAGTAAAACAACATATAACTGCATTTCATAAGCAAATAAGTTAATAAGAATAATTTAATATTACATAAAAAAGAGGAAACAAAATGCAATGTAGATTTCTGAACTGAAAAAAAAACTCATTCACACTGAGTAATCGGATAATGGTTTCAGTTCCCCCTGGAAATAAACCATGCATGAGTGCTTGAGTCTTACTTTCAGTATGAGTCATAGGTTATAGGCATGAGCATACCACAGTAAATGTACCATGACTGCTAGATAACTGGTTTGTATCTCTCACAGTTCATTCACAGTGATATCTGAGTAATAGCCTGAGCTTGCCAAAATCCATGGACAATGAATTTGGGTTTACAGGTATGTAAGTCCTTCACCATACATGCACCATGAGTGGTGCGATATCCATGTCAGCCTCCCACAGTAATGCACCATTTGAGCTGGGTTACAGCCATGGGCCCTCCATAGTACATTCACCTTAAATGCTTGGTTAGTACTTTCACTCTTCCTATGTTCATCCAAAGTAATTACCAGGCTATAAGCATTAGCCACCCACAGTACATATGGCAAGAGTTTTGGGTTAATGTGTTGAATCTCACATAGTACATTCACATTGAGTTTGGGATTATAGGCTTAAGCCTCCCCCAATATTGCACTGTGAGTGCTGCGTTGCAACAATAAACCTACTCTAGGACAACCACTGTGCATTCTGGGATATAGGCATGTGTATTTCCCAGCACACACACCATGTGTTCTGGGTAACAGATGTCAACTTCCCACAATACACACACCATGAGTGCTGATTTTCAGCCATCATACCAAAACAGTACATGCAATATGAATATTGAGTTATAGCCATACACCACCCACAGTATATGAAAGGTGAGTTCCTGGTTACTTGTTTGATTCTCCTAAAGTACATTCACAATAAGTGCTAGGATATAGAGTTGAGTCTCCCACAGGCCATGCACCATGAGTACTGGAAGAGGTATCTCACTGCCACTCTTCATGAATGCTAGTTGCTTCGTTTGAACTTTGGGCCATCTCAGGACATGCACCATGATACAGTTTTATAGGAATGAACACATCACAGGACACACACAATGAGTGGTAGGATACACCTCTCATGTCAGCCTCCATCAATCAGTACAGGCAAAATGAGTGGTGAGTTACTGGTTTGAGTCTCACACAGATAATCACAATGAGTTCTGGGTTATAGGCATAAGCTCCCATATTACAGACACAAGGAATGATAGGATACAGGTGTCAGAATTCTCACAGAATAATTACCATAATTAAATGGTTATGAGCATGAGATACCACACTTGAGGCACCAAGAAGGTGGGATTACAAACATGATCCCAACAAAGTATTTGCACTGTGACTGGTTGGATACATGCAGCAGCCTTCCTCATGCATTATGAGAGATGGACTATTTGTATGAGGCCAACACAGTACATGCACCATGAATGTTGGTATATAGCCATGAGCCTACTACAGTACATGCACTATAAGTGCTGGGTTACTGGTTTGTGTCTTGAACAGTACATTCACAGTGATAGCTGGGTTGTAGTCTGAGCCTCCTCAGATTCATGCACATGAATATGGTTTTAAAGACATGAAAACACCACAGTACATGGACGATGAGTGGTGGGATACAGTACTCATGTCAGCCTCCCCACTGTGCAAGCCCTAGGTCATAGTAATGCATGTTCAACTATGATGATACTATATTTGTAAAATGTGATTTTATTTGTATATTAATAAAGTTGTCTTGGGGTCGGAGCAAGACATAGCAGAAGCTGGACAGTGGTGGTGCACGCCTTTAATCCCAGCACTTGGGAGACAGAGCTAGGTAGATCTCTGTGTGTTCAAGGACACAGCCAGCATGGTGACACATGCCTTTAATCTCAATACCAACCATAGAAGACCTGGAAGTCTGTACAGACAGGCAGTGATGAGGAGGTCATGTGGCTGGGTTTACAACCAATGAGAAAGCAGAACAGAAAGTCTATAAAGAGAAAAAACACACAGAAGTAGCTCTCTTGCTGAGAGGAAAGACAGCAGAAGCAGTGAAGGGTAAGACTCTCAGCTATTGCTCTGACCTCTTGGCCTTTAACTCTGCAATTGGCTGTGTTTCTTATTTAACAAAATGGTTACATCTACATTTGGTGCAGAATTCATTAAAAAACTGCTTGGCTTGGCAGTGGGTCCAGCTTCCCGCCTGGGCGGGCCTGGCTCCCTAGCTCAGGCCTAGCTCAGGCCTAGCTTGGCTTAGGGCTCAGGCCCAACCTACCTTAGCTACAAGCAGTTACCACCACAGCTGGAGTTACTTGCTTAAAAAAGCCGGTGCTATGAACAACTCAGGCCTGCGGGAGCTACCACTAATTGCAGTAGCTACACACAACTGCAGATAGGCTGATTTTGGCTGAAACACCCGCGCACGTGGTCGGTCGGAGCTTAAGGAAGCCAGAGCCCAGGCTCAGCTCTATTCAAGAAGGAGCATGTGGTTAGATTCAAGCTTTTAGCCAGAATGTGGCTATGCTTTCTGGCTCTCGATCTCGCTCTCGCTCTCGCTCGCTCGCTCTCTCTCTGGATTCCCACATTGGACGCTAGGTAGCTGTGCTAAAATTCCCTTGGATTTCTACTGTTCTACACAGAATTAGTAAGTCAATTATATCAGATATTTTAAAGGAAACTATTTAAAAGAGATTTTTGTCCACATTTTAAAAAGAAATGGGTTTTAGGTGTACATTGGAAGAAAATTGGGCTTTGTTTGAAATTTTAGGCAGTCTGACAATAGAACAACTATATGAGAAGATTAATGTTGATCAAATTATGTACATAATTATTCTTCTTATCCTTATTTGACAATTTAAAAAGATAGTTTACTTAAGTGCCAGAATAAAAATTTTAGAAAAAACTGTTAAACCTGTTAAAATGAATTATAGAGAAATTCAGATTCAGACAGAAGAAATAAACAGTGAAGTTGTTTCAGGATTGGATTATAAGGTTACAGAAAGAAAGCCTGTTTTCACACAATCACCCTTAATTTATCTGGTAACCATAAAACAGCTACCTGGTCAAGTGAATATACAAAATATTTGGATTCCAGTTGAAATGTTAGACTTACAAATGTTTAAGGAGGCAATAGTATCTTATGGCATGCATTCCCCATATGTAAAGCAAATGTTAAACTCCTGGTTAACTTATAATAGGATTATACCACAGGACTGGCGGAAGCTGGCACAGGCTGTTCTGGAACCCTCACAACAGCTCCAGTGGCAAATGTGGTTCAAAGAGGAAGCTAAAAACATAGCAAAACAAAGTAGGGATAAAGGTATACAAGTCTTCCAGGATCAGCTTGTTGGAGAGGCCAATATGCTGCAGTACAAACACAATGTTTATATGATATCCAAGTTCTATGTCGAATGGCAGCCTTGAATGCATGGGACAGAGTTGAGGAACCAGGAAAGAAAACTGAGTCATTTACAAAGGTTATACAGAGCCCAAAAGAATCTTCCACAGATTTCTTAAGAAGACTGACTTCAGCAGTAAAATTCAGAAGCTAGCCAGATAATAATTGAATCTTTGGCTTTTGAGAACGCAAATGAAGCATGCAAGAGAATAATCAGGCCATTAAAGGCAAGATCAGCACCCTTGAAGATTGGATTAGAGACACGTTGGCTCATGATCATGATAATATGTGGGTAAGAGAAGCAATTTCAAGAGGTTTGAGGAATGTCAGATGTTTTGGATATGGAAAGCAAGGACATTTGAAAAGGGACTATAAACAGGGCACTTCTAGAAACAATGTTTGTTCAAGGAACAATGGCAACAGAATGCCCCTTCCTTCTGGAGTATGTAGAAGGTGTGGTAAGAGAAGACACTGGACCAGGGACAGACAAGGTAATAGTTTGCCTCAGTCTTTGGGAAACTCCCAGAGGGGCCTCAGGCAGTACCCTACAGTGAATCCAGTTCAGACTATTCTTGCAATCATAGAGGAGACCCCTACTCAGAGCAATTAAATAACCAAATGATTATTGGAATAAACCAGGCTACTTAGAGTAATAGAACAACTGAGACAGAGAAAACAGAAAATTCAGGAGAAATCATAAAGAAAAATTTTTGGCAAACTTCTATAAATGAACAAAGACCAAAATTAACAATAAAAAGTAAATGGTGTTTTGTTGTCTGGTCTGGTAGACACAGGAGCTGACATGACCATAACTGCACCAGAATTTTGGCATCCATCTTGACCTCTTCAGGAGGTAAATGTTCAACTGTTAGGAATTGGAACATTATCTCAAGTGAAACAGAGTGCAAGATGGCTTGAACGTATAGGCCCAGAAGGACAGAGAGGAAAATTAAAACCATATGTGGCTAACATAGCTATGAACCTGTGGGGTCGAGACCTGTTGCAACAATGGAATACTCAGATTAACATCCCTCCAACCTCAGAAACAAGTCATAAACTAGCACATGTTTCTGAGAGAAATATTAGAAGGTATTACTCTAATGAGTGGTCACCAGCCATCCATATTATACAAGAACAGGGCACAACAACTGATGATCTTCCAAAGACACCAACAGCTCTACCTTTAAAATGGTTAACAGACAAGCCTGTATGGGTTCATCAATGGCCTTTAACAACAGAGAAACTCCAGGCTTTAGAAGAGCTGGTAGAAGAACAGTTAAATGCTCAGCATATTAAAGAATCTACCAGCCCTTGGAATTCTCCTGTATTTGTTATTAAAAAGAAATCTGGTAAATGGAGAATGTTAACAGACCTTAGAGCAATTAACAAATTAATTCAGCCAATGGGCTCTCTACAATCTGGAATTCCTTTGCCTACTCTGTTACCTAAAGGATGGCCTCTCATAGTTATCGATTTAAAAGACTGTTTCTTTTCAACACCCTTACAAGAAAAAGACAGAGAAAGATTCGATTTCACGGTTCCTACTTACAATAATTCTCAACCAGTTAAAAGATTTCAATGGAGAATCCTCACAGAGGGAATGTTGAATAGTCCGACCCTGTGCCAATATTTTGTACAACAGCCCTTGGAAGTGATACATAAAAAATTTCCTAAATCTATAATTTATCATTATATGGATGATATTTTACTAGCTGACTCAAATGCAGATACTTTGGAAAGAATGTTTGAAGAAGTAAAGAAAATATTGCCTTGCTGGGGATTAAAAATTGCTCCTGAAAAGATACAAAGAGGAGATTCTATTAATTATTTAGAATATAAAATAGAGCTACAAAAAATTAGACCTCAAAAGGTGCAAATTAGGAGAGACTACAGACTCTTAATGACTTTCAAAGATTATTTGGAGACATTTCTCATCTATGAACTATTGTTGGGGTAAAGAATGATGAACTGAATAATTTGTTCAAAATCTTAGAAGGTGACAAGGACTTAAATAGTCCAAGAGAATTATCACCTGAAGCTGAGAAAGAATTGGCCTTGGTAGAAAAGAAAGTACATGAAGGAAACATGGATCATATTGATCCAAAGCTGGATTGCATTTTGGTTATTTTACCTTCTAGGCATTCTCCTACAGTAATTTTAATGCAGGGAGAAGATATTATATTGGAATGGATATTTTTACCAAATAAACCAAATAAACCAAATAAAAAATTTAAAAAGCAAGAATAGACCCAGCAGAAATTGTTGTACCTTTAACTAAAGAGGACATTGAAATTATGGACAGAAAGTGAACCTTGGCAAAGAGCTTGCAGTAATTTTTTGGGAGAAATTAACAGCAAATATCCCAAAAGCAATAGAATTGATCTTATAAAGAGAGCTGATTGGATCTTGCCTCGAATTGTACATGAAAAACCCATATCTGGAGTTCAGACATTTTATACAGATGCCAACAAACAAGGAACGGCCAGTTACAAATCAGAAAATTTAAGTAAAGTGGTTCAAAGTCCTTATAATTCAGTTCAAAAATCAGAATTGTATGCTATTCTGTTGGTATTAATGGATTTTTTTCAGAAACTCTCAACATAGTTACTGACTCTCAGTATGCTGAAAGAGTGGTATTAAATATTGAGACTGCAGAATTTATCCCAGATGCTTCAGAATTAACTTCACTATTTATTCAATTACAAGATACAATCAAGGAAAGGAGTCATCCTTTATATATAACTCACATCTGATCCCTTACTGGTCTGCCAGGCCCTCTTGCACAAGGTAAAGATGAGATTGATAAATAAGGAAATGTGCTGGAGGCCTCAGAATTTCATTAAAAATACCATGTCAATAGTAAAGGTTTAAAAAAGGAGTTTTCCATAACCTGGCAACAAGCCAAGGAAATTGTAAAGAAATGTCCTACTTGTTCCTTCTACAATCAGATGCCATTACCAGCAGGATGTAACCCAAAGGGTACTCAGAGGAATGAAATCTGGCAGATGACATGTTTCACTTTGCGGAATTTGGAAAATTGAAATATGTACACCATATTATTGATACTTATTCAGGATTTCAATGGGTGACTGCTTTGAGTTCTGAAAAAGCTGATTCTGTAATTACTCATTTGCTAGAAGTTATGGCCATCATGGGTATACCTGCACAAATTAAAACTGACAATGCTCCAGCATATGTCTCTATTAAAATGAAACAGTTTTTGCTTATTATAATATAAAGCATATTACAGCTATACCACATAATCCTACAGGCCAAGCAGTTATAGAAAGATCCAACATAACTCTAAAGGACATGATAAATAAACAGAAAGGGGTAACAAAAAGCCCCAGAAGTAGACTGCATAATGCTCTATTAACTTTTAATTTTCTCAGTGCTAATGAGAAAGGAACAACAGCTGCAGAGAGACATTGGATAATAGAAAAAACAAGAGAATTAAATCAGCCTATATACTTCAAGGATGTGCTGACCTCAGAATGGAAACTAGGATATGTGTTACATTGGGGACGAGGTTTTGTCTTTATTTCTGCAGGAGAAGATAAGATGTGGGCACCATCAAAATTGATAAAGGTTCAATTTGAACAAGAGACCTCTTAATTAGAGGAGGTGATAGTTCATCAACCGACATGACCATCCAATTTAAACTAACTTATACCATTAATGCATGCCTTTTCATTTAATCAGATATAACTTGCCAAAAGGGAACCTCCCCAAAATTAGTCTTGAGGAAGGGTTTTTGTTTTTGTATTTTAGGAGAATGAAGGCTAAGGAATCTGAAGAACACTGGACAAATGAGACAACTGAAGAAAAAGGACAAATCATCTGTCCCAGGTAAAAGAGTAAAATGGCCTCTTGGTATATCATCTACAAAATTTCATATGTCTTCCTAAATGTTTGTTTCTGCTCTTCTCTAAAATAATTAACACTATTAGTCTTT